>NW_024962263.1:28939338-29005501 GCF_019238085.1 Lagopus leucura
AGCACAGGTGAATTGCCTTCAGCTGTGCTCCTCTGGCTGACTCAAGGCTCACCTCAGGTGATCAATCAGAGGTTCAGGCCGTGACTCAGCAGTTCCCATACACACTGTGTTTTACTTTTTCAGCAGTAGTACTTACTTCTGAATTTAGCCTGATATAGATGCATTTGTGATTGTTGTTTTCAATCTTGCAAATTTGGCAAAACTAAACAGACTGAGCTCTTAATATAACCAATAAATATATTAATCCAATCATCAGTGCCATTAATGTTTTCTTTGTATATTAAGTAGCCGTAGAATTAAATCTCTAACAAAAACTTCTACAAAATATTGAGGAAAGCAAGAGGCATCCTAATCCTGTCTACTTCAATTGTTCATTATGAGATAAAAACATATCAGAATCAATAGAATAAATTTATTACAGTAGAATAGAACCCCATCTTACAAATAACATGAGAATCACTTGGATTTGTTTTTCTTTGATCCATCAAAAATCATGGTCGATGCTGTAAACAAGAAATGCATAGTGACATATAGTTGTTATCATGAGAATGAACATTTGAAACTGATGACTTGTAAAGGAAACATCATTACAGCTGAAGAAGCATTAGAGGATGTATTATGTACAAGACTGTCTGCTAAATACACTTACTAGGAAAATCAGTGCTCAAAATTGTTAGGAAAGGAAACATTATTTTTCCTCACAATTCTTTCTAATGCTTAGAAAATTTTAGAAGATTTTAGACTTTTCTCAGGAAAGACAATCTGTTTCTGTTCAGGAAAGCTGCATGTGGAGGCTGAAAGCATTGTTTGATCCATAGCATGTGTACAAGAAAGAGATGCTTCACGGACGACCCTAAGTTGTCTGACCACTGTGCGCAGGCTTCTACCCCTCTTGAAAGGCAAAATAGCTCCTAAGCTATGTGCCTACTGAGTTGCTCAGGTTCTCTCAGCTAGTATAATGCTGTAAATGACTTGTGACTGTTTTCTCAACTTGTCTTAAGAAATATGCAAACCACCAAACTTAGTGAGGTGGGAGCTGAATACTGTGCTCTTCCTGACTTGTGGTATGTCATTAGCAAGGGCAGAACCAATGTAGGACTGAGATTAATATGCTTCAGGTTGTTTTTACCAATGAGATGTGAAGGATGGGACCCACTGTATGTCTTTTCAGTTAAAAATCTGTCCATTTGTTACCCTCTCACTTCAGTGCATCACCTCAGTATTCACTACCTTGGGACTCAGTAGGGAATTTTATATTTACAGAGAAAAAGTTTGGTTCCTAATTCTGCCATGGCTCAGTAGGACACAGAGGATATTCCTAAAGTTCTGTTGTTAGCATGAGAAGTACCAGTGTTTTAAAACCAGAAAAAGAGAAGCTTCTAGAATTACAGAGTGTGAGGCTAACAGTTTATATTAATTACACTGGTGTTTGTTATTATAATACCAAAGAAAGAAGATATGCTCCCCGCTGTTGCTGTGTTTCTGCTTAGGATCTTCATTCCTGAGACAAAATAATAAAACATTTCCATTTTGAGTGAGACTCTGCAAAGTTGCAAAAAGCAAAACCACTCACCCTTGCTTGTGTTCATTTCTCAGTTGCAGCTTGCCAGCAAGTGGTTAGGAAAAAAGCATGTAAAGTTCTACTGTAATCAGAGAATAAAATTCTGTGTGGGCTGATCAGTACTCACAAATCACAGCAATCTCCTGCCGCAGGTGGCCTGAAATGAATTTGGAAGGCTGCATCCAGAAAATTCACACTGTGAAAAAAAAAAGAGGTGTGTGCCAAATGTCTCATCAAAAGAGTAACAGGGAAGCTCCATGATGTTTTGTTTGGCCCTTTACTTTTAGTGTTCTTATGTTCTTAGCTGTGAATATACAGAAGACGTTCATGTGTAAAAAAGCTAGGTAGGAAAGAGGTTTCCTCTGAGCACACTAGGAGGCCACATTCGTGTATGGGCGATTGCATGGATTCAGCCTGAACTATGGTTTTCATATCAAGAGGTATCAATTCTTCGATCCTTCATGAAGTTGGATTATTTTCTTTCAATTCTGTTCATCCAATTATGTAACTGTATTTCAGAATTTCCTTTATGCAAATAATATTGCGGGATTAACTTTCCTTTGATGCTACTTCTTCAGGTTAGCACAAAACACTTGAAACTGTGAAATTGAGCATTGTGATAGGAATGAGATGGATAGCATTATCTGTATTGCTGTGTAAAACTCTATGAGTTCTCTCAAAAGAGGAAGCGTGAGTCAATGAAACAAACGAAGGCACAATGTTTAAATAAAACAAAGCCATGCCCTGCCCATCCCAAAGCCACTTTTTCTTTGCACCTCTGAGTAGTTGAGAGTAATTGGACTTGCAGTACCTTTCTGATTTCTTCTTATCTTAGATCAGAGAATTGCCTTTCTTCTCAAACTGGCAGAGAACCCCTTAAAATAGGCCATGTCACAGTGCATGGAATGTCCATGTCTATCAACAAATAGCTAACAGTGTTATTAATTACCTCATTACTGGAAATCTGAAGCTCTTTGCTTATGTTCTTGTTTCATATATGTATCTTCTTCAATGTGTTTAAAATCAGTTGATTTTGGCTCTTCCAAGTGGCATCTCTCTGTTTGTTCCCTACTGTCCTAATCAACAGCCTGTTGGACACAATAATTTTTAGTTGATATTTGCAATTTGTTTTTTTTAAGAAATATTCTCATGTTTGAGAACATTTGCATGTTGTGCATATTGTGCTTAAAAGCAAATTGAAAGGACAGTAAATACCCTACCAGAACTTAATATTTTATTCAATAAATATCTGTTAGTTGTTTTTTCAGTATTTATTCAACATACTGCATTATTCTATGTGCAGACCTAAATACTGGTACTTGAGTATTATCCCTGACCTTCAAATGTCCCCTTTTATATCTGTATCAGACACCATATTGTTACTAAAATATACTTTGCAATTAAAAATTTATTGCTTAAAAAGAAAAGGCAACTTCCTGCCTCTTAATTATTCTTTATTTAAGACATATAAATATTCATAGCGACTTACTTTTCTTTATATTATAAATATTGTAGTGATTCAGAGACCTTTTTTTTTTTTCTGAGGACTTTTCACTTCTTCTGCAATGTGTACTCCTAAAACAAAAAAACCCACAATCTTTCTTAATCCATAGACTGTGATTCTGCTACAGCAAGTATAATTTCTAGTAGGAATCCTATTTTCATACACTAACACCAAACAGCTTTGTTGTTGAATCTTGCCATGCAAATGGGAATGGAGTAGTCCAGGCTGAGAGCCAGGGATTAAACAAACAAGTGGGATTCTGCCTCCTGTATGCTGTGGGAGGTCACACATAATGATCAAAGAGGTCGCACTGATCTTCACAGAAGAAGGTCATGATCTGTAAGCAATGGTAACAACTGTGGCTTTCCTTTTGCCGTAAGGAATTGTAACATAAACTTCTTCATCACGAGTTAAAGTGTGGAAATATCATTGTGCTTCTACATAGCCAAATTGCCTATGCCAGTAGGATAGACTACAGTGTTCTGGGAAACATAACAGGTAAAATTGCTGAGCCGATACGAGAAAACTGAAATCTGAATTGCAGTACAAGCAAATGACCTGCTGCTATAAACTGTATCCCTACAGATTTGCTTACTGATTGCCATATGCTATTTGTTGTTTGTATAAACTGTAGATTGATCAAAATTATTTGTTTTCATTTGTATCTTGTTGAAGGACTACAGGAGATCGCTGTTTGAAGTAGATTACTGCCAGTCATACTCACACATAAACAAGAAAATGGAATATGAACTATTCGTGTAGCTTTTAGCTGAAAAGGTGGGATTTTTCACACTGTTTAACTGGAAATACTATAGCCAGGCATCAATATTGATGCTTGGATGGATTAAGTTACATTTTAAGTATTGCAGTGCAGAGTAAGGATGAAATAACACTATAATTGGTAACGTGTGATACGCATAATGGGTGCCAGCTGCCCACATTAAGTGAAATCTTGGTCATCCTAATCACGTGAATGACTTCATGGGCGTCCCTGAAGAGATCCTTTTCTAATGCAAGACCATTGACTTCATAAATAACTGAATTGGGATTGTGCTCACAGATCTGATAGGATGATATGTATCCAGTCATTATGGCTCTGGAATAAAAATCGTTAGTTACGTTGATACTACGTTAACAATTTTTATTTCCAGTAAACGTGTATGTGCCTTGTGGTTACTGCTCTGTGCAAACTGCTGTTTTTGTGATACCATTGTTTGGTTTCTGTTTGCTGTAAGGTTGTACATTCACGGGGATCATTTTTTGCAATGTAAGCAATAACTTTCAGCAATTCACAGTGAGACTTTTCTTCTCAGTTCTCTCTTCACAACATCATTTTATTAACCTTAACTAATACCAGAGGTAATTTAGCAGGTAATATAATGCTCTGAAGTTTAAGTGAGCCTCGCCTATATAACATTGTACAAGTTTCATCATTTCTCTGCCCATATCTGGTAATGATGTATCATCTGTGCACATCTGCAGTGACGGAACTTGTACAGCATCTTGGATAGCTGAAATTTTATTTCTGTTTCTACCAGCTTCACTGCAAAGGTTTGAGGAGAGGGCTCAACCTCTTTGTATAATCTGCACAGTACTGCTATTTCCTTAAGAAAGGATTTTCATACCTGCTGTTGTGGAAAATTATATCTCTGGAAGAGTTCAATATGTCTCCTGAACAGTACACCACAATAAAAATGCCAGAGTTTTCTCAGCTGAGGTTGCATATTAGCTTGACACAGTCTCCCAGAGTTTTCCTGTTGCCAGCTTTTACTGATCAGTGTCTACTGCTACTGCATAGCAAAGTTATCTATCTGCTATCTGATAGTGTCAGTGAGGCAACCCTTGCTCTTTGTTATCTGAATAGTTCTCCCTAGCTGTCAGTACAGATTTGACAGAAAAGGATGCCGTGCTGACCACCACATCCTTCTTTGTTCATCCACCAAAAAGCAACGCTTACTGAACCACGTAATGTTTTCATCTACCTGTATTGCACATATCCTTGTGAAATTAAAGTGAGGCAATTACAAAAGTTGAATAATTAACCGTCCTTCTTGACCCATCACAACAATCTTCAATTGAAAAATCAGCTTGCCTTTAGATGAGATAGCACAGTGTCTGCTGACCAGGATTGCTCGTGTGCTTACTGGTTCTGGAATATTGCTCAAAGTGAAAAACAGCACATAGGAGTTGTACAGAAGATTTCTCTAGCACAGCCATGAAAAATCTCAATGTTTTACAGACAGTTGGGACCAACTGAAGAATCGGTATTGAATTAAGCAGGTGACAGCTGGGGCAACTTGAAATTTTTTCCTGTCTTGTCATAGATATTGCAGTATTGCCTGTCTCTAAATGAAACAAACAATAGGGAGGCCTCAGGGCACGCTGTCTGCTTCCCCTCTTTTGGGCAGTCTGCTTTTCTTCCTTCCCAGTGTATTAGAGGTGTCTGATCCATTGTAATGCAATGCCAGAAGCCTTTGGGACTTTAAAAATGCAGTGTGTGTGTGGTACTGGGGAGGCAAAGAAAAAGCATTGGCTCTACCAGAAGTGATCATTTCAGGTGACACAGAAGTTTTAAGGAAAATCAGAAAAAAAGAATGCACTTAGATTGCTTAAAGCAAATGAAATAATCCCATATGTTTGTCTAAGCTGAGAGAGCAAATGCAATAAATGTAATTGGTTGTCCCCATAGCTCTTTCACTCAAACGTCCTGCAGGAATGTGGCATCCTTTGTATTAAAGATTACATGCTGGTCACAACAAACTTGTTTCCTTATAGATTAAATTGATTCACTAATGCAGTAACATTTGTCTTAAATGCCTGTTAGAGCCAAACAGCTATTTGATTTGATGGCTTTTCAATTTCTTTTACCAACTACTGGGAAATATTTACTTACAAGTGGGAGGAGGTGCTTTGGTGTGTGGAATACTTTGTACTGGCATGTCAACAACAATATCCAGGTACAAACACACACCATGGCAAGTCACTATTTGATATTCGGTCATTGTCTATTCTCCTGTGACTCTTTGAAAGGTGTTATCATCTGTTCTGTAAGCAGAAACAGTATTACTGTGAGGTGACCATTCATGAACAATATTATTCTTCCTGCATGATAAGACATTTAAGGCATAAGTCAAAACAGTTATTAACAAGGCACAGTTAACAGCAAATAGCTCATGAACAGCACACAAGTTACCAGTGCTTTGTCCAAATAATTCAGTGCATAATTAACGAATGCATTGGCAGAAATCTGCTCATTAACAATTTGCAAGCTTGAAATGGGATTGGATAATGTTTTCACAAACAGGCTGCACTAGATGTAGTAGGAAAGTAGGGTTGCATCCTCATGCTCTCCAAGAAGTGTTGTTCCTTGTCTGCATAGGGATTGTTTAAGACAGTTCAGATTAAGTTCACTGAAGGTGTGACATTCATTGTACATAATTGAGGTGCACCAACTCCAGCATGAATGTTTTCACTGAAAGCAAAGCAACATAAACATACTGCCTGCCTGAAGGACATGGTGGAATGGCTGTCACCTGCTTCTCACTTCCCTCCTTGGCAAGATGGGGCAAAAATAGCATAAAAAACTTGTGGGGTGAGATAAAGACAGGGGAATCACTTAAAAATTACCATCACTACTAAAACAGACTCAACTAGGAGAAAATTAATTTAATAAATAAATTCAGGCAGCAAGAAACGAGAGTGCAAACATTAAAATGAGATCTGTCTTCTTGCCCAGGCTCAGCTCCACTCTTTCATTGCCAGCACCTTTCCTCCCTCCTGCACCAAAAAGCTGCTTTTTTTTTGCGAAGTTTGAATGTAGGTCAGTGGGTCAGACTAATGTGGGAGGAATTAGTGTGCCCCATAGACATGGCTATAGTTTGCAGGAGCCTGTTTGCTGCCTCATTTCCCTTGCAAGGTTCCAGCTGGTTTGGAATATGTTCTACATGGTGAAGTTTAATTCTGATGTGCTCTGGAAGTGGTAACACCTGTTTAAGATACTGAGCCAGTGTGGTCTGTTGTGGTCATACCCACAGCAAGAGTGCTTTACTTACAGACCAAAAAATACAGCTATCCTTGCTCCTTGAGAACACCATTCTTCAGGCTGGGCTTCAGCAACCCAGCAGTTCCAGCCTGTGCCAGGGTAGTAAAAACAGCCTGGGAAGGGCTTTGTGGTTTTCTCTCTCCCCAGTAAAAGCTGACTTTTATGAGGCCATTTGTCAGCCAGACGGGGACTTAGATAACTTGCTGTCAACCAACACAACAGCTCTGTTAGTTGAAATGCCAACACAAACACAGTAGCATCCTTGGGTATGTGGCAGTTTGATCCTGTGCCTCTAGAAAGTGCTCTCCTGGCTTATGTGGTTACCATGAATGGACTCACTGTGTTGACAGACATGGGGGTGAGTGAATGCTTGTGTAGGGAAGAGTTTTGTCTTGGCCAAAATAATGATTTCATGTTAATTTATGTAAACTGCTGAAGAAGGTTGCACAGACACACTTATTTGGATGTAAACCTCATTTGTTTCCTGTCAGTTTTGAATGGCTGCCATTTCTCTATATAGACTATGAATTTCAGAAGTATGAAGTTTTCCAGTGTGAATATTTAGAAATAATATCGTTGCAATACCTCTTCTGCTTAGCTTCTTTTTTCCTCTGAAGAAAAAAAGAAAAGCAGCCTCTCTTGTGTGGTTGCTAATCTTCATTTTAGCTGTGTAAGCTACTTCATGAGAGAGGAATATAGCAATTTTCCAGTGAAATACATAGACATAGATTATGGAGAATTGTCACTTTCATTTTATTGTGGTGATAAAACTGGATCAAAATTACTTCTGGTGAATAAGAGAGGTTGCTTGAACTCTGCATCCTTCATCTGATGCTATTTTCTAAAGACTTTACCTTGCTCACTGACATGCTACAAGTGCAGGGTTTGCCAGATGCGCCACTCATCAACTCGTACAGGTTAGCTGATGCTTAGAGATTTAGAGACTTAAGGCTCCGTAAGGCTTTCTATATTCAGGAAATGATTTTCTAACAGTGCAGTTAAACTGCTCTGAATGGCATTGACTGTCTAGATCTCTCTGGTCATTCGGACTGTACCTAAACTATGGGGTAAGTATGTCCAGAGTCTTGGTGGCCTGGATCATTAAACTTCGGTTGCTATTGCTGCCCTCTCCTGCTATCTGCCCATGTTATTTTTCAATGAAAACCAGCATGTGGGAGAAAGGATGGGGCTTAGCTTGGTGTCATTTCCATAGCTGGGATGCAAAGCTGGACTTGAGCCTCAGGATTATTTTTCTCCAGAACATTTTCTTTTGTAATATTTATTCAGTGTCTGGAATTAAAAAGGTCAGCATGGCTTTCTAAAGTTTACAGTATCCTGAGAGCTAAATATATCATGCCAGCCAAAGCTTACTTTTTGGCGGTTGTTGTAGATGGAATGCTGATTTAGGTAGAAGGATCTTCTGTTTGACCTAGTGGAGCCATTTTTATGCACTCATTTATGCAAGGTGGCAAAACACTAAAAGTTCATTACGGATCTGGACATCCTCATTGTATTCAATTTTTTGTCACCAAAATGATGGACGGACTTGTAAGATCCCCTGAAACAAACAGTGACCCTTCACTAATTCTAATTACTCTAGAGTGTGAAGTTGCACAGGGAAACCAGAGAAGCTAGGAATTTTCTGCACGCAAACATTTCCCTGTGTATTTGTTAAAGGCATACAATGTTCTCTAGCCTCTGCAAGAGATCACCATGAGCTGTATTTGAATGGGAACAATGGGTAGCTTCCCTTTGTGCCATTCCACGGTACTCTGTAGAGCTTCTTATACTGAAGGCTTACGTTCAGCGTCTTTGTGTAAAATACAGACTGGTGATGTTCATTTTACTGCCTCAGTGAATTGCTTTTTGGGCTCCATGCATGTATGTGGCATCTTCCATATCCTGTGGCAATAAGTTCTGATGTTTAATTATGATCTTTGTGGAAAATGTCCTTTCTTTGTTTTATTTGTTTGTTTTTAAACTTGCTAACCTCTCACATTGTTGGGATCACCATGCTTCCTCTGTTAGGAAAGACAGTGAAAAAGTGTTTCTTATTCATGTTCTCAGTTTTATGAGGCTCTTTCACAATACTTTCCCTCGGTTGTTCCTCTTCCAACATAAAAATCCTGAAGTTATTTTTTTCTTTCTGAGTGCAGAAGTCATTACATACCTTTGATCATCCCGTCACCCTTTTCTTTATCCTCTTTTCCCACTGTCCTCTTTGAGATGAGATGACTGGAACCATATTCAATATTCAAAGTTATGTGGGGAAAGGATTTATATGACAGCATTATCATGTTTTCTTCTGCTGTGTTCTCTGTCCTTTTCTTAATATTTCCTAATATACCATTTCCTTTTTTGACAGCTGCTGAGAAACTAGGTGACATTTTCAGAAAGCTATTTCCAAACTCTCTTTGCAAAAACTGATTTTGCTGTGTTTATAAATTTCTCGAGGTACAGGTATGAGACATTAGTTATTTAGTTGTGAAAGCAAGGCTAAATTACAAGACAGTTTTTTGCTATAAACAAAACATGATAATTGTTGGTAGAATTTAATATTCTCTCAGTTCCACTGGCAATGTTGCAGTGTTCTGGGTTTTATTATTCTAGAGATTTCTCACAATAAGTAGTATGAATGTTTCCCACGAACCCCGTTTGTCTAGCAGGTTGGTGATAATTCTGACAAGAAACTCTTTTAGGAAATAGTTCATTCAGTAAGTTTTATCTAAGAGGATTTTGCTAATTTTTCCACTGTAAAGATTTATCCTTACTAAATCCAGAAGAATCCGAACAAAGCCAGAGTCCTTTGCTGTAATAACTTGAGAGAGATTTCATCTCACAGTCTTAAGTATCAGGCAGAGAAGTATAGCTCTTCAGTTTTTTTCATAACTGGAGTGTACTACTGCTATCATAATGGCTAGGATGGAGTTCTGGGGCTTGAATTAAATAAATCAATTCAAGACTGTTAAAGTCTAACAATAAAAAAATATAAAGTAGTTGTTTCTAAAGGAAATGCTAACTGAATACGTATAGTACTGCAAGTCAGTAAGTTCATCTGACTTCAAAATACTTACTATATTATATTTCAATGATTATTATTGAAAATTCCTTTATGGACCAAAGAGAATTCAGTGTCATGTCATGAGGAAGGGCTTTTTTTTTAATGATGTTTCCAGCATTCTCATAGAGTATGAATCTCTCTGTGAATCCCTTTGCTTGTTAATATAAGACCTTGTTCTCAAATGTGTGGCTGCACAACAGTGGAGAGCTGAAGGTCTTGAAGCTTTCCTGTTAACACAGCTTTCTCTGAGAAGTTCTATACCTTATTTGTTCCATTTGTTCCTATTCATTCTAGGCAGAGTTTTCTTCAGTGATTTGTTTTTTTGTTTGTTTGTTTGTTTTGCATTCCAGTCTCAGTCCTGCTTAGTCTGTTACAGATCTGAGATGGAATATTATTTTATTTTACAGTTGTGGTGGGTTGACCCAGGCCATCAGCCAGGCACACACCCAGCCACTCTTTCATTCTTCATCCTCAACAGGACAGAAGAAAATAAGGTGGAAAAGCTCCTGGTTCTAAATAAAGACAGAGAGGTCACTTAGCAGTTACCTGTTAAAGGAGACTCAACTTGGGAAAACTAACATAATATATTACCAATCTAAAATACAGTAGGATAGCAAGAAACAGAAACAAAATTAAACTGCCTTCCTCCTACCACCCTTCCTTGCACACTCAACTATACTTCACTCTATCATTCCCTACTCCAACAGGGTCTTCCACAGGCTGCAGTGTAAATATCTGGTCCTTTGTGATACCCTCCATGGGCTTCAGGAGGACATCTGTTTTACCACAGTCTCCAGGGGCTGCAAGGAATCTCTGCTCTGGTACCTTCAGCACCTCCTCCCCTTACTTCTTTGATCTCAGTGTTTTGCAGAGTAGTTATGCTTACGGTTTTTCTCAGACCTCTCACAGTTGCCAGTTTTTTGCACTTTCTTAAATATGTTTTTACAGAAGCTGATGGGCTCAGGTTGGCCAGTGGCAGCTCCAGTGGCCAAACCAACTGAAATCAATTTTGTGCATAGAATTAGCCACTGATCTCTCGTCACAGCGGTCACTGACTTGTTACATAAACCCAACACAATAGCAATGAGTAGTGACTTCAGTGAAAGACATGTATCAAGTTTCCAGATCTTCTCTGTGCTAAGCTTCATTTCCCTTTGACTACTGTCAGTGTGGATCCAGCATAGTGACCAGAGCCTTCCCAATGTTTTCTGCCAGCTTTAATCACTGTTACTCTTTAAAAGCTGAGTAGCTGCCATTCTGCACTACAGCAGTGTGTCCCTCTCTTGCACAGACTGAGTCGATGGAAGGATTGATCATCTCCCAGTTTGTCAATTTCATTCAGATTTGTAGAGGTGAGACAGCTCCTCAAACCAGGCCACTGTCCTGTCTGGTAGGGATGTCTGGAAATTAGGAAGCTAGACTTCAAATGTGATAACATTCCGAGTACAAAGAGCTATCTTCTGTTATTAAAAGACAAATAAGGAGGCTGAGTACATGAATTAGTACAAAAGATAGCCAAAGAACTCTAGACAACGGTTTGAAAGACATTTACGGACATGACTTTATGGGCCTGTTTAAGAAAGTCATTACTTCAGCATATTGGTTTATTTAACCAGGAAGGAGACTGATCTCTTTAATTTTTGCTGTTTCCTTACACTTCAAACAGTTTAGAAATGGAGATATGCCAGAAAAGAAATTAAGTAATTACTCTTCTCATTGTCCTGATTTCTTGCGCACTGTTTATTCTATGTAGCTCAGGAAGTCTGATCTGAGCAGTTTGTCTTGTAGAAGTCCATAAACTCTGCAGATTCAATGATAGGGTCAAAGACTATTTTTTGGGTGAAGAATCCCATTAAAAAAAAAAAAAAAAAGTACATTATTTTAGAGAAATTTTGTTGTGATATTTTTGCAGCTGAAATGATTACTAAGTCCTTGATTATTCTTCTTTTCAGAACGTACTCACATCTTTAGATTTCTTCCTTGAAACCACAGAGTGACTGCAAAAACTCACCAACAACCACAAGTTTTTAAAAATATCACCGGTCTTCTGACAAGTAAGTTTTTCATTTCAAGTTTTGTTTTCTCCCTGACCTGTATTTCATCTCTCTATTTATTATATGAATGACCATCCTCACTTTCCGTGCGAAGTGGATGAGTGTAAATTGTATAGCATGAAAGTTTGAATGAAATCTATCAGCATAAATAAACAGATATAGCTGAGATGAAATTCTGAATCACCTCATTCCAACTTGTGCCAGCGGTACTGTACTCACATCTTTGGATGTTTTAGCATTTTCTCCTCACAGTAGGATGTGGTTAAATCCTCATTTCTGGGAACAGAATTGTGGCATCAGTGTCAGGAAATGCTTATCCTTTTGCAAGTGTGTTCTTTACCTAAGGAGTCTATAAATGTTATTCATTTTGGCAAATGAGACCCTAAAGTTCACTAGAGTTTGCGTGGATACCTAAGAGAGTTCTTGCATATGATTTTGCTTTGCCCCAAATTATACTGCTACTTCAGATCATAAGATTGGGCAAACTCAATACATTCTAAGAGCAGAAATGTACTATGTATGACGAACACAGCAACAATAACTTCTTCTAAACCTTATAATATAAGTTGGCACTTGAGCTTCTTCACCTGAAGAAGTGTTTTTTTTTTCTTTTGATGCGCAAGACATTGAGATCTTTGGTACTGAACATTAAGATTCCAGTGGATCATTTTCAGATCCAACCAACTGGGCATATTTCTGACAATAACAGTGGCTGTAAGCTTTCTTTGCCCATTTAATCTCCTCTAGTCTCTCTGCATGTCTTGGTCTTCTGAAAAGTTAAATATCTTAGTCTCAGACTTGTACTACAACTGATAGGATTATAGGTAATGGCCTCAAAGTATACCAAGGGAGGTTTGTGTTGGATACTAGGAAAGATTTCTTCTCAGAAAAAGTGGTAATGCTTAGGAACAGGGAGGTGATGGCATCACTATCCTAGGAGGTGTTCAGGAACCATGTGGATGTGGCACTGAGGGACATGGTTAGTGGGCATGGTGAAAGTGGGTTGGTGGTTGTACTTGATGATCTTAATGATCTTTTCCTAGCTTTATGATTCTGTATGTCATAAACTTGCTAACACCTGACTAAAATCAATACCTTACACAGTGCAATCTACCTAGGTTATACCAGAAAAAAAAAAAATCTTGTTTACACAGTGTTGCTTAATGTTATTACATAATATTATCTATATTGCAGCAATACCAGACTTGCTTTCTTCTTCCTACTCTGCGTTGTCTTTCTCATATTCCCTTGCATTCTACTGAATTTATACCTGCCCTTAAACCTTCTCATTCCTGTGCGGTCTTGATACATCATACTGTTGCTATTTTGTGTAAAGTGAGAAGCTCAAACCTTGAAAAAGATCTTTGAAATTAGTTTGCCCATTATTGTTACAATTTCTGGACTCTCTTGTGACTGTGGAAGGAAATGGGAAGCAGAGCTGCTCTGATCCCTGACTTCTATCATCATAGAACAATAGGAAATCCTTCTTTCAAAACCACTGAAGCCTTTCAAAGTAACCAGAATAACCAGAAGTTACTCAATCTGAGCAAAGTCCAAGATGAAAACTCTGAGACAAATATCACGATGGTATCTCTTGAAAATTGTGGAGCTTCCACAGAAGTTTAGAAATCTGAGTAAACTTAAGGAAAGGGAATTGGAAATATCTGGAAAGTGCTGGGAGCAATAACATCTGAGGACAGCATCTGTGATAAGAGGAGAGGTCTAATCAGTTTGGAAAAATGAGAAGAAAAATAATAACTTACTGTGGAGAAGGGAGGAGGAGTATTCTTACTGTTTGCTAAGAGGAGGCAAAACTACTTTCTGTTCAAGACATGTTGAAGGAAAACCTCAGAACTTCTTAAAGTTTTCTTGCTCATAAAGAATAAGGTGTCTAAGAAATTATATCCTAAAACACAAAAATATTTCTAAGTAATGGAGTCCAATCATCCTAGTTTAAGTAGGGGACTTATATGTAGACATTTATATAAGAAATATATACGTGAATATATATAAATCTGTTCCCAGAGACTGCTTCACCAAAATAGCAATGAAAAGTCTCATATCACTGCAGCATTCCTCCATCTTTCTTTGTGGTTTCATATAGCTTCTGTAAATATTATGTTATTTACTTCTTGTTGGAATATATTCCTCCTCAGTGTACCCAATGGATTTTATGAAAGTGAATGCCTGGTTACATTCTGCCTCAGCCCTGACAATCATATTTGATCACTCCGTGCATGATAGGTAATGAAATTTTAGTACATTATCACTTCTTGCCTCTTCATATTTCTGAAATAACGATGAAAAGAATACATTCATTACCTCATGTATCATAATTAAGCAAATTTTGCTGCCTACAGTCTCCAGAATAAAAGATATTTACTGCATTATTTAATATAAAAGAGGAAAAAAGTGATGTAAAAAATATGTGCTACTTACGTAAAGTAGTGAAAATACAGGAATAAGAAACTTTGAGTTCATATTACTTTTAATGAAATTACATTTAAGGCATATAAGCTGTAGATTGCAAATGTAAAATTTCACATTCTATACAAGCAGATGACACGGTAGGATTTTTCTGTTTCCAATGGTTTTACAATTGCAAAATTCTGCAGTTGTTTCTGTCTTTCTACTGGCTTGCTTGCTTTTCAGCCATTTTGGCTGTAAGCATGTAGCAAAACTTTTGTGTCTTTGAGGTCTGAAACAAATTGTGTGTCATAAGTTACATATACATTTCCCTCTTTCCATAAAGTACAAGTGCTGAATACCTCATTTATTAGTGAGTAATCTCTCTTCTGATTTTCTGTAGTTTTGTGTGGTTTGTTTTTCTATCTGTCTTTAGCAGTATGAGTTTCCCTGTTTACTTGATTGAATGTTCACTTGGATTTTACTAACAGAGACCAGTGCTTTAATTTCTTCTTCTATATTTGTCTCTAAGATGCAAGTTTGGAGCTCCATCTTGTTTACCACCAAAAGCATATCATAAGGAAGCTGAGAGCATTTGCTGCATTGTGAATCCAATTCTAATATCTGAATTACCAAATCTGTATGTGGCACCATGCATATAAGCGCTGTGAAAAAAACTGAGTTATCATCTCAACAAGATAAGAAATAGTCAACCTGGAAGGAGAAAAAGGAAGTTTTCATTTTGTAATGAGAGGGCAATGGGAAAAGGCTCTATTTGGGCTTACATATACTGATCTATGTTAACCAAAAAAGAACCCTGTGTTTTGAGTCAGATGCTACAAAATCAGTGGAGGAAGACAGGCTGGTTCAGAGCATAGGTCACAATAGTGATAGTCAGATTTTGTAGAGCAGAATTGTAGTAGTGACTTGTTCAGTCCAGGGTTAATTCTCTCTACTAAGGAATAATTTCTAATTTCCTCTACTGAGGAGTGTTTTACCTCAAGTCCCTCGCCTCTGATTACACCACCTTTCGACTGCCTTGACCCTACAGTATTCCCAGGCAAAGTATGCATTAGAGTATACTTTGATCTACACAAAGTTCTGATTTAAAAAAAATATATATATATACCCTACACAATGTCAACCTACTGATCTAGTTTATCACAGAAAATAATTCGCATCAGGGCTCTTAAGTGAGGGAGGGCACTTGCAGTGGGTTTCAACAATGTTCACAGACACATTTTCAGCATTTTTCAGACAACCTGGAAGCTGACAGAATATCCCTGTCCATGAAATTTGCAGATAATACAGAGTCCAGGCACCTTACTGTAGCGAGCAACCTGGGTTGCTTGGTAACCTCAGGCTAGCTATACAAAGAAAAATACTGAATTTAAGGCTAATGAATACAAATTTCATTGGGGGAAAGGGGAGGTGTGTTCTAAAGAGTTCCTAGCCTTTGAGTGGGGAAAAAAATTATGAATTGTAGCAAATAAGTAATCTGAGTGAGAAAATGGATTGCATAGAAGGGGGGTTGTTGTTTTGTTTTGGAGGTTGGCTTCAGAGTGATACTAGAATACTGTGTTCTGATGTCCTTGCTTTAAGAAAAGGATGTTGGGAATCAGAGAGGGTCAGAAGAGGGCCACAGAAATTGTTAGTACGCTGATGTCTGCAACAGATTTGAAGAGCTGTGTCTGCTTTGGCTATTTAAAAAGCCTCTGAGATACAATTTGATGTCCCTGCCATGGGGAAAAGCAAGAAAGGAACGTAATTGAAATCATCACCTGGTCTTTCTTTTGCATGTTTACTTTTTAATTAGTTTCCTGGAAAAGTGCTGGTTCCTCTCAGCTGGTATCATTAAAGTGGTTTGATTTTCTGCCACAGTGCAGCAGTAGATAATACAGTGAGTGACCTCACTTATTTGATAATCTAGACTGGGAAGTACATTATGACCCCAGTGAGAGTGGTTAATTTCCTTTAACTTTGTATTCTCCTTGCTTACCGTGTTGTTGATAGGCAACATACTTCCCACAGTAAAAATAGCAATTGATCACTGCATCACTGTTGTGAGACTGTCATATATAGGATTATTTTGACTATTACTTTGAATTTGCCACTTCTGTTTTGGAAAGGTGGAGCTAGACTATGTGATCTTTAGGCAGTTATATAAAAGCTTTTGCTTTTGTTGCATTAGAAACCAATTACTGACATTTCACATTTACTGCATGTGTATTTGTTTTATTTAATTAAGCTGATATGTTGGTCAAAATAGCCATTCTTTATACTGAGTAAAGAGAACGTATGAGTTTCTTTGTTTACTCTGTCATGCAAGGTTTTAAAGTGAGTAGATTTCAGCCTCTGCTATGAAGTTTTAACTACACTGGAAAACAAGTTTTTTTGCTTTTGTCATCTCTCAAGAGGTAGCTTTGCATAGACAAGCGATTGAGCAGAACTAGCCTGAATGAAGAAAATATCTTCTCTGCAACTGCAGAGGAAACTACAGCTACCAAACTTGGGCTTGACACTTAGTTGGAGGCTGTTTCCTCAATCACTCAAATTCTCCCAGCTCAGTGATGTGATTGTAAACCATAAATCACTGCCAACAGATATGTAATACCAGAATACTGCATGTTATTTAATGTAAATCAATTCATGGAAGTTTGACAGTATATTGTTTAAAAATTATACTTAATTTTTAATAATCCTATTTTAAACTATATATTTAATCTGAAAAAAAAAGTTTCTAGTTTAAAATGAATGACAAAAAATAGAGGGAAAAACAGTTTAAAATAAATCTATTCTTGCATTAAAAAGCAATGAATCGGTATTTACCCAGGCTGTCTATAAGACAACAGAAATTTAGGCAAACAGCTCTACTTTACATGACTATTTGCAAACACTTCAGGCAATAAATAATTGAAATTGTATTCTGCCTAAGAAAACAAGTGTGTCACATATCAATGTTAATCTGTTTATTCTAACAAGCATAAAAAAAGGCAAAATGTTGTGTAATATCTTTGTGAAAATAACCAGGATTATTACCATAAAGAAAAAAATAATCTTATTTAATGAATTTCAGGACAAGACCATAGGAATGTAAATATTTTTGTCTCAGTTTTTTAAATTCAAGGTGGCATTCATGCAACGGCACTGGAACCCTTTTTGGTAGTGCTGTTAATAAAGAGCTAATTAAAAGCTAACTTTCATCTTTCATATATGTAATTCCATGCATTCCATTGGCAGAATTCAGTGTATTTTCTTACAAATATAAATTATATTATATGAATAAAAAGGAAGCTAATTATGTATGTGGCCTCTGTTTCACTTCCTAGAAGTGAATTTTGAATGTCAGGTGCCTCTCCAGTTCCTTAATGTTGAATTCTGTTCAATCAAGTGTAATGGATTTACTTTCAGCTATCTTTCTCAGCTTTCTAGCAGACTTTCTGCAGGATGAAGCAAAATGGCAATATAACTTCTATTATAGGAAAAGGCCCAGGAAAATTCAGATGAATGTAGATAGACTCTAAATAAAAAACATTTGCCTCTGACTCACAGTTGTTTGGTAACAAATGCAGTTATGCAGACAAATGGCAATGATCACAATTCTCTTTCTCTACAGCATAGCAGTACCTCAGTGTGGAATATTGCTGAACAGATAGATACTATTTTGATATTGGCTGAAGTATACTTGCACAATCTGACAGAATGCTAGTTGACTGAGCTGACAGGTATAGCAAATAAAGACCTTGGCCATGAGAGATGCTGAGCACCTGTGACACATGTCTTTGCCAATTTGGAGTTCTGCAGATACATGCATGAACAGAAATGAAGGGTCACTGTTCCCAAAGCCTGGCTTTGGGAACAGCAGAGGGGACAGCTGAATGAGAGATTCAGTCTTAGGGGGCCTCCAAGCAGATGAGAAATACGAGTTGCCTGTGACATAAAAAGGCAGAAATTCTGTCCAGCTCAAACATACTAATACTGCATTTGAAGGGTTTCTTTCCTCTTAGACTTGATGCCGGCATGGATATTGCCCAGCTGTGCTGCTGGCACTCAATGGTTGACCCATGGGTGTCACCATCTTCCCTGCAGCCGTGTGTAGGCCACACCACAGCCCTGCCATTCTCCACAGAAACGTGACCGTGGCGTGGCCGGGGGCTCTGCTGTAACCACATAGCACCTGGGCACTGGCAGTCGAGCAGTCCTTAACAAGCAAGTGTAACTGCGTGAGCCACAGTACTGTACAGGGACCATTTGCAGAGAATGTGTGCAGCAGTGCAAAGGAGATGGGAGGGCAGGTCCTGCTGGGTGTTGTAGTCACTGACCTCATCCTCACAGTCTCTCCTCCAATGCTCAAAAGTCGCATATATCTATATCTTTCTAACTTCCAAAATATATCTGAAGCACCTAAGCTAAGAGAGAGAAACATCTCAGGCTCTTCTTCCAGTTAGTATAGAGTAATGGGTGGGCAAGACTGGTCACTCTGGTCCACTCAGGGTCTAAGTGGGCCTTCAGAGCTGTCTGTTTCTCTCCAGTATCAGCAGAAGGCAACTGTGTTCCTGGTTACAGTTAAGTTTGCAAAGGTGGGAAGGATCATTGTGATCCTTCCCACCATCCATTCTCATTTCTGTAGGTGAAGGGAGTGAGCTCTGCTCCTTATAGCACCCAGGCTGCTGCCCCAGCATCTCCTTTCCTCCCCTGTAGGGTCACTGCACATCTTTACAGAGTAGGTTAAGTAGCATCACCTACAAAACAAAAATAGAAGAAACCCATGCTGCTGCCACCGGGATCTCTGGGGTTGTGGTGTGTATCTGTGACACCCTGCCTCCAGCAGCCAGCTCCCTGGGGCCCTGCCCTTGGTTTATGGCTCTGGCAAAGGGCTCCACATTTCTGACAGCCCAAGGAATGTGGGGTAGAGAGCGAATGAGTTTGGTGACTTTTTAAGGAAGAGTGCCAATCTGTAATTTCCACATTCTGTTACGACATGGCACATTTTGTCAGGCTGAAGAACAGATTTGGCTAAACAGGGTTTTAATTAACTCTACATAAATATTATTTTTGTATTGTAATGCAAATAAGCAGTTAAAAGTTAACGACATTTATTACGCACATTCTTTGCCTGTCTTGTCAGGGTACAAGTGGGCAAAGAACCAGAAGTATGGTTCATTAGGAAGAGGCAAAGCCATTTAACTATAATAAGTAAACTATTCCTGGTGACTCCTCTATTACTTTGCTAGAGGTTGAAGTTCTCCTACTATTTCCTGAGTTTATGTATTGCAGTAGAAGTGCGGGCCGTCTCTCTCCTGACTTATCAACTTCATCAGGCTTAGGGAGCTGAGTTGGAAAAAAAAAAAAAAAAAAGAAGTAAAAATAATAATACTGAATTATTTTACACTGCTGTAGGACGTTAAAGATGAGAAGAAAAAAGAGAAAAGTGTCAGTTTCAATGCTATTTGTTTATAATAGAATCTTCCCTTTTCTTCTTCATTTTATTCCCATAAAAATCTCAAACAATATGTTTAGTCCTAGCCAAAAGGTCACTGTTGTCCTACAACAGAGTCCTCCCCCCCCCTTCCTGGCACTTCTGCATGCTATGAATAGAGCTCTCTTTCTGAGGCTGAGCTGTATCAGCAGGAAGGTGCACAGGGAGCAGCAAAGTGTCACCCTCTACCTCCCCATACACACTCCTGGAGGTCAAATACATCACCCCTGGGATCTGCATAAACTCTGCAGGGAAAGGGAAGATCAGTCACACCAGACCTGGTGGTGCTGCCAGGCCTCCTCATCAAACATTCCATTGCATTGTGTTGTTAATTTAAACAAATGCGGTGTCCTTGACAGATAACTCCTCCAGACAGGTGAAGTTTTATATTGGATTTCTCAGTGTAGTTTTTAATTTTTTTGTTTATGTATGCATTTTTTGCTTTGTGGACTCTTGATTTGACAAGGGGTTGGTGAAATAACATATCCTGGAATATCCAGTAGTCAAAGGGCTGCTCTTACCAACTGGAGCCTGACACTCATCATCACAGTAAATATGTTTAATCTTCATTTTGTCTTATAGTATTCAGTGGGAGTTTGTACAGAGTGATGTTTGACTCTGTATGACTAATATTGTCTATCTTTAAGGATGTGCAGGAAAGCTGCTGCCATTCTAGCCGGTGTTATGAAGAAGTAAGAGGCAAAATAACTCTCATGAAAATCAGAGAAAGGACTCTACTGTAAGGCTGCTGAGCCCGGTGATTTCACTGGCTTGAGATCAGACCTTCCACTGTAACTGGATGGATGGAGTCTGAGCAGAACAAAGAGCAGTGAACTGAAAACTAGAGGATTTGAGCTGGAGGAGGAAATGACAGCCTCAGACCCTATGACTGACCAAGACGCTGAGACTGCCTATAGTGTCAAAATTGGCTGTAAGAGCATAAGGGGATGTTTTTCTGCCTATGTATTTTCATACTTCCTAAGTTAAAGTGTGCCTATGTGCCTTTACAAGTGTCACTTCCTCTTTGCTTGCTTGTAGGAGCTCTGGCCAGCTCCAAGACCTCCATAGGAAACTGTAAAGATTCTGGAGGCAAAGATGCACAAAATTCCTCATCTTCTTGCAGACAAAAGCTCAAAGGGGATAGACTAAAAACGGTGCAAAAGAAAAAGGACCTAGCTGCTAATGCTTAGCAAGCCTTTGCTCAGCATGCACAAAGGGAAATTTGGGGCAAAGCTAGGAACACTTCTGGGACAGAGCACAGGGTAGACACGCAGTATCAGCACAATCCCTGCCAAAACTCATATCTGTATTCTCCATTAGCAAGCAGTGGAGTTCCTGAGGAAAAATGAGCAAGAATACATAAATATCAATTTTGAGCAACAGCTACCCCAGTTTTAACTGTAGCTTTTCAAAACATACAGCATCAAGTAGGCAAATGACCTCAGAGTTTCAGAATGTGTATTTGAATGTGTGATGAGGTTTCAAATTATCTGTAAACATTGCCTCAACTTTTGTTTGTTAGCCTTAATTATTGGTGATATTTTTTGTGTACTGGCATAGAAAAAAACAGACTAGAGAGACCTAAAAGATGACTGTCAAGAGTGAGCCTGTATGTAGCAAAATGACCAGAAAGAGACTGGATCAGTTCCTAGCAAACTAAGAATGTATATTCATTATGCTTGTAACGATGATGGTATGTTTCATAGTGTTACTCTTCGTACTTTCAGTTTCATGGAGCAAAAACTGCAGTTGCTAAGTTTTAACTTTTAAGTAGTGGATTTATTTGACATGGCTTAAAAAATATATTAATGTCTATTCATTAGTAGGTATTGTCTCTTCCCTTCCCTTATCCTGCACAATTATTTTTAATTTCATGTAGTTTTCTGGTTTGTGCATAGAATTATTGACAAGAATATGTCTTTCTTCATCAAATGATTAACTAAATCATCCTTTTATTTATAAGCAGTGCTGTGTCCCTGTGCCCTAAATCTTGCTAGTTGGAGAAGTGGGAGGGAAAGCAATTTAATTAAGTTAACTTTATTGACCCGCTGGAGCTGTTGTTTAATAGCATGGCTCCCTGGAGTGCAGTGCAGGTAAATTGAATGAATGCCACAGAATATCACTTCCCTGCATTGCATATTTCAAACCTTTGCCAGGCAGTTTGAGATGAGCAGCCAATCAGGAAAAAGAGTTTTACACCCTTGCCGGCTTGGATGGCATTTCCCATTATGCTCAGAACAATATACAGAGCGTTACCAATTCATTCCTGTGAGTGTATCGAGAGGAATAATTCCACGACTGTGTGTTGCATTCAGCTTCTGTGTTCAGAAGACAACTTTGTGGATTGGCTCTTCAGCCATGTATCAAAAAATACCTGTTTGCGAAGAAGGAAAAATAGCACGAGAGCGCTGTGAGTAAATTATTTAATATTAAAACCTGAATATCATCAGTCTGCATGAGAAATTGGAGTTGAGAAGGATGATGAGAGAGATCTTTTAGAGCTTTGCTTGTCATTAAATACTTGGAACAAAATGATCAGGCATGAAACTTCTTTGTTAAGCTATTGTTTAATAAAATAATAGCCAGAAAGGCTTCCAAAATGTTTTCTCATATATGATAATACCTGCTAAGATCAGTGTTACCGTTTCTGTTAAAATCTTTGTGCAAATGTCATATCAATCTCTAAAATCAATACAGCAGCTCTTCTGCTGTTGGCTGGAACACATCCTTTTTTTCCACTGTTCTTAAATACTGCCCGCTGAGTGATGAAAAACAGCATTTCAGTCTGTTGCACCTGTGCTCCCCATCACTTAGTTGTAAAGCTAGATCAGTACTGTGCCATGTAGCAGCAACTTTCTGTAGCTTTAATCCTTCCAGAATTTAATGTTTTTCTGTTTAATAGTGAGACCCAGAGGTCCCACTCTCAGCTTTGCTTAAAGAATTAGTTGCAGCCACTCAGCCAATTTATGTTTTGCTCTGGAAAATAGTAAGAGGTACAATTTAAATAACAATTCTTAGCTTTCTCATATTCATATCTGCTGGAAGAGGCATATGATTCCCTGTTATGATTCAGATTGCGTGTGATTTTTCTTTTTGGATGTGCAAAGATTTTTTCTTTGCTTCAAACTGATGTTTTTAATTATAAACAAATGGAAAATAAGAAAAGTGGGTTTGCGGGCAAGAGGCATCATCTTTTATTGTGCTGACCAATGTATCTGGAAGAAGCAGACAATTTTTAAGTGTGTAGAACCTTGTTTATGTTTGACATGGGCATCTTTAAACGGTCACAGTTGAAACTTTACAGCCACAATCACTGCCCCTACAGCACAGCTTATGCAGATGGGATGACTGAACCTCTTCCAGAGCATCATTTCTGACAACACGGCTTTTCCTTTGTAGGGGCTGGCATTGGCAGCAATCTCTTTTAGTTCTTCTCTAGTCCCCTATGTCCTAATATGCCATGCATGATTTCAGAAGTGGTGCCATACACTTTTATAATATAAATCCATATTGTAGTGCTATTTAGAAGAATCTGGGAGCACCTTGACTGACCTGCTCCAAGCTCTGGTGTAGCACTGAGAAGGAAGAGAAATAGCTGCAGCCCTCAATGTGAAGTCCAGAAAATAAAACAGCTTTAAGTCAATGTTAGGTTAACATGTCTTATGTGTGACACTGCGTGTTTGTGTGTTTGCACAAGTTGATGTCTTGCATGAGTAATTCTGAGAAGTCTTCTGGGTGATATTCTGGCATACTTCAGTAAATCAACAGGCAAACTGCACTGAATCATATGGGTCTGTTTCCTTGCATAAGATTTCCTGTTGTATTTCTAGATGAAGTTCTTTAAAGGTGTTAAAATACATTATATAGACATGAGCATTCCTTTTACTTGATAAAAGTTTTAAATGACTATTAAATTAAGGATCATATTATTAGTATTTAATTATTATGTTTACTTTTAACTTTTTACTATATATATTTTAGTATTAATGCAAATTAATCAATAGTTGGCACTGAGGGACACAGTTAGTGGGCATGTTGGTGATGAGTTGACAGTTGTACAAAATTATCTTAGAGGTCTTTTCCAGCCTTAGTGATTCTATGATAGCTCTGAGTAGGGTGCAGGACTTGTGCCTGACACCAATTTAGGCTTCCATGGGTATTCTTCTTGGTGGCACAAGTTGACCATAGGTAGCTGGCTCACAACCTTACACCTGTCTCTGCCACTTTTCATCACACTGTGCTTGTACAGTTGTTTTTTTCTTTACTGAACACTGAACTGGTTCAGTCACCAAGGAAAGTTATCCATCTCCTTTTTTCTCTCATGGTCCTTTATAAAGCAGATAAATGTGTTCATCTGCTTTGTGGAGCAGCCCCTTGAGTAGGAAACTGAGCACGTATTGGAGGGAAGAGAACCACTTCAGTTTGCTTGGAGGCTGGAAAAAAAATGTCCATCAAATGACCATTGGACTTTAAGACATGCTATTGACTTGATGTTTTTCATTATGAATTGCACTTAGAGGTGCTTATGGTTAAGTACTAATAATATTGTTTTCTCTGGTCTAAATCTTTGCTGAAAACTTATGTCAGTACAGGAACAACATATAGGGATAGATTTAGATACTGATGTTAGAAGAGTTTTTAATGCCAAAATCTAGGAAAAAGTCTAAGTTGATGAACTTAAACTAGAGGGAAAAAAAAAAAAAAGAAGTAGTTTATTTATTTCAGGATTATGTAGGTAAAATAAATTTTTGCTTTCTATACTTACAAGAGTTAGGCAGTTTATGAGCTGTCAATTTTTTTAATCAAATGACAGCATATAACAAAGTGATAGAAGTAACATTTTAACTTTTTTGAAGACTTTTACAGAAATTTCCCCTGTCATATCTCTGCTTTGTGATTAGCTTTTCCCACACCTAATGATCAATGAGGCATAAGTTTTACGGCTGGAGCAGGATGACACCTTCTAGGATCCAGCTGTTTTGGTTACTGTCATTTCTGCTTTCTAATGCCATTACTACAGCTGCAAGTGCTGCCCCTGAGGGTTTGCTTGCAGAGTGCCTTCTGTGATTGCTCCTTGGCCTGAAACTTGCAAACTTAGCCAGCCCAGCTCAGACCCACAGTTCGAACCACTTAAAATAAACAGATTTTGCCTCACTCATTTTAGTGCGTTCACAGGCACAGCTACAGGCAGAAAAAGGAAAACAGGGAGGAATAATGTTGTCAAACCAGTGTGCAAAACCAGCTGTTGCATATAAAGTGAATGCTGGCTATTCCCTGAGTCTTAGATACTTGGCACACTAGAAAATGCAGTAGTAGTGGCTAGGATGTTGGGGTGTTTTTTTCCTTCACATTAATTGATTGTTACTTTATTTAAGTAAATAGAAATCATTGAGGATTTATCAAACATTTGCTACATGGCAGACAGAAGTTTGCTTTGGAGCATGTATAACCAAGATGTTATAATTGCAATATAATCAAAAGAGTAAGGCAAAGTGTATAACCAAGATGTTATAATTGCAATATAATCAAAAGAGTAAGGCAAAGCAAACAGGGATCACAAAAGAGAATAAGTAGAAGAGCTTACCCTTGGGTTGAGCTCACTAGAAGATATCAAAGAGGAGGATCTCCAGAAGAGATCCTTCCCCTCTGGTAGCCAGCTCTTAAATAGGTCCAGGAGGGGTGGAGCCTGGCTCCACCCCTTCCGGCAGCACAGGTGAATTGCCTTCACCTGTGCTCCTCTGGCTGACTCATGGCTCACCTCAGGTGATCAATCAGAGGTTCAGGCCGTGACTCAGCAGTTGCCATACAGAGCACAACATTGTCTCTAAGTCAACCAGTTAGGAAGATAAGAGTTGATTAGGAGATGCCCTCAACAGCTCACAGAGCTCAACCTGGCAATAGATAACTAATGCTGCGTAATCCCAGCTATGCAAAGGCCCAAGGAATTTAGTTTGGTAATTTACTGGGGAATCCATGATGATTCCTTCAAAAGAGAAGTTATGTACATGGAAGAGATAGCACAGTGTACACCTGAGGAGAAACCTAAATGTTGCATGGGACTAATTCATCTCTTTCTATCCTTCAGAATCAAAAATCTGTTGTTGCAATATCCAAGTTGATTATCTGCCTTCTGATATCCTTAGCATAAAAGGACTGCAGCACCATTGCAACAGAAAAAATAAAATACTTTCTCTTCTGCAAATCATCATAATCAAAATATAACTGTTTAAATTCCTTAACAGTAAATGACACTAGCCTTTATTAGTAGGATTAACAAAAAAAAGTAGAGGCAGAAATGTACTTTCTCAGAATGGAAGTCCATTATGAGAATTAATCTCACTGAACTTTTAAATAAAATACTATCAGTGAGTATCTCAGCGAATAAAATCACTGAGAGAAAATGTATATGGAGCCCTGTGTTCTTACATAGATACACTAAGAAGCATTTCTAAACCTTAACCACAGGAAAGACAGCATTGAGAAAGAAAACACTGAGAAATAAAACTGGTTAATACAAAAACCAGAAACTCTGAAGGGATCTCCGCAGTACATTGGTAATGGAGGCATTCGGATTTAAGAAACTATTTCAGAGGCCCATCAGTCAAGTTAGAAGTGATATTTCAAAGACATTTGCTGAAGAATGAAAGGCCAATAATAACCAACATCACAATTTCTGCCACAGAATGGAATTGAATAGTCATTTCAGTACTTTATTTTATGACCATCGTTTCTGTCCTTTAACTGTCTTCTGCATCCAGGATATTAGATGTGATACTGCAATTTAGGCCAGGAAGCACCTCAAGCACTTAGTCTATATCTGGATGTTTCTATCCTGCATAATCACTATACCTTTAGGAAAATTAATTCTGTGTGCTGCCGTTATTCTTCTTCTGGGAAAGTGGGCAATTAGCATTATAAAATGCAAATGAAAAACCCAGCCTACATTAATGTCATAAAGGTGCATCTCTATGTTTGCTTAAATATCTTTTGAAATGGGACATCTAACGAGCATTTCTGGAGAAAAGAATTCCATCACAGTTGCTAATACAGCCCCTGGCAGAAGATGGTGCTGCCTTTGCCCTGTTGTACCCACACACTGGTTATCCCATGGGATGCTTCCATTCAGCTCTTTGTCAGCTACTTAGTTCCCTGCTGAGCATATCATCTGTGCAGAGATTTATGGACTTGTGCTCTACTACATAGAGAAACCTGATTAGCTAAGCTGGAGGATGAGTGTCTGTTCTGCTCAGCCCTGCTTGTATACAGGTCAGCATTGCTTGGTTTAGGGCTTGTAGTGCTCATGGCTGTGCTCCATAAATTGTAAACCTTAAATCTACAAGCAGCTGTGTTATCCCATGAGGTTCTTTACCTGCTTTTTCCAGGATAATGTGAATACTTGGCCCAAACTTCTTGTTTTGTAAATTCATGACCACAGCAAAATAAATCACCTATGTTTCTGCATGCTTGTTACGTGTTCACAACATTTGCATGGACATAAGGTAGGAAAGTTCCTTCTGAAACACCCTTAGAGTTTGGTCAATCACAAAAATACTGAAAATGAGACACCCAAACACGTCAGTGTAACCTATCCAATTACTTGGCCTCAAGGAGAGAGTCATATACAGATGGCCTGATTTCCATTGAGTTTCCATGTCAGATGTTACCTAAAGTTTTATAGCCAACTATGTCTGGATCTGGGGTCTCCAAGAAAGATGTGGAGCTGTTGGAGTGGGTCCAGAAGAGGCCACAGAGTTGATCAGAGATCTGGAGCATCTCTCTTATGAAGAAAGGTTTGAGAGTTGGGCTTGTTCATTACGGAGAAGAGAAGGCTGCAGGGAGACTTCATTATGGCCTTCCAGTTCTCGAAGGGAGTTCAGAAACAGAAGACAAACTGGCTGACAGTGATACAACAGGGGGGAATGGTTTAAAACTAAAAGATGGAAAATTTATATTAGGTATTATGAGGCAATTTTTTACTCAGAGCATGGTGAGGCACTGGAATGGGTTGCCCAGAGAAACTATGGATGCTCCACCCCTGAAAGTGCTCAAAGCTAGGTTGTATGGAGCCCCAGGCAGCCTGATCTAGTGGCTGCCAACCAGCCTAGAACTGGATGATCTTTGAGGTTCCTTCCTACCTAAGTCATTCTACGAACTAAGTAATAGTAAGCACTAGGCACAGAGAATACTGTCCTTGTACAGGCCCTGTGGTAATGGCTAATATTTCATAAATAATGTCTAAATTTAAGTAAAAATCCAACCACCTTCCTCTTGGACTAATTTTTTTAAGCAAAACACAGGATATGTAGAAATAACAGTGGTGGCACTTTGGTACATCACAATCATAATTTTACTTGTGCTCTAGTTAATCAATCGCAGTCTATCCTGGTGCTCTGACTAGAAACATGAAGTAGCTTGTTATTTTGTGTGTAGTGATAGATTTTCTGAATATACTCTGAATTACTCCTCTCTTATAATGTGTATATTTTCCATTATAAGCAGCTATTCAATCTTTTAGCAGTAATTGCTGTTATTTTTAAATATATAGATTATAGTCAATACCTGGGAGTTATACCTATTGATCGGAAGAAAAAGTCAGTTGAAATAAATAGCTGCTACTATTCAGTATGTTTCCATGCTGAGTGGATACAGTTTCCACAATTCTAGTTAAATAAGAGGTTGCCTACATACTGCCCTATTTAAAGAATTTTACATCTAAGGAAGAAATATCAAAGAGCAATATGTAATGTCCCATCGCTAGATTTTCTACTTGTTATTTTAGGTTCTGTTCTATTGCTCTACTGTAGCAGAAAAGAAATGCTTTCATGCCTGTGATATCATTGTATTATGAAGCCCCAGGCCTTGCCCAGTGGTACTGCCTCTGATCAATAGCTTTAATAATTTAAAAGTCAAACCTAACACTGAGAGAGGAGGGGGAAAACACTTTTTGTGAAGCTTGACCCACCGTAACTTGTTTTACACATCCAGCTGTCTCAAAGAGTTTCAGGGAAGAGCAAGACTGACTGTTTACCATGGAGGCACCATTGTGCATATCACTCACAGAGTTAGTTGTTCTCTAGAATAGCTGTGTAGCTTGGGGGCATTCAAAATAAGTGATGTTCCCTTGCTTCCAAAGGCACATTATGAATGGGCCATTGATGTGGACTGGATTTGGAAAACTATGTAATGGCCCGGTTTCCTTACATGAAGTACTGAAGAATGAGAAAGCTGTTAGTTTTCTCTCATGCATATATGCTTCTGGAAGAGGAATAACATAAACAGAGAGAGGCTGACTGGGCATAAAATGAGAAGCTCGCAGTGAATGGCATTGTTAAATAGAAGTAAGATAGGAGACAGTACAGGACGACCAAAGAGGAACAGGAGAAAGAGCAATTATTAGGGTAGCAAAGAGGAGAAAAGAGATCAACATATTGGTGGAATGGAAATATGAAATGATAGAAGAATCAGGAAGCTGGGAACAGGATTAAAAAGAGCACAGAGGAGAGAGCACAGTGAGAGGAGAGACATGACACATTTTGTTTTTAATGACTAGCTTAATGTACTGGAAACTCTGAATTTTTCTTCTAAATAAGGCAGCCAGGCCATCATCTTAACCAGCCTTCTCTAAGCATTTCCTTAGAGCCAAACAAATGTGTGTGTCATCTCATAATGTGATTATGCCTAATGATGCAAGCAAAGCAGGTTTGAACCCCATACCTGTTGTGTGCTGGGATAGCTCTTAAGGAAGCTGTGACTAGATGGAAAAACAGTGAACCAACACAGCTTTCACATGTGTTGCAATGAAATCTTGCACTGCTTTGGCCAAAAATGCCCAAATTACTATAATACTATAATAATCCTACAACGACACACTTAAGCTTAAGGTAAAATTGTTTATAAAAATACAGCTTGATAACTTGAAGGAAAAATGTTACAGAAACTGAAGTTTATATCACGCCTTGCATTTTATGTTTCCCTTCCCTAAGCTGTCCATCCTTTGCTCATCATGCAAGAAGTACTATCTGAAATAAAGGACAACACAAATTAGCTCAAATAATTCTATTCATCAACTGTGTGTGGAAACACAGGATATTGAGAGAGGCATCAGTGGGCTAAGAGGTTATTTAAAGTGATTAAAACTGCCAAATTTTGAAGTGCTACTCTAGTATGTTAGTGGATTAGTGTTTAGACATTATGTTAAAATGTATTGCAGACTCCAAAGGGGTCTGCTTGACAGAACAAACCTTTTGAAAATATAAAAATGTGAAGGCTGGATAAGAACGTGACCTAAGTGCTATGTAGATGGTTGGAAAATTCAGAATCTGAAGCCAGTCTTGGTTCTCTCTTTCCATGGCCAATAAGGTTTGTGTGCATATGTGATGTAATGCCATCTAGCAAACATCTACAAGGGCTGGAAAACAAAAAAAAAAAAAACAAATTAATGACAATTGTGATTTTTAAGTCCGCTGATGTTTTTCCCTGTCCAAGAGAAAGACTACAATGTGGTATGGAAAAGCTATTATCAGTGCAATATTTATTAGAAAATAGTGGTGTTAGGAGAAGTTAAAATCAGAACAAAGTCTTCAGTTTTTGCGATATTAAAATATACATGATAAATTACAGTCAATGTAGATAAACTGCTTACTTTCCTACTGCAGATGCTGGATGAGATTCTGCGAACACTCTCCATTCAAATATCCTGCTGGATTCCCATATACTACCTGACAGGCAGTAATCAGGGCAAAGTACTGCTGAAATTAATTCCTGTAATACTGTAGGTTTTTTAATGAAAATCATGATGACAAATTATCTTTGCTGTTCTCTTTGCCATTTTGTCCCTTTTATACTAAGTTAATTACATGGCATTTTCATGAGCCTACTATGCATGTCAAAGAAAAAGGAAAATGCTGTTGGTTTCTGGAACTTATCCAGATGCTCACAAACATATGTGAATTTAATTCTGATAGGTTTTTAATTTGGGAGTTCTTCATTTATATTTTTACCTGTCAAACTAATTCAACTTCTCTTAGCATAACAAGTGAGAGCAAAAAACCGATATTCTATTTCTTACTTGTCTTCTATGAACAAAGTGAAAGAAATAGTAATTGGGCGTCTCACAAATTCATGATTTGGGGCTTAAAAACTGGAATGTTTAAATTTGTCAGTACTGTGAGTTGCAGAGGAGGTGCGTGAAATGTGAAACACTGATGGGTAACAAAATTTGTGAGATGCTGTGTTGGGATACTTGTGGGGGGTGGTTTGTTGTTTTTTTGTTTGGTTTTTTGGGTTTGTTTTTTTTTTTTTTTTTTTTTTTTTTTTTTTTTGGCTTTTGTTTGTTTGTTTGTTTTGTTTTGTTGTAATTTCAACCTATTTTCCACCTGTGTTTTCAGACGTAGACGTAGCCTTTAAAGAAAGATTTTGGCATAGGAACCTCTAAAATTTCTTCTGAACACCTATATATAGAATTCTTCTCACTTTGCTGGTGTACAGTCTTATTTCAGCTCTCCTTTCATACCCCAATTACTTATCAGCCCTACAGACTTTCTGGCTGACTTCCTGTTTCTGATGTGCTTAAAAACATTTTATTATTAGTTTTATGCCGTTAGCAAATTGCTCTTCAAAATCTTCTTTGGCTGGGCTTATTAAATTTAACTTGCCAGAATTGATATTCTTTTCTATTTTTCTGGATGGGAATTGACTTCCACTTTCAGAAGAGCTTCTAGTAATCTCCTTTACTGTGCTGTATATTGAAATGGTCTAGAAAAAAGCAGAGAACTTTGAGAACTTTGGGGAGTTTTTCTTTTCATGTTTGCTGCCATCCTCCAAGGAATAATCTGACATTTGGTATGCAGTTAAGGATATAAACTAATTATTGCTCTTTTTCTGAATTGCTTTCCTGTGTCATCTCAGAAAGGGCACTGAAACATGAAGGGACTAATCATAAAATTCATGGGGGGAAATAACAAGGAAGCAGTGTGGAAAACAGTGAGCAGAGAAAGGAAAGATTGATGCAAGCATGCATCAATAAGGGAAAAAGAGTACGGCAAGAAAAGAACAGACTGGGAGAACTTATACAGACAACAGAAACAGTGATCATACCAAAATAATCACTTTTGAAACATTAAAGGTTTCAATGCAGCTTGCACTGAAGAGAAAAGGGATGAGGCTTAGGCACCTGGACTTTGACCAGCCCTAAAACCAATTGTTCTGTAGCTTTGCAGGAGCTTTGACTTTGTCCTTTTTGCTCAGCACTAGTGTGGCTGCACCTCGAGTGCTATGTTCAATTTTGGGCCCCTCACTACAACAAAAACAGTGAGGCCCTGGAGCATGTCCAGAGATGGGCAGCAAAGCTGTGAGGGGTCTGGAGCACAGAAGAAGAGGAGAAGCGTTTGAGGGAATTGGGATTGTCTGATCTGGAGGAGACTCAGAGGAGTCTCTCTACACCTACCTGAAGGGAGGTTACAGTGAAGTGGTTGTTGGCCTCTTTCCCTCGGTAACAGTGATAGGATGAGATGTAACAGTCTCAAGCTGTGCCAGGAGAGGTTCAGCTTGAATATTAGGAGAAATTTCTTCTCCAAAAGTGTGGTGAAGCATTGGAACAAGCTGCACATAGTTGGTGGAGTCACAATCCTTGGAAATGTTAAACATGGAGATATGGCACTTAGGGACATGGTTTAGGGGGCACGGTCATAATGAGTTGATGGTTGAATTTGGAGATCTTAGAGATTTTTTTCTAACCTACAGAAAAAAAAGATTCTATCCTATGAATTAATGTGTGTTTAGGCAAAATTACACTCAGATATAGTTAGAGGTTTAGGTATGGATACAACAGAACTGATCACCTCTGACCTAGCACTCTTTCAAGGCCCACTGCACAGGACAAGTTAAGAAACAACTGGGAGCCATTGGACCCTGGGCCCTCAAACCAGGTGTGGCTTTGAGTTTGTTTCTTAGTTTGGCCCAAGATGTACAATTTAACCTGTGAAGCTTCCTGTGGTTTAACTTGTTGCAACTTCAAGGCCTCTGCAAGGGTAGCAGCTTTTTTGCACTGATCACTGGTGAGCTGCTTGTTGCAGGTGCATACCATCCCTACCATGATGTGTTAATTGTATCGTTTGAGTCATAAGGGCAAGGAAAAAAAATATAGCAGAGGAGTGAAAGCCCGGAGTAGGCTTCCAGTTGGTCCATCAGATCATTCAAAAGGTTTGTCTTAATGTTCTTCATAATAATGTCAATACCCACTGCTTTTTCACCAAAAGGAAATGAGTGAAATTCTATGGGACAGAAGATTCTGAATTTGATTTATCAGGAAATGTCCCTTTGTTGATGTCTATATATTTGGAATTTGTCTCTTCAGTTCTGTCAGATGTGTTCTTTCACTGTGATGTTTTACATGTGGCTAAAGGCCAGCATATGTCCTGAATAGAAGTTGTCTGTCAGCTTGTACTTCAAATTTCCTTACCTCCTCATCAGTGAATACTTAATGGTGCAGGGCTCTGTAGGGAGAGCAAATTCTCTTACAAGGGGAAGAGGTACACAGACAGGAAAGGAAAGAATAATAGGAAAGGGGATGCAAAGATATGGGGAAGTTTGGGAATAGCTGCCCTCAATCTTTGAGAACCTGGTAGTAGTATAGGCAAAGAATGGCAGAGAAAACAAATACAGAGAGAGACTTCCTCAGAGTTGCATGATATAGGAAAGTGTCTGAAGGTGAAGAAGACTGTACTGGAAGATGCAGCATAACATGAAGCAAAACTAAATGCAGGAAGTTAGAACTGGAAAAGAAAGGACAAATATTCAAGAGACAAATTTGAAAGAGAAAATGTAAATGTAAAATTGTGCATAGATAAACCATCTTTCTCCTGAAACACTGCAGTACACCAGAATCTAGAGTGAGTTGTGCTAAGATACTAGGTCTGTTGGGTGTCACAATTATTATTTTATATCCTGAGAGCCAAAGCACTGAATCACAAAGTGACTCTCATGAGGGTGCAGTGAAACTCTGCAAGTGGAAGAGGGGGGCTGAACTTAGAAAACATTGCTGAACATCTTTCCTCTTAGCAAAGTTTCAGACACTTGTAATAAAAGTAAGGAATGAAGTAGGCTATGATGTTGGACATAAAGTGCCATTATAACCAAGGTATGATTTTTTGTTGAACAAAGTTATTGTACTGCTTTTTTTTCTGTCATTCCAAGCCACACTACATGAATTAGCCAACCCTGGTATAATCTGTCAGGAAAGCTGTAACAAAAATACCTGCATACGATTTTAATAACTCTAGCCTCAAACACAAATATTTACTGAAATTTTAGTATTATCTGCCAATATTGATGCAATGCATGTTCTGATGTTACTGTACAATGAGTGACTGCCAATACAGACTTCAAAGCTGTTCCTGTTTTTAAATCTATTATTTACTCTACAGCTCTTCCTGATCAAACATTATTCAGACTCAACCCTAGCACACTGATAACTCTTATGTTGTACCAGCGCATAGAAAAATCTCACAGTACCCATTTACATCAAGAATTTGATGTAAAAACACAAAAGCTTTTTCATAAGGAATTTGAACAGCACAATTTGGAGAGTGCGTTGTTAAAATTATTGGTCATTATAGGAAAACAGCTTGGTTTTTTGAGGGAACTATATTATATCAATGTCTCTGGAGACAGAATTAAAACTGACACAAAGTGAATTTTCTGCATATAAAGACTCCAGGCTCTCAGAAGATGGACGCTGGTAGACACTGATGAATCTTCCAAGAATGCAGAAGAAGCAACATTAAACTGAGTCCTCAGCTTTCAGCAGCAAACTGGACTTGCTGTAAGCATAGACAAAGCAGAAATTGCCTAAGGTGGCAGGCTACTGGGAAGACAAAGTGCATTAACTCCCCACTCCCTCCCACCAATTTTTTCCATATTAGGACTGGGAAAGACAGGTTGACTGAAGCTGCTGCTGCCCCTAAAGTAGGAGTGGAAACTATTGGTAGAATGCCCAGTCCCAGCAGCTGTGATAGTTGACTAGAATCAGTCCCTGGAGGCAGCAAGATTAGCAGCATGGATCCTCTACATCTCTCTACTGCAATTCCCCACTTTTCTGTGGCAGGCAGAAGTAGCCCTATCCCATCTGTTGTTTTAGGAGAATTGACTGCCAACTTTGTCTGAGCCATTAAAAAGCCTGTCACTTGCTTCAGAATAAAAGACATGCAAAATGTTGGTAGTTGTAAATGCAGAATAATCATGGTGTTATTTACATGTAGAAATTCAGAGTGTGTCCTTGGTTGAAGTGCATGCAGTATGTACTACACTACTTGTTCCAAAATGCCAATGGCAATAACTTCATTCTCCGCTAATGCCTATCTCAGGTTCTCCTTTTTCTGATGCAAGTTCTTTGAGATGAATGTAATGGATTAGTGTTAAAACTTATTTTCTTCATTCAGGAAGGATGTCATCACTATTTCACTATTTGCATTTGAGATGTGAACCACAAAGGAAGGAACCTTTTGTTTTGACTTTCCAGCTTCCCAGTGTTTTCACGATTTGTGTCTTGGCAATTTCTATTCCTTCTGCCAAGAGTCTGTGATCCTGGGAATTTCCATAGATGATAAATTTAGTAACCAAACTCAGAGTCTTGAAACAGAATTCTTCAAGTCTATTCCATAGCTGACTGGCTGATTTTTGTGCTCTGCACAAGCTAATAGGCCTCAGATCTTCCCTGATGGAATGAAGTATTTCTATAGATCTGTGAGTTGTTCTCTCAGTCCACCTTTTGCCTGTGATATTCCTTCATGTCACAGCCAGCTCTTTTCACTGTGGCAGAATTTTACGTTGTAACTGCTTTTCTGGTTTTACAATTCCAGACAGCTTTTTATTCTAACTGTTCAAAAGTGTCACAGTGAGCCATATTATAATGCCTCTATTCCTCATCTGTATTGAGTCAAGAGTTGTATTTGTGAAGTTCCCAAGGATCAGATTTCATGCTCTTTATTTCATGCTCCTTATGCCTGCTTCCTCAGCGGAGGAACTTATGCACTAGGAGGAAGAAGAACTTTCAGGTTTTGCTTGGACTCAGTCTTGAAGGACGGCTGTTTGGCTTGTTCACCTGCTTCCTTGGTCCCCCTGTTTCTGGCATGTTTCAGCTTTTTCTTAAATACAGCTGCTCCAACGGTACGCAAGATCTGACTTTTCTATGCAGATATCCTTGTCCTTCTCAATGAAAACCCAAAGGGTATCATGGCTGGATGCCTCCTTCAGCTTTTGTCTTGGACAGTGGCTCTCCCATTATTTCAGTTGTGATTACTGTAAAGGACCTTGATTGGTTTTTAGATTAGCCTTTACTGAAGACTGGATACTTGCTTACCAGCTTTAATGAACTATCAGGAAAATGAAATAGGGCACTCTAAAAAAATAAAGAAATAATCACTTTGAGTTTTAAAAGAAGGAAATTGTGGTTGATTTTAAACCTTCACAATGAAACTTACCTAGTACCCCATGGTAGCTTTGATAAAACTGGCATGACCTTCTACCTTCTGATAACAACCAAACATGACATTAGAACTTGCTTGAAAATCCAGAGGACACCCAGAACTGTGCAGTATTTCTCTGCCATCTGTTTCTTACAAGAGAGGTGTTAGTTCATTGTCATCAGGATTATTCCTTGCTTCCTAGTAAAGTTTCCTCTTCCTGTCCATCCCCCAGCAACTCTTTGAACACAGGAGGAAAATATTTGCATGCTCTGATCTTCTCTAACTCCATCACAGGACTCATGCCTTAAGACACTCTGTGTATCCTTCTTTGCCTTCATTTTCCACCAAAAGCGTATTGCTTTCAATCTGTTTCATCTTGCCTCTCCATAGTGCCAGACTAGTTGAGAGGTAAAACTGCCAAATTACGTTAAGCAAGACTTAAGGGCAAACATCCAACTGCAAGATTAAGAGCAAAAGGTTATTGATAAAACCATGATGAATACAGTTCTGGTCTATACTTAACAACGTGACTCCTGCTCTTTCATGTATCCCTTGAGGGATTTATTTTGTGCTGTCCTGCTCTGAGTGCAGAAGATGTGGATCCATAAAGTCTGCCTCCTTGGTGGCTAGCTCACCTCTGAGAGATTTCCAGTTCCAAGTGCTCAGTATTTCTTCAAGGCTCTGTTTCTGAATGCAAATGAAAATGTTGATCGCGTTTCTTGAGAGAGGCACCTCAGATGCATAAATAGACATTTCCATGTCAGCCTGGCAGGGACTGTCAAATGGATAAATACAGCTGATTTTGCCTCCTGAGATCAGACGTGTTGTGCACCAACAGCATATTCTCCCTTTGTCCTTCAGCAGCCAGCTGACTAGCTGCCCATGCCATTGGGATTCTTTTTAACTTCTCAGTGAGGTTATTTATACAATTGTAATACATCTATTATGAGTTATCATAATGGCACGTGTTCTATAAGATTCATGATCACTGGTAGGCTAATGGCTATCCACAGACATCACAATTTATCAACATGGATGGCAGATGCTGTAAAATCCATGTGGTATGAATGTTATGCATATAACATTCATTGTACACAATGTTTCAAGTATAGTGTCTTTTTTTTTTTTTAATATTAGCCTTTCTCTGCTTTGCTGGATGCATACATGCAAAGTGTGTTTTCTTCTGACCTAACCACACTGGAATTCCAGGCAGAAAATCTCTTTTATAGTCAAACTGTAATTCTATTAAAAAGGAATATATATTTTTTAATCCTTTTTTTACTTTATCTTTTATACTTCCTGTTCCCTGCAGATACAGTCTGCTTTGGCACGGAAAACAGATAGGAAGCCTAGTTACTGATTTTCAAGATAGACTTCATTTTGGACTTTATAGATGCAATAGACCTTTGTTTTGGCTGCCTTCAGAGAACAGTTTCAACCAGGCAGAGCTGATGTGGTAACTCTGCATGATGATTACATTTGTGATTGTCCAGTGAACCTGCTCAGCCTACACCCCTGAGTCTGGACACAATTATTTTCATTCTGACAAAATGATATGGTAGGAGAGCACAGCTATAACCATGGTGATCTTCTCCAGCCATGAGCTGTGTTATTGTTCCGTCTTTAAAAAATTTTCAAAATCAGTGGAAGAAGTTCCAATTGTTTTACAAAACAGCGTATGAAATCAGCTGTGCAGTTATTTGTCTCTTCTGCAATATTTCTAGGAAAAGAAGTATGTTGGTTTTTAAAGAGATGCTAAAAAAGACATTACAACACACCAAGATTTTCATTTTAGAAGGCCAGTGACTAAGAATGAAAGGCGTTCCGTGTTTTACCTCCACTAATACATTACATATATATATATGTATATATTGGCTTTTGGCAGGAATTGGGGGTGGCTAAATGATATCTGCCTCTATTAGCCAGCCCATCTTAGCTAATTCATTAAATGATGACTCAGATGTGAAACATGCCTCGTTTTTTTCTTTTTTTCCCTCCCAATACTCACTTGAAGACCTCTGTATTTGTGGGGTTGTACTGTAAGACTCATTTGCTTTTACTCAAGTTAACAGATGAGAACTTGTTGGCTTGGGAACACATGGCTGAAAAGCCATCCTTAGCACTGGAGAACCAGTAGCTGGTGGGCTTCAGACAGCAGAGGCAATTCTTTCTCTATCATTGGAAGTTCCACTGACTCAAGGAGTGAAGGTGCTTGGCTCAGTCTTCTTCCCAGGCTTTTAGGCCATTACAATTTTTCAGATAACGGGAGCTTAAACTGACATCTAGAGAACAGCACATCTACCCAGCTCACTCTTTTGTTCAGACTGTCCTGCATGGCAAGGTCAAATTTTACTGTGAAGGTCAAATTATTCACAGTGATGTTTTTTTTTTTTAAAAAAAAAAAAAAAAAAGAAATTCAGATGGTAAAGTAAATGCAATATAAAGAAATGGCAGAGAAACTGAGGAATGGGTTTTTCCACTGGTAGTGGCTTCACATTTGGTGGTACAGAAGCATTTTTTTAAGCTGTATTGCTCATTGTGGTGAATGAATCAAAGGGGTAAAGAGCTACTCAGCTTTCCCCGTCTTCTCAGCTCCAGCTACTGTCTGATGAATAGGGCTCCTAATCACTTGATATTGAGATATGTTTTATGGCTCACTTGACACAGCTCTCTCTTGCAATCTTTGGTTTATTCACATCCAGTGAACTTCATTGTGCCTTGATTTTTTGGAGGACTACATTTTTAGTGCCTATCTGTTTAACAGAAGGTTCTTCCAACTCGCGGTATGTAGTCAATTGAACATGAGCTTTTATAATGAGGTATTGACTATTCTTTGTTCAAACAAATATTAAACTTTATTTCCAAATTTTGAATAGCTCTTTATTTTTATTTTTTTTTACCTTTCTTCCCTCCTTTTTAAAATCTAGTGCATGATGTTGCTGCATTTGCAGAGCTTGATCCAGAAGAATCAAAGAACATGCTTAAGGAAAAGAATGGCATGTGGTTCATGAACCTCATAATTAGTTCCCCTTCCTAGCTCTAAGCAGTAATTAAATCTGTCACTTCTGCTCTGCTGATTCATTTATTTAGCTACTTAATTGCTCAGCTGAATACATCTTTATCTCCGGAACTGCAATATTTTATTCAGACAAAGAAATAGCATAATCCATTATTTTTTTCCAAGAGCAGGGACATGTAAAAGAAAAGAACACTAATACTAGATGATTTGGTGTGTTGTCAGTTTTCACTTATCAAACAAAACAGTGTTTAAGGGAAAACTTCAACCACTGCTTGAGGATAGCTTCCCGTATATAGGTTTGTTTCCCTGGGAAATTATGTCAAATGCTGGGAACTGGTCTATTTGATCTATATTTCCCTTTCCATGAGTTAATGTAAAGCTTCGAGGAAAGTGGTCACAATCTCCTATAAAACCACTATTCTCATCTTGACCTAATGGCAGAATATTTTATAAACATTTTAAATTTGTAAATATCTACTAAGTTATATGCAAACTAAATGACTCGTCTTCAAATACAGCATTTTGATTTACAAAGAAACAGCTTTTTTAATACGTATAAGCTTAAAAAGCAGCAAATACATCTCTGTAAGGCGTATTTCCATACATGCAGTTTTCTCTTGTTTTCTTCATCCTAAAGGGTGAGGTTACAAAATTCCCTTGCTGATCTTTACCAATAGGTTGGAAGAACTGATATGGGAAATCAGCCACCTCTGGGAAAAACAATGAGGACTATATGAATACAGGTCAAACAGGGCTTTTTGTCAAGACAAGGAAATATTGTGAGTTTTGTAAACTTTGGTGTCCCCTTGTCTCTGAATTCTGTAATGATAGCTGTTCCAAGAAGTAGAAGACACAAAAACCACCAAAGATTCAGGGAAGAATATTTTTATTTCACTTCTGGCATCAGCAGCTCAGTTTTGCCAGTTTACTCACCTGCCTAGCTGGCTAGAATTTTGTACGATGTACACAATCTTATATTTCACTCCATTAGTGACTTATTTTTGCTGTCTTTTCCCTCAGTTGCAGCTATACCTCTGTTTAAGTCATAAGTCGTCTTTTTCCCAAGTATATTTGTTGTTCTAAAAATAATTTTTTTGCTTTCTTGGAAGGGGTTTTGTTGTGGTTCACAAGGATATTTTCCCTTTAGTGAAGATCCAGTTCATGTATTTGCAACACGAGGCATGTCCATGCTGTCACAGCAGAGACCCCCACCTTGGCTCCATTGGAAGTGAATGCAGGCCCCTATATGAAGATCAGCCAGCAGAATGCGGAATGGGCAGGATTTACTAGCGATATTGCGATGCCTCGCAAATACAGCTGCACATCTCACAATACCTGTCTGCTGAGCTATGCAGGCTTCCCCCTGCCTGCACCACATCAGGGGTCTCTGCTTCACTCGCCCCACGCACAGCCCCGTTCTCAGCAACAGCTTTGTCAGCCTGTGGGCTGGTGGCCATGGCCGACAATGCTCGGTCAGTATTGTCTGTGTAGTGTTATTGTTCTGCATCTGTGTAGTCTGGCTGACTGAAAGCTCTTTGTTAAAAGAAAGAATATTTCTCTCCCTGCTAAACTAGGAAGTCTGGAAATCTTGCGGGCAGTTTTGTTCATACTGTGCCTGTGTCTGCAATTCTGAGGCAGGCGTTTCGCATGAGCTTCACTTAAATATCATGTCTTTTAAATGTGTTTCTTCCACTGATGTCTGCTAAGCGTGGGTTCTTTGTTATGTAGGACATATACTTAAATTCAGGGAATTAGTAAAGCAGCAAAAACTATCTCTGGACATCCTTTGAAGATAAGGGTGCTTTGAGGATAAGCCTGCATGTGAATGGTTTTGGTGTGAGAAAGCAGCGCTCAGTGTGGCAGGACAAACAAGTTAAGATCAGAGGAGGGCACGGGAATGGAACAGGGAAAATAACATTTATTTGCAGTGAAAGAGAAGTTTATTACTGAGTTGGTGTGAAGTGAGCACAGGAAACAGGGATAATTTCAGATGGCTTTCATCTCAGTTATAAGAGAACATGAGGTTAGCCATATTAGCAACAGGATTAACTACTTTTACATAGACGTGTATGTCCCTTGAGACACAAGATGTAGAGGGACATCTGGGAATGTCTGTGAAGGGGAGAAGGGGACAGTGATAGTCAGCTTCCACTGCGATCAACTTAGATGTTCTCATCCTGCCACCAACAGGCTAGTAATTACTATCTCAAAGGCACTGTTGAGTTTACAGGCAGTCAAACAGGATGAAAACAATCCACTATTGCTGCTCTGCCCTCCCTGTGCAGGAGCAGGCAGCGCCCAGCTGCTCACATAGCACAGACAAGGACACTGCAAAGTGTTGCACAAGCTCTAGGTCCCAGATCTGCTTATGGAGACATTCTACTAGATCGAAGATAGATCAGAACACACACAGTTTCTGTGTGTGTTCTTAAATGTGGTTCCTGATTAGTTTTCAGTTCTCACTGCACAGTTGGAAAGTTCAGGCCAGATTTTATCATCACTTGCAGCACTAGAATATGTTGGTGTAAAACACATCTATATCAAATCAGATGCAAGCCCCCACTTTTGATACAAATCATAGAACGGCTTGGACTGGAAGGAACCTTAAAGATCAAATGCACCCAAGACTGTACTTCATTAATGCAGCGATACATTTATTCACATATTGAGAACTTATTCCTGAAGCTTTAATTAGGAGTAGCCGTTGCTTATGCTATTTGATGTAATGTATCTGTGGGGCTTGAAAGCTACCCCTGGACAGCTCTGGTCACTTCGCTGGGTTATATAAGATGCACAGAGCTGGGTACCTATAAATATTAGCATGCAGCTGTCACAAAAGGATCGTGAGCAGGCTGCTCGGGACCTGGAAAACATAATAACTTGGCACCCGGGAACATACAACTCTGATAACATATTGCAAGGTTATGTGTTGGGGGAGAGGGTAGGAAGGTGGTGGTCGCTTTTTATCTTTGTCTCTTTTTAATTTTAGTTTTTCCTTCTGGTATAAGTTGAATCTTTACAATTTTTATCACGTTAGGATGTGACATTCCCGGCCTTGACAGTGCTTTTGTTTGGATATTTATAGCAGCTTCTGGTCATTGTCGAGCAAAGGAGATTGCCCTGCCCTCTGGCCCTTTCTTAAGCAGATTTTGGGCAGAAGCTCCTCTCATGTGGCACTAATTGAAATGATTGGTGGAGGGGGTGTTGTGAGCGCACTGTGTCTGACTCGGGTTTATCTGCCAGGGGCTAAGCCAGGGGAGGCAGGGAGGGGAAAAAAAAAAAAAAAAAAAAAAAAAAAAAAAAAAAAAAAAAAAAGAAAAAAAAACACACACACACACACACACACAACAGCCAGGCTTTGCTTCGCTCTGGTCGCGCTGCCGGCCATCTGTCCAAGCTCGGGCTCGGAGACGGGCGGAGGGACGCGGTCGCTGCCGCTCCGCAGGTCGGTACCGCCGCGGGCGCTGGGCTCCCTGCCGGAGCCGCACTGGGCTGTTGCGTGCTGCGAGTCTGGGCGCGGGTCTGAGTGGCGCTCTCGGCAGTTGGGCGCGCTGCTCGCCGAGCGCTGGCTGCTCAGGGCGGGCCGGCAGCGGGCGAAGTCGCTGAAAGATTTCGAGTGGCAAATTGGAAGTGATTTCGGGTGGAGATGGGGCTCGTGCGGGCGGCTCGTCGTCCGGGCAAGTGAGCTGCGCTGAAATATGTTTTAGGGATTGTCAGCTGGAAAGTGTGCGCTTCCCTTGGGTGAGTAACTCCGCCTGAGCCGGCAGCTTGCGGATCTGAAGGAGATGGTATCTTTCGGAGGTTTGTCCGCCTCCCTTTACCGCAGCCCCTACCCCCTGATAACTATTCTCTGTAAGTTTAGGGCGAAATCGGGAGGGGCGCGAGCTGGCCGTGCGCTCCGCAGGGGTTGTGAAGGATTAGCAAGGCAGAGGCTGCGAAGTTTCTGACGTCCTATAAACCAGCAATACTGTCAGAAGCAACAGAGCTGCGTTATTTTCACGCGTTTTCAAGGTGTTAGCCGGGGAGGTTGCATCTTTCTCTTTAGCTGCTAATGTTTCTGGAGGCTATTTGGAGTTGGTGGTTTTAACAGCCCGAGCAAACAGCTGTATGGTAGTTCTGTGTGCAACAGGGAGAGAAAAAGTGAAACTTCAGTGTGTGTTGCTTGAAGAAAACTTACGAACTTTGTGCTAGCTTCATGGTAACAGCAGTGAGAGGTTTCTAGACTCCATGCCTCTAATTGTTCGTAATATTAAAGCACGCAAGGAGTCTTGTTAGTCTGCACCAAAAACTATATTTCAATTTCTTTAACACATCTGCTATGAAGTCATATTAACCAGAAACCGGTTATGCAAATTCTATTGTTTGTGTTCGTGATAACTCTACTAGGCCTACTTGAAAAACAAAATAAGGTTCAGATAGTGTGTTAACAGAACTCTTAGCAGATCTCAGTTAAACACAGCGAAATCCAGCCATAGCTGAAAATGAGCGTGCACGTTGACTTTAAAATGTTAGAAAAGAATTTTGATGTGAGAAGTACGCATACCATCCCATCTAACTGTAGGTCTTGGGTTTCTTTTTTCTTCTGTATGATGTTTTGGAAATGGAAAAATAGTAAGAAGTGGATTTGAGCTGGTAATCCACTTGTCCACTGCTTATCCCTAATGAGGTTCTTAGTACACAGCTTGTGACCTATCGCTGAGGAACACTGACAATGGAATCCAGGAATTGGCCATACTGAAGTTACAAAGAGCTCGAGAAATATATAAATAAAATAAATTGAAAACATGAGGCTTAACCACTTATAAAGCCTTTAACAAACACATGGTGTCTACTATTCTACTTTATTCAAAGAGAAATAAAAAACTTGCCTATCACATGGTTATTACTCCATACCTTCTTAATATATACTTGGGTGAAGAAAAATGTCTATTTTCTTCACTGTCTGAATTAGTTGTGTTTTTTTGTTGTTGTTGTTGTTGCAGGTACGTTTTTTTCCTTTACAAAATAACTTGTCCTTTCTATTTTTCTCCTGTCTATCCGTGCTGCAAAAATAAGTCTTGAAGCATGTAACATTAGTTTTACTGTTTGTTTTCCATTCCTTATTGCTCTTGGTCTCCATTTGGTCCAGTTTTGAACATTTTTGTAATTTAAACACATCTGTATTTAAACACATCTGTAGAGTGGGAGGTGTGATAATGCATGGCAATATGAATGTATTGTTATTGTTACTTTGGAGAAGCTAAAAGCATGATAAATACTCCATTAGCTGTATCAGTAAGAAATATGTTAATGTGAGTGCATGGTCAGTTAGAAAACACGTTTTTATTTGAAAGCCTTCTCATGGCAGACATGGTATCAATAATCTTAATGCATAACCTGTGGTGCGTATCTTCCATGATGGATCTGATTTTTCTCATAGGTCTTTTGTAAATACTGTTTTTATTTAGGACAACAGAATTTTCAAGGAAAGTCCAGGCTCCTTGTTTCTCTTCAGCCTCTGAGTTTGGCAGGAATTTGCCAGGACGGTTGGGGGTGTACGGAACAGGCAGTTTAGGATGCAGCTCTTCTTGTCAGAAATTGCTTTTGGTATTGAAGGGCACTGAGGTCTGATAATAATGTGAATTGTGCCTATTCAAACTGTATGTCAACCCCAAATACTTCTGTGTGTGTTGGATACCAAGAAGGAAATCAGAGTAGCTGCCTCTGATTTTCGAAAGCTAGTGGACAACTTTGTAAAGCACTTAGTGGAGTATCAGATTATTTGCATCTGAAGCAGCATGCCACAGAGCAATCAGAGAGTAAAAGACTGTTCTAGCCAGAGTGCAGAGGTTTGCACCCTTTCATGGGTTCTCCTTGCTAGAGGAAATGAAAGGAGATCACAATCACAGAATGGCCTGAGTTGAAAAGGACCACAATGACCATCTAGTTTCAACCCCCCTGCTATATGCAGAGTCATAAACCACCAGTGCAGGCTGCCCAGAGCCACATCCAGCCTGGCTTCGAATGCCTCCAGTGATGGGGCATCCATAACCTCCTTGGCCAACCTGTTCCAGTGCTTCACCACCTTCTGAGTGTCAATGGAAGGCTGATGAAATCACAACAAACACCAAATGCTAAGCAAAGAGCTGCACACTCTGGCAGTACACAGCCACCTGGGCTGCTGTCAAACAAACCCTCCCAGTGTCTTCCCCAAACCTTGGGCAGTGCTATTAGGGCAAATCCTGTGGCTGCTGCCCTGTGGTGGTGCTATTAAGGGAGCTTGGGATGCAGGAGGATGCAGAGGAATGGAGCAGATCTCGCCTTTCTGCTGGCAGGGCTGGGCAGGATCAGCTGCTATGGCACCCTGCTGTGGGGCTGTGCCTGTGGGGAAGAAGTGTGAAGGAGGAATCTGATAGTGGGAAAGTGCTGGGAGGGCAGTGCTGAGCAAAGTGTGAGGTGATGAGATCTTGAGGGGGCGGGGGAGGCATTGGCAGAGGTTGAGTTTTGGTGGAGTAAGGATTGAGGGCAGTTGTATGGACCCAGAAGCCGGAGCTCTTGAGTTTTGCTACAGGGAACTTTTGCAACTGGATGGGTAGGATGAATCGGGTATATGAAAGACATCTAGCTTTAGGTGTCCCTCTTCATTTCAGGGGAGTAAGACTAGAGGACCTTTAAAATTCCCTTTCAACTCAATTCTATGATAAAAGTCAAGATAGGAAGTGAGCATGGGGATTCTCAAGGGCTGAGGAAAGGTTTGGCAATGGAGCAGGAGCAAAATTCAGGGATAGGGGAAGGCTGACAACAAGCAGGTAAGGGGATTCAGATAAGCTTCAGCCAATTCTGTTGTGTATGTGATATCAGTGAGGTAAGCACACAGCACTAAGACTGATTACTCTTGCTGTTAATGCTTCACAAAGATTTTCATTTAATGGAGTGTCTGTCTTCTGACGTCTGTAATAACGTCATGAGTGCAGATTGTGGAATGGGAAGAAATTTATTTTCATAGAAATTTGGAGATCATTTCTCTTTAAAAGAGACCTCCTCACACTTTCAGTTAACAAATGTAATTCATTGCATTCATTTGCTAAGCAACAGACTCACTTTGTTGCCTGTGAAGCACAAAAGCAAGGGAGGTTTTGACACAAGAAGCAGGGCTTATGTAAAGTTCATGAACAGCAGCAGAAAGAGTGAATGATGATTTTTTTCTGTTTTGTGCCTTACATTAAAATATTTTAAGGTTGGATACTTTTCTCTGCTGGCTGCCATCAGTGATAGAAGTATCAACAGGAGAAAAATGGGTCGCTTGGGTTTTAGCATTAAGTAGCAAATCCAAGGCCAATAGGATTTAGCTGAGATGTTAAGGTTTATTCAGTGCATTTAGTTAATGAAGTTGAGAGGAAAAAATGTCTGTCTGGGGGATGGAGAAGAGGACAGCTTCGCCTCCTGCCACCAGGTGCATCCTGCAGTGACTCTTCTTGATTGATAGGCACTCCAAGAGGCAACAAAGAGCTGAGTGAAAGGAGGTTTTAATTAAACCTGCACGATGCCAGCTCTTTTGGATTAAAATTGAGCAGGAAATCTTTGGAATATACATCCGTCTAGTCTTAAGGGTGTACGTTTGTTATTATGAAGCTTAGGAGAAGGGGAGATGACAATATGTCCAAGTGCCTACGCAGCAGTTACAAAGCAGTGACAATGTTCAGTAAGTTCAATCACATGCGAAACCTTGTCAGTAGCTAACATTTATCAATCAGGCACAGAAAAGAAGTTCAGGTCAACTAATTCCCATCTGAATAGTATGCCAAGATTTCTTGCAGGCAGTCTCACAGTCTCAGCAGCACAGGGGCCTCTTGCTGCACTAACCTGTGATCTGAAGCTTTTGTATGCTCTGCCAGGGGCTAGCATCTTGGCATTGTACAAGCAGTTCAACATCCACAGTTGCTTTTAGAGCCTCAAAGACTTTCAGCAGAGAGACCAATTTAAAAAAGATTGATAATATAGAAAGTTGCCTTTATTTTAAAGATGAAATAATATCTACGCAAAACTCAAAACAACATGAAATGATCCTTTTTCCAGGATTTCTAGTCTTTCTTTTTTTCAGTTACATTCCTCTATAGGCCAGACTCCTACTCAGATCAGACGTCATTGTTCCTGAATCTGTAGTGGTCAGTTAGAGTCTGATGAACTTTCTTATTCCACCCACGCCTTCAAACATCTGTGCTTGCTGTCATAGCTGGGAGCTCTTGGACAGCAGTTAAGACCATTGAGATTCAGTCCAGTGACCTCAACAGCCTTTTTTTCTGAGTGGGATGTGGGCAGGGGTGGCAGGATTTGATTGTAGCAGTCTTGAATCCATAAGCAGCAGGCTTACAAAATGAGTAAAAAGATTCCCTGTAGCAGTTGTACCAGCCTAACCAGTAGCTCGGATAGCCTATGGCTTAGCACAAGTGTGTGAGAAGGGCAGTGAAGCAGTTCTTGGAAGGATTTAGCTCAGTGACACCTGAAAACTCACACAAAATGGATGGTTTGGAGAACAAGAGTGCATGTGGGGGGTTGCTTTTTTTATTGGTTTGGGGAGGAGTTTATTATTTAGGAGTCTTTTTTTTTGGGGGGGGGGGGGGGAAATTATTCTGCAAGTAATAAGAATATTGATAAAGCAGCATTTGCATTTTTCTTCATCGTTATGAACTGGTCTATTCCTGTTAGTTTCACATAACCTTTACTGAACAAAAAAATAGCCTGTATTTATAGACTAAACCAGAGATGTGTCTGTAATAAGAAATAAAAAAGTTTCTTTTTTTTTTTTGTAAAGGAAAAGTTTTTAAAACAAACAACAACAACAACAACCCCTCCATCAGCTGTCCAGGAAAGAAAGAATGCATTTGGATGTAAAGAGCTTAGAGCAGTGTCCATTATTTTTTTTGATGGTTCATTACCTTAAACTTGTTTTCTGGTGTTTTTCTCATTAGTGGGCAGTAAAGCACCTGCTCAGCATTTGAGCCTGATATAAACTAATAAAAAGATAGAAGGTGAGCTTTGAACACCAGAAGTTGACTTTTCTGTGATTTCATTCAATTAAGAGAACTGTGCACATACCTTTATGATCTCCTTAGCATGGCATGGCTGCGTGCCAGAATCTACCCAAAAGTGCTTACAGAGATTTTTAGCATCTGCTTTGTAACATTAAACACCTTTTAGAAACAGCAGCGGCAATTTCAAGTGGAAAAGCTGTAAAAATGTTGGGACCAGAAGCAACCTTTCACATGGTCCATAATTACTTCATAGCACAGGATTAAATGCTGGAAATCCCTCAGCTGTCTGATGGAGTTTTGTTTGCTTATGATCAAAGATATAGAAGGTTATCTGCCTTTTTTTTTTTAATTTTTATTAAAGCATGTTATACGTATGAGAGCAAATTAAAATGAAGTAAACTTTATTTTTGTCTGTGCAGGAAACTGTTCTGACATGCAAGTTAAGAGTATCCATTCAGAGCAGTAAGAATCAGGTTTGGTGTCTCAGCTCCTTTTGGTTTGGAGATATTTGAGTATGTGGGTTTCCATCTGATAGCAGGAGACATCGGAAGTTCCACCACTGGGTTTCTCTGGGAAGAATAAGAGCCTCAGGCAGGCACCAAAAGACGTATTTCATTTCCCCTTCCCTCCTTTCCCCATCAGCGTTCGTACTGTAAAAACAGATCCCTGGTAGGTAATGGAAAGACTGTCACTGTTAATTAAGAACTGTGAGCATCCTATGATGTTTACTGTGGGCTGGGCAGGGGAAGCAGCATAAAAATTAGAAGAGCTTTCAAATCTTGCTTGTAATGAAGTTTAATGTTACTTCAGCATAAGTAACATCAGATACGTCTGAAGCTGACCCTGTGTTTTAGAATACTTCTGAAATATTTGAATTTTCTGCTTGCACGTGAATGATATATCTCTGATGAAATAAGGCCTCCAGCATAAACCATGCTGGTGGAGTATCCTGAAGCCCTGCTTCCTGTGACCAGTGAGAGCACCTCTCTGAGCAGCCTCCCCTACTGATAGAATTGCATCTGCATTTGGGGGTTTCTCTTGTGATTGTCATGCTGGGGGTGACTCTTTTTCCCACACTTCTGCTGTTACCTTCTGTAATGAGGGATGTGAGACTTGTCTGTGTTCTTCGCCAAATATCTAGTTATGTGTGTCTTTCTTTTTCTATGTTTTTATCAGATATCATTGAAGTGACTTGTTGAAAGATGCTCGTTGCTTCCCTGACGTGTTAGCCATGCTCACAAGATTTTCCTATTGCTCTCTGTGAAATGTGTTGACTGAATGAACTGTTTGTTCTTTAAAAGAAAAAAGAAAAAAAAAAGTTCAGGAAAAATGTCTCTAAAGTTTTCGCTTTAATTCTGATTTACCTCTATTACTCATGTTGAGCCAAATCCTGAGGGTTTCGTTCAGCTGAACGCTGAGGGTAGGCTGAAATACATGAGTCCCGCAGGAATCGTTCTGTGTGGAAGGTAAAATGAAGACCAGAGGCACATGTATCTCTCATGTGCACTGTGAATGCTTGTCTAAAGATAATGACCATGCTTTGACTATCCCCTTACAACGTGCAATGGTAAGTTTTTGCAGTAGGTTGCATCTGCCTGTGATCAGTTACGTTTTAAGGCATATTTACTAAATGCTTTAATCAGTGTTAGAAGTCCTACTGCTTTGATGGATGATTTATTTTGCATGTCGGCCTCCTGGTTAGCCACAGATCTGTAGTTAACCTGTATGTCTGTGAGAGCCTGAGTGTGAATTAAGCTGTTGTCGTATACTCTATCATCACATAACATCTGATATCAGAGTATCCAACCTCTCACGGATATCTAGTTAGAGTTTGTGAGACTTCACTGATCTTTCAAAAAGCTTTCTCTAAGAAGCTGCTGATCTTCAGCTGTGGTATGGTCATTTCAGCAATACCAATTCCTCTACTGTCTGTTGTGCTGTGGGGTACAACACATTAGCTTAAACACTAAAAACATAAATACTTACGTTCAATGGCTATAAAGACTGTTGTGGCTGAATGTAAAGGCAGCTCACCTGTTTTCATTCCTGTTTCCCCAGATAAGGATCGCACCCATGGCCTGTTACTGAGTGTCATCTGGCAAATGGTATTTTATAGTTGATGAGTGAACCTCTCACCTTGCAACTGTGAATTGTGTGAATACACTACAATGTAGTTGGGTAGCTCTTCTTCATTTTTTCTTCCTGGTCTCTTGGTCTTTGGTTTCAATGAAATGATGATAAGATGCAGAGTTAAGACCATTTAGACAGTCTTTATAGTAATTTTCTAATAGCAGTTTTCTTGTGAAGAAGGTAGCCCTAACTTAATTGTTTAATAAACTTTTGGAGGGTTTTATTTGTTTATTTGGTTGCCTTGTGGGGCAAATAGACCAACATCACTTGTGACAGATAGTTTTATCTATGCAGAATTTGTTGCTAGGTGTTTCCTTGACCCCAGACCTGCTGGCACATGATCGTTGCTACAGGATTTGGAGCCTGAGCTTTGTGTTGTCATCCCTAGATATCATTTTTGGGTTCTCTGTTTGCTGGGGCCTGCTTACATCTGATCCTTCTCATTATCTTACATCTCTGTGACTTTTTCTTGCCAGTTTTACCTCCCATTAAGAATCAACTCTTATTTTACCCTGAGTAGGTGTGTGGAAGTAAAGTGGAGTTGAAAATTAAGCACAAGCATAGTTTTACAAAGAAAGGGTCAAAGACAAGCTTTCTACCATGCTTTTAATACATTGGATTATTCACAGATGGATGGGTTTTTAGTTGGCTCCAGAAGTAAAGGGCCCGCCCCGTATATATGTAAACCTTTCTAAAGTAACTTGAATTCCCTTAAGAGCAATGCATTAAAGTGCCATGAAAATGGAGTTTTCTTTTACATTGTGACCTTTCTGCTTTCCCATCAGTAGATAGGAAAGATCCAAACTCCAGTGAATATTATTAGCAGTCAATAAAGTTAAAAGCAGCATATATATATATATATACACACACACACTGGGAGATAAATGATAAAGTAGGTAGAATTGGCATTGCCCGTATTGGTAATGACATGTCACCTTTATTTTCTCTCTTTATGCCTCAGGTTTTACTTCAAAATTAAAAAAAAAAAAACAAAAAAAAAACTGATGCTCTTGATGAGAATGAGGGTGAGTTGCAAGAGAAAGGAATGTATTTCTAAATAATATCTTCAGAGTACACCAGACAGGCATAGAAGATTTGCACATGCACTTAAAATGTGTTTCAATTCTAGTTTCTATGTATTAAAGCATTTTAAGTATTTCATATACATGCATTTTTATTGTGAGATTGTGAGGAATTATCTTATGTGGAGATTCATAGATTTTACAAAATGCTTATTTTGATCACTTTGATTTCAAAGACATGAATTTTTACTCATTTGAAACTCTCAGCTGGAAACTTAATGCAACTTTAAACCATGGCTGTTGTCTCTCTAAAGAAAATTGTTTTAGCTGTGTTATACTTATTTCCTGCTTTTGCTTATGAAATATGGGAAAAGTGAATAAAACTTGTTCACATTCACTCAAATTTAAAAGAAAATGAATTTGTGTGTTTTCTGAGAAAGTTCTGGCAAACAGAACGGTTGTGGATGCCCCGTCTCTGGAGGCATTCAAGGCTAGGCTGGATGTGGCTCTGGGCAGCCTGGTCTGGTGGTGGGTGACCTGCACACAGCAGGGGTGTTGAAACTAGATGATCACTGTGGTCCTTTTCAACTCAGGCCATTCTATGATTCTATGAACAAGCCTATTTTGGAGAATAGTGACCCAAACGGTTTCATTTCTGTGCATAGAAGTAGTTCTGTATTGGTACTTTGATTTTCTTGAGAGTCAAGACTGCGTGGGGCTTGATAGAATGGAGAGAAAATCCACAAAATGAAAGTAATGTTAATCTGCAAATATGTCTATAGCTGAAGGCAAATTTTTTCCACATCTTCACAGATTCAGACTAGTGATTACTTTAAGCATCTTTTCTGTTGCAAACTGTATTTCGAGAGATTATTAGTCAAAATTTGAAAAGTACGCAGATGTCTCTTGCAGAAAGTTGATGATTTGTCTAATGATCCTCAATACTCTGAGGGAGAGCCATGGAAAATGATGCGCACTTGCGTACGTCTCATTGAGAACATTTATTACTGTAGCTGTCAGATGAGCAGGCTGTGATAATAAACAAAAATGGTTTTGTAGCTCATGTTGTGAGACTGGCTTTCGTTTCTGCAGCATTGAATAGTTGCTGTATGTAACAGTCTCCTTTGCCTTCGCCGTTCTCATTCATAAAATGGGGTTACTGAACTGTACTTATTCAGATAAATCTAATTTATGGTATTTAATCAACAAAGTTTTGAGTTAATCTGTATTAATTTTAACTTAATAATGATGTTCAATTAATAATTAGTCAAAGTCAGTAGTTTTCTGTAAGCACTGAGCACCTAATTTACGTGCTTATCTGTAGGTTGTACACACACACACACACACACACACACACACACACACGATTTGACAAAAGTGGAATTAAAGGAGATTCTCAGCCATAAATATTTTCCATTTCTCCTTTATTTTCTTTTTTTTTTTCTTTTCTTTTTTTTTTTTCTTAGATCTTTGGTAGTCTGGAGTACTGCTGATCTGCATTCATAGCCAATGAGTATCTCAGATTTATAATTGGAGCCTGGTTAGTTTTTGCACAGTACTGGCTAGCTTAGTGTATATTCCATTTACCCACAGCCTGAGTTCTTTGGGATAGACTGTAAAGATTGTTTTGAGTTTTAACAAGCATGCAGAAGATCAAATACAACACAAGGTTGTCCTATTGTAAACTTGCAAGTAGATTTAATTGAGAGTTAGTCTTCTCTTCCAATCTGAGGCACATCCCAGGCTCTTGCTGCACATCTGTCTTTAACTGTTGCAATGGGGCAGATGCCAAGATAATATAATTGCTTCATGTCTGTGATTAATATTAACAAGTTGCCCGTAAAATGAAGGGAAAATAGAAATGCTTCTTCTGATCAGTTTATCTACTAACATTCAGACCATCCTGAAGTTTAATATTTCTTTGAATTCATTTCTGCTATTGAGCGCCCATGCAGCAAAATAAACCCAGTCTATTCTGTTGGCTGCTGACGGTGAGTCTAGATCACATGCTGCAAGCAAAAAGCTCATCTGGTCTGCTTTGAACTACCACGTGCATGGAATAGCTCCACCTCAATGAAAATGTCAACCTATGCATATAGCTATGTGATCTTAGATTTTGCAGTTGTTTGGTTTACCATATTCTGTTGAGTTTTTCCTTCTTTAGCAAAAGGAAATTGTTTCTCATCTTATCCTCTACTAGGACTCTAAATGAAACTCTTGTCTTTCATCTGTATTGCTACCTGTAAGGTATTTGTAGACTACAATAGTATTCTGTTCAAAGCTCTTTTCTAGATTTTATGAAGTTATCTTCCTTAGTCTGTCTTCATATTTATGATCTTATTCTCCATTTCTAATACCACATTAGCTTTCTTTTTATGTATTTAGTCATCGCAAGAAAGATGTGGAGCTATTGGAGCAGGTCCAGAGGAAGGCTGCAAAGATGATCAAAGGGCTGAAGAGCCTCTCTTGTGAAGAAAGTTTGGAGTGGGCTGATCTTGTTCAGCCTGAGGAAGAGAAGGCTCTGGAGAGGCCTCACTGAGACCTTTCAGTGTTTGAAGGGAGCTTATAAGCAAGAGGAGGGCTGACTTTTTACACAGGCAGATAGTGATAGGTTAAGGAGGAAAGTGCTTTAAAATAAAAGAGGGAAGATTTAGGCTAGACATTGGGAGTAAATTCTTTACACAGAGGGCAGTGAGACACTGGCACAGGCTGCCCAGAGAAGCTGTGGATGCACCATCTCTGGAGGACTTTGAAGCTATGCTGGATGTTGTCCTGGGCAGTCTGATCCATTGCAGGATAGGGAGTTGACAGCAGGGAGATTGGAACTCAATGATATTTAAGGACCCCTCTGATCTAAGCCATTTTACATCACGATGGGGGCTTTTTCCCCAGTATATTGATATAAGAGCTACATACCATATGACATTTGTGGTCACATCTATTGATTTGTTCTGTGGAATTATTACCTCCATGGATTTATAGAGAGATACATGCACATTCAAACCCAGGAGTTACTTCTACAAAATAAATCAAACTTGCAAAATAATCTTTAATCTCTAATCGATGATTGGCTCTACTTTCAGATGGCATCACACTAGATGCTTTTAGGCAACTACTTTTTTTATAGTAGTAGGAATAACTATCACAAATAAATACTAGCTTTTTATTTTCTCCAGCACCATGCTTCAGATGTTTGTGGATTGCTATCCCTTTTGTTTTTTAAGACAAAAGCAAATCAAATAGGAAGATGTAGGATATTTTCTCCCTGAAACTAATGCTTACGTAGCTTTTAAAAACATTTGATAAATCATTCATCCTTCCTTGATATGTATTTGGGTTTGGGTTCGTTTTTATACGTATTTATGAGCTTTATTTTCAAGAAAGTGACAAAGTAATCAATCTAAAATGGAAAGAAGCCAATTGCATAGAATGCCAGCTGCTGAACGTACTATAAATCTCACAAAAAACCATCAGTTTCTGTTTTTAGGAGTCATATATGTTTTTATAGGCTTGACTGATTTTGTCCCCCTGTCTTGTCAGCTACCCCTCCCGCCCTCATCAAACCTCTGAACTGTGTCTAACTTTAACTTTAGTTTGGATTCCAGACTTCTTCTGTTTCAGTGTGATCCAACAATGAATTGCACTTAGAACAAGATATGTAGAAATATTATGGGGTTTTATTAGTGATATCTGTCGTAACTTCTATAAATGAAAGTGTTTAGATCTCTTTATTTGCCTCGTAATGTGCATTTCCCCAGTCCTATCTACCAAATTTATTCTGCATGTCTAACTCCTCTTCTGCGGCTGTTGCTTCTCCCTTGGGTAACATTAGCACCTCTTACTACTTTTCAGAGTTGCTTATCTGTGTGAAATAGCTCACACTACTGACATCTTTTATTGTTCTTGCCTGAATGGACCTTAGAGTTTCAGAAATAGAAAGAAAGCTATTTGTTCCTCGATTGTCAAGCCCTCCTACCCATCCAGATGTAAATGCTGTTATAGACTTTGTTCTAACTGTATAACCATTGGTTGTTTCATACTCTTCCCATTCAGATCTACCCTTGGTATCTGCGACCACTTTTTTTTTTGGCTTCCATATAACTCTTATTTCAGGGATTAATTAGCTTATGTTCAGATGAAAAAAAATAATAATGTAGTATTTTGATGTATGGTCATGGGTGATGCTTTGTGACAGTTTAAGTTAGAGGTAAATAAGGTGAGCTGTCTTTAAAGGATGCCAGCTTCCTCCTGTGATGGAGGTCCTTGCCAATTACTAGCAGATCCATTCTGACTGCTTTGTTATGCTGCTTCTAAGTTTAAAACAAAAAAAGTTTACAGTGCGTAAGGTGCTTTAAGATTGGTGCCAAAAGCAGTGTCCTTAAGTAGTCTAATGAACTGAGTGTGTTCCCTTCTGAAGCTTAGGAGTCGCTGAGATTTGGGAGAGCACTTACTCCTGAGAAGTGGGAATGTAGCCCTGTTGTCCCTAGGGAAGCTCAAGGAAAGGGCTCACTGCAGAAATTGAACTGGAATTAGAAAATAACAGGATTTGGAATGAGAACTAAAGCCATTTGAAGGCATCTTTCTAGCCCTGGATCTGGAATCTTGACTCATACCTCATTGCCACCAAGCCCACAGAGATGTGGCTTTGATTACCATCTCCTCAATAAATGACTAGTTCCTTCCTAATGTCTGTCTTGGGCAATTAGACATAGAGTTCATCTCGCCTCTTGCTTGGAGCAGAAGAGTTTGGGATGGTTGTTCCTGTTCTGCCTTTCCCATATTCAGAACAGATTTCTTCAATCCCCTTGATGTCCCTGTTAACTGAAGGGTGGCATTGGGCTGTGTGGGGATGTTCTGTGAGTCACTGAGTTTAGGTTATTGGGTTTTTAATTTTATTTTTTTTTTTTTTTAGCATAACTCAAGATACGTGGCTTGTTCTGGGAGTTTGCTGTAGTACATAAACAGCAGAAGAAAAATGTGCCTTGGAAGACTGATACGTATGGATAGCAGCTTCTTGAAATAAAAAGACACCATTTCATTCCTGTTATGTTATATTCCTGTTATACAGCTGAAGCTTTCAACATTGTTTTGTTTCCGAAACAAATGATGCTGCCATGTTACCCTGGTCCACAAAAGCCCAGGAGTGCCCTTGCAATCCTGTAGAGCTGTCTGGCATCTGGTGATGAGGCCAGAGAATGGGATGAGAGCCTGAGTGGGCTCCTCACCACAAGTATGCAGCTCTGGTATATTTATAGGCTGTTACAACACTGTTGATAGGCAAGGCAAAGGCAGGCAGCATGCTGCTTTTGGTCACGTTATCAGTAAGAAAGAATAGATGCTGGGTTTGGGTTTGCTTTGTTGTTAGTTATTTTTATTTTTTTCTTTTTAAATCTGAGCTGCCCACACTGATAAGTCTGTCAAGTGCAGGCAGTTGCTCTGTGCAAAGTAGCTGCTTTCTGAGATGAGCAGAAATGACCATTTATCCCACCAGTGCTGGAAATGCAACTACAGCTACTCCTGACCAGCAGTTGTCTGTATGTTTGCAAACAAACCAGGTTTTCTTTTCAAGATCTGAGCAGTAACATGCACTGGGTTTGCTTACGTTGTAATGAATTAACCTTGTTAGATTGAATAGGAGCCAATTATCCTAGTTATACATTTCCCTGCTGTCTGGGAGGCAGTGCTGTCTGTAAAGCAGATTCGTTACCTGGTGTGCCCAGTTCCCACACTCTCCAGAGATAGTGCTTTTCATTCAGGTCCAAATGCTGGTAGAAGTTTTCCACAAATCAAGCACAACAATGCAAGTTTCTTCACCTTATTTATATATTAAATTCCCATGTACTCCACCATCTAATACAGAAGCACCACCTACTACCTATGCATTCATATGGTTAAGAACTCCATTTCCTTTTGGCTACTTTCCTGACTGTGCCTGTGCAGGATTGCTCAGGGGTCTTACACAGCCCTTGGTGGTCCTTTGGGGGTTGTTTTCCTTACTCTTTTTATTCATGTTCACCAGTACAGGTTTGGGGAAGACCTGCTGGAGGGGAGCTCTGCGGAGAGGGACCTGGGTGTCCTGATGGATGACACGTTGGCCATGAGCCAGCAGTGTGCTCTTGTGGCCAAGAGGGCCAGTGGCATCCTGGGGTGCATTAAAAAGAGCAGGTCGAGGGAGGTGATCCTCCCCCTCTACTCTGCCCTGGTAAGGCCTCATCTGGAGTACTGTGTCCAGTTCTGGGCTCCCCAGTACAAAAAGGGTAGGGATCTCTTGGAAAGAGTCCAGCAGAGGGCCACAAAGATGGTGAAGGGCCTGGAGCATCTCCCCTGTGAAGAAAGGCTGAGTGAGCTGGGTCTGTTCAGCCTCGAGAAAAGAAGACTGAGAGGTGACCTGATCCAGGTCTATAAATATCTAAGGTGTGGGGGGCGGAATGGCGAGGCCAGACTCTTTTCAGTGGTGAATGGAGACAGGACAAGGGGAAACGGCCAGAAACTGCAGCATAGGAAGTTCCGCACAAACGTGCGCAAGGACTTACTTACAGTGAGGGTGATGGAGCACTGGACCAGGCTGCCCAGGGAGGTGGTGGAGTCTCCTTCTCTGGAGATGTTCAAGACCTGCCTGGATGCCTACCTGTGTGACCTACTGTAGGGAACTTGCTTTGGCAGGGGGGTTGGACTCGATGATCTCTGGAGGTCCCTTCCAACCCCTACAATTCTGTGATTCTGTGATATGTGGTCACCTAAGAGCAAGCTGAGCAGTTTTCCTCCTGACAGTTTTCCAGTAAAGCAGTTGTCCTTGGTTAACTAGATAGCACCAATAGCCAAGATATTTTACTTTTCCACTAGACTGTGGTCTTCACTGAATGTGTAAATCCCATTTAATTTGCAAAAATCTTGAAACTCCCTGAATGGCCTGTGCTACAAAATAGGTCCCATACTGATGATGATCCTTCAGGAACTTCAAACTTGGGTATTACTTCTTTCAAAAGCAATTTGACTACTTTTCTAGCTTTGCTGGTACAACACTGGAAAGCTCCTGGCCAATCTGAAAAGGTATCAACAATCACCAGTAATTATTTATAACCTTTACATTTTAGTAGTTCTGAAACTACTGGTCTGCCAGTGACTCTGGGATATGAGGCTTCTTTTCATATCTCCTGGTGAGGACCTCTTTTGGACTGTTTCTCAAACAAGTTTCATATCCTTGTGTAATACCTTTGGTGATTTTTAGCATATCGATGCTTATTGCATACATTTTTATATTTTTGCAATTTCTGCCAAGGCTTCAGCTCCCTCCTCTGTGGAACCATGTGTTCTTTTCATTATTTTCCTTATTGATTAAGAAGTAACTCCATTGGGAGTTTTTCACCATTCTTTGGGAGTCTTAGCACAATTCTAATACTCAGTTTGTTTTTCTTCTCTGTATATTCGGGAATGTTTATGTTAGAAGTTCTTTCGGGGACTAAAGCTGCTGTTCTTATAAATAGAGCTGTTCTTTTTTGAAGTTTCATCAACCTGTTGACTTTCTCTGTTTATATTAGTCTGTCCAGATTGGTGTTTTCTGTAGTGCAGCATTGCCACTTCCTTTGGCTTATTCATTGCTTCGAGCAATCTTAAAATTTATTCCTTGTATTTTATAGGATTTCCTTGTGATGTTAATAATCCCCTCTCCTTCCAAATTGCACCATGTGCATGTATCACACCAAAGGTATATTTTTAGTTGCTATCCCAAAGTCTGCGCAAGTATTCCTAGAGCCTGATGTTCTCTTTTATGCACATAAAGTTCAAAAGGCTTCATCAGATTTAGAAAGCCTGAAGCCAAGGCACTCATGAGAGCAGTTTTTATTGTGTCAAATCCCTTTTGACAGTCTGGAGTCCATTCTAGCAACTCCTGGCCCCTGAACAGTTTCATTCTGGGATTTGTCCATTAATCCAAACTTGGGTATCCACAGGCGACACCATCTGGCCAATTCTTGAAATACTCTAAGCTCTTTTCTAGATCAAGGAGGTGTGATCTGATATATTGCTTCTATTCTGTCTATCCCCAGCCTTTTTTTTCTGGGCTATCTCAAGCCCTAAATAAGTCAGCCTTCTGTATGACTTGACTTTTTTTCTGTGACACTCTGGATTCTGCTAGTCCCCAAAAAGTTCTATAAACTTGTAGTTGCTTCTTTGCATTTTTCAGCCTCTCCCAGCAGTGTATAATCCAAATATTGCATAAAGGTAATATTGCTTTCTTTAAATCCTCAGGAAGCACTATCCATCATGACTGCATATCTGCCTGATATCAGGGAAGAAGTCTACAGCCATCACAAGAGCTTGGGAGGGGTTAGGAGACATGAGTGATGCCTGGGAGCAGGAGGCCAGGCATACTGCATTCATGGCCTGTGGTGCAGGTTTTGGATGCTCACATGCTGGGCCACATGCCCTGAATCTAGTTGGGCCTCAGCTATCTTTGGCATATGGAGTCATGATCTGCTTGTCCTGGGTTGGTTGTTGGATGGCTACACCCCACAAGAAGGAAACCTATAAAAAAAGACATCCAGGCATTAGTCACTAGTCTTTTGGGTCCTGGGAAAGAAGAAGGCATGTGAGCCTGCAGAGCTTTTGGCTTCAGCAGTGAGCTGCGGACAACACTTCGAAAGCCCAGCCTTGCACAGTGCGTGCTATTTGCAGCTTATTATTAGGACTTTGTAGCTGCTTGCATGATATATTTGAATATTTATTCAAAGTCAGACTACACTGGAGATTTGCACAGGATTTGCACAGAATTAAATGTCCATAGGTAAAGCTGTGTTTATCACAAAGTTTTGATGCAGGGCTCAGTGAAAGATACTAAGTTAAATGGATAAACATAGTGTTACTACCTGACATTGCATTAATCATCTTGACAGAGAATCAAAAAATCTTGGGAAGGATGATTTCGTAGAAAATTAGGACGTGGAAAGCTGATGTCACAGCATTGCTTACAGCTCTTACCTCCTACATGCCTTTTTGTGCCTTCATCATCTATGCGCCTTAATTACTCTGTTCTTCAATTTGCAAATCAACATGAATGCCACAATACTCATCTTCTTCTGCTCTTTGTCTGCCTTTAAACTTGAGTGAGTCAGAGAGCACTTATGGAGTGTTATGTTATTTTTATTTATTTCTTAATCTGCCCAAGAAAACATGGCACACAAATTAGAGTAATGGTCACTGTATCTGCCTTTGACATGCATTCACATTTAGAGATCAGCTCAGGAGAACGAAGTTGCAAAGTGCTGTTAAGCAATCTCACGTTGAGACTAATAGGAAGTGTATTAGCTGATAATGCATGGAGGGCTTAAACAAAATATGATGGCACAAATTAGCTTAGAATTAGATGACTTTGTTTACCTCTCAATTTCTGTTCTCATGCCCTCTGATCAAACAGTTATCAAAGGCAAGAAAGCCACTTCTTGCATGACCTGAATTGTTTTACTACATGCTCAGCAATACTGCCTTGCAAAGACAAGCTTGTATACTTGAAATTCGCATTCATTTTTTCATATCTTAAAAACCAAGGCTAATAATTTCCAGTGCAACTGTCAACATTGTTCTTTCATTTAGTTTTTATGATTATTAGTTGGGTGTGGGTTTTTGCAGTTTTCTTATCATCACTTTCAATTTTCTCTAAATAAGCAACTTAATTGCCATCATGTCAAATAGCAAAGTTTATGAGTAAGCTTTAATGATCACATAAAAGGAAGTCTAACGTTTTTATCTCATCAAAAGATCTGAAAAATTCTTCTCAAGTAGTCTGCTATCACTTGAAGCCAGCCACTTTGTACCACTGATTCCCAGCTTTTTGGAATCAAGTTTTAATTGGTGTTTTTTGGCAGATTTTTATTGAAGCAGGTCTGAGCATATTTGGAAAAAAATAATGTATAACCTCCCTACTCTCCATCTTTTGTTCCACAAATATTTAAAGTCCTTAAATTTAAAGGAGAAGGTTTCTGATGATACCTCGTGTTTGATTATATTTTGTGTATTTGATTTAGGTCTCTCTGAATGAAAACACAGTTCCCCTGGCTGCACCATATATACACATTATGTTTTTCTACTGGTGATTCGATCAAGGTTTTGTCATGCTTTCTATTAGATTGTATAATCCCTACGTAGAAATTAGTCTGAGAATTTTTAAATCGCTGTCTCTTGCATAAATTAGGGAGAGGATAAGATAATGTCTGTGTAATCATCTAGATTAGGTCTCAACCCAGTGTGGTTGTACTGCTTTTTCCTCTCTGTGGTATTGTATATCACCAGAAGGAGTGATGTGACAATGCCAAACATCAAGGTTGCAGCTGAAGCTTAGTGATCAACTTTCTTGGTAAAACTTAGAAAGAAATTGAAGAACAGAAAAGCCCTGTGCAAATCAACATTTTCTAACAGCCTATATTTAGAGCACTTTATAAAGAGCAAAAGGGATGTATGTCTTCAAAAACATCATATGTGCAAAATATAGGTTGGGAGTAGAGCTTCAGGGGATTCTGTGATCAGTAGGCAGAAATATGTTTTGTTTCCAGATCTGTGCTTGAGGAGATATTTGTGCTTCTGTCACATGAAGGACTCTTCATTTAGGTCACATAATGCTAGGCTGGGCCCTCTGGGCGAATCATATCTGTTGCTAAATGGATGCATGAGATACTTCCAAAGATAAAATGAGATGGCTGTACATAATGTACACTTACGGGAATAAAGGATCCTTCCCTTATTTCAGAGGAGCTCAGGAAGAAGAGCATTCCTCAGTAACAGAGAACAAAAAAATGAAAGGACAAACCTATACAAGCTTTTTATTTTTCCCTGTAACTAGTGATTCTTGGGCAAATGGACAGGATATTTCTAGGAGAGGAACTGTGCACCTGCCTAGTCTCCAAAAAGCGTAATGGCATTTATCTTACTCTGTAGTTTGAGTCAGTGGTTCTGGCCAAAGATGTTTTAACTCTAACTGTGGATCAAATACAGCTTTTATGTGCTGCAGACCTGTTCCACAGAGAAATGGCTGCTCTCAATCCTCTGTTGTATGTTACAGAGAGCCAACTGGTGGTTTTAAAATGTAACTGAGATACCTAAAAGCCTGAGTCTAACTGAACAAAGTAATGTCTGAGTAGCTCTAAAACTATGGCCTGGGAGACTATCAGGTTGACGCTGATATCAGACACCCTCTATAATTGAAGACTGATGAACTACAGAAAGAGAATACTATGTAATTTTAACCTAAACATGTCTAGAAAGACAGGACCAGAAAATGTGTCTGTAATTTCAGCTCAAAAAATGCCTGTCGCCAGAGCATATCTGTTTTGCTCCTCCATCCTGGGTGGAGCTGGGGTGGCAGTATTCCAAGCGAAACATCTAAATTGTGATAAAGAGAAATCTTTTAAAAATGGGCTTCAGCTTATGGTCTGTGAACTGCATCTCAGAAATCGCTGGCAGATAAAGACAAAAAGCAAGCACTTTGCCTCGAGCTTAATTTTGCTACTCAGTCTCCATCTCCACTGAAAAATATGTAGGGATCTTTGAGTTAAAGTAAGTTGAAAAATCACTGACCTAAAAATATATTCCCTTGTATTCCAAAAACTAGCAAGACTCGGATAGCAGCACATCTCTCTGTGGTGGTGATGATGCTTTTTTTTTTTTTATTTTTTCCCCCTCTACATCCACCTCCCATCCTACTAATGGATCACATGGTTTGTAGCTGGAATATGGCTTCTCATTTGTTGTGGTCAAAACCTCTTCTAAGAGATTTTGTCTTGAAACATCAGTGTGGAGCCTTCCTAGACCACTTGTACAATTATCTGTTATACCGCAGATTTAAATGCAAATGACAAATTAGATTAATTTGAAAAAAAAAAAGTTTTCAATTAATTAATTTCAAATGGTTGTTCTTGCAAGGAAGGTCTGCCATTATAATGAAGATGTCTTTCAACTCTGGATGAAGGCTTATTTGCATTTACTCTTTCTCTCTCTCAAAAACAAGCAAAAATAAACTTAGATGAAACTGATACTTATCTCCATTAGATATCATAATTATCCATGGCAGTGCAGCCTGCCTTTGAAAGCATATACTACAGGCACAGAATTCATGTATCCCAGGCCTCTGACCTTCAACAGATGTCATTATCTTCGTTGTATGGGCAAGCCAGAAGGAGAGGTCAGAGCTCATTCATATATACTTACATTTGAGTTTTTTATTTTATGTACGTAAGGAGTATGTTTGTTTTCAGATTCATGGGAATAGGTCATCCCCAAAGGAGTTTAAGTCAGAAATGGGCTTCAGTTTGACAGAAAATGAGAGTGTCTTAAGGGATTTAGCGCTGGCTGTTTTTTTAGTTGTTTTGGTGGTTTTGTTTTGGTGTTGTTTGTTTTTTGTTTTTGTTTGTTTGTTTGTTTTACATTTTTAGCATTGCAATTTAGGATTGCAGAATAGAAGGCTACAGTTACATGCATTTTGCATGGAAATCAGTAGGGTTGCCTGGGGTAGATGTCAGCACAGACTTTGTTTCCCTCAAAGTAACTGTCATTTTCATGAAATATGCTCGTGTCTGATTCTAGCCTTTGGCAGCAGTCTTGAGCAAAAATGACACTCCTCCATTTCAGGCTATTGAGTCTTATATTTCTTGCAGACCATTCTTTATGCAGGTAGGGAAACTGCAACTCACAGAGTTAATTGTGCTGCATTTTATTGGAGCACCATTGCGATATTTATGACCTTCCTCCTTTCCTTTATGAAAGGCCATACAGTATTATTTTGTGATGTTGCCTGAAGCCACCAGGTTATCCAGATAACTTGCCAGCCTCAAAGCAAGACATCAAAATATTCCCCTATACAAAAGATCTTTTCACCCTCTGCTACTAGCAGGGGGAAATAATAAAACTGCAACCTCAAGATATCTTGCAATTGCTAACAGATCTAATTAAAAGGACAACCAAGTAACAAACTAAACTCTATCTTGAAATAAAGTCAATAAATAGGTTGCTTTGTGAAAATGTACCCTTTTCTTACACTGTGTTGTGTAACTGTTGCATTTTAGGCTAGCGATTGAACTCTCGAGTAGTGTGCAGATAAAGCAGTGCAGTAAACTATGCTGAGAACTATTGCAGTTAAGTCACAGGTCTGTTAAAGCTCAAGCAGCTGCTCTCTAACATTGCAGTGCCATCTTACAGGTAGGAATAGCTGCAGGATGCCTGGAAATTGACGCTTTTGAGTTTATTGAAAGAAATGCTGCTCTCAGCTTCTTAATGAAAGCACTTGCCTTAAGCAAAGGCCAAAAGATACTTGTAGGTTGTGAGAAGCAACTTCAACTGTGTATTTTTCTGTCTGCTATGAAAACACATACAGGGTGTCATTATGACCCAATAATACAAATGCAAACAAACTGAAGAACTTTTGTATGTGTACAGCATCAGAGTTGGATAGCATTCATGGAAAAGCCTAATTGCAGCCAATTCCCTCCGTCACTCTGTGTAAGATCTGCTTGACCCCAGGCACCTCTGTGGTGTGGTTCCACCAGGCTCAATGTTTGGACTGAGCTGCCCAGAGCCGCAACTGCTCCTTGTCTTTTCTCCTTCTCTGTGCCCTTTATTTTCCTCCCGAAATCATGGAAGAGAAACCTCTTCCATTTATACACATTTACTTGCTTTGTTATATGTATTTTCAGGTAGGAAAAAGCCCTCAAAACTCTGAAGATGGTAGGACTCAGAAGCTCAATATTTCATCTGTCCAAGGGAAGCTTTATCTGTGCTTTCCTTATGCAGTGGGGCTGCAGCAAGTTACTAGATCAAGTTGAGGGCAAATCCTTACACCGTGTGGATCTGCCCCCTTAGACAGGCTGATCAAACTGTGTTGGTTTAAGATTTTTAAATCGTACTTCCTTGCACAGTCCTGTAGGAATCGATTCTCTAAGATGCAAAACTGAGGATTTAAATTATAATTTTCATTCTGTCTAAAATGACAGTGTAGGGGGTAAGGCAAGCGTGTAAAGCATAACATTAAGTTGACAGGTGTTGTAAGAAAATTGTCTAGGCTGAGCAAACTTCATGGAAGGCACAGGAACAGCACTGAGATGATGCAGAACTGACTGAAGGTAAAGTTTAAAAAAGAGTTTTAAAAAATTATATTTAAAAAGCTGAAGAGACAGGAAATGCAACTTGCAGTTGATAACATCTGGAGTCCACAGGTGGAAGGTTGCATGGTTTAGCAAAAAGACACAGAGATAACCCCAGGTTTGCTTCTGTGTTGTGCTGTAGCTTGTCAAAATGGAACATAACGATATTCAGAGCAAAGCTTTAAAGCTGAAGGACCCTCCAAACATTGTTATACCTCAAAAATAAATAAACAAGTAAATGAGGAAAAAAACCTCCCAAAAGCTTTGACACAGTAGCCTTTTTTTGGG
>NW_024962263.1:29005601-29357930 GCF_019238085.1 Lagopus leucura
GGGGGGGTGGGAGGGGAGGAGTAATAGAAAGGTTAGCACAAAAAAAGCTGAGGTTTGCAAGGTTTGCACAGACTGAAAGTGAAAATTTAGACTTACAAATTGCCAAAGGTAACCTTGAAAGAATGAAATCTCATTGTCCCCTATCATCAAGTGATTATTTGTAACCTGATATTGGAGTCTTTTAGCTTCTTTCTATGTTATGTGAGCAGACAGCAACTGTGCACTATGTGTTAGCCATACAGCATTCTGCATTTCTAGTAATGCTGGATAGATGTAAGTCATTTAAGTTTCAGAATATCTTGAAGTCAAAGCGAAATGTGTTTGGAAATCATTAATGTTTTTCTGATTTCTCATTTGCTTCCCAGCTTATGTCCAAGGTCCTTATTAGGGATAAGAAACTCACAACTTAAGCTTTTCTTAGGCATAAATGTTTAGGAACTCTGTTAGGCTTTTCTTAAATCCCAATCTTCTCTCTATTGCTTAGATTTTTATGAGGATGTAAATACCTTACTGCTTGATCTAGTAGAGTAGGAAATTATTTCTGATGTAGAAAAAAAATGATGAGATTGAGAAAAATGATGGGGAGAAGACAGTAAGTTTGAACTTGATACATTCTTTTTAGTAATTTGCAACTCAACATTTTTGTGTTAACATTTACAAAGATCTATCTCCGTATCTTTACTGTAAACTTAATGTTATCTTGAAGAAAAACAATCTGTTTTCCAGGCCAAATTACAAGGGTCTAAAATTTTTCTTTACAATGAAAGCAAGTTACTACTGTCAGGAAGAGAAACTGTGTCCCATAAAAATATATACATGTGTTGAAGTTGGGAGGATCAAAAAAACATAAGCACCAACTACTTCTTCATGAATTATCTGATTTCCAAACCATAACTGTCTTTTCACTTACTCTATAAGATGGATATAAAATGTTGCAGCCCTAAATTGGTGATGTTATGCTTTCTTTTTGCAAATCACAATGCGGTAGAGGAGAAAGCTGACCAAGTTCTGTTATCTGTACTTCAACTAAGGGAGATTTGCATTGACTGAAGACAAATGCTGTAAAAACACTTCTGGACAGCATCACTGGTCTAGTGATAAATGGAATGGGGGGAAAACAACTTTCATACAGTTCTTGGCATGCATGCCATTCTTTTTGTGGAGAAGAGCATTGGGGGGGAGGGGGAGGGGGGGGCATGCAAATGTTGTGGATGCGGCACCTGTTAAGATCTCCCTCATTTCTGTAATGTTCACAAGACAAGATTTTTCTGAAGGAGGTTTATCATTACTATCTGTTAACTGCCTGTAAACACTATGTACTCTAAATATTTTATAGCTGCATGAAAGGATGGATGCTCTGGGCATCATGGTTTTATGCAGTGTATCTGTCAAGTTGCTATTATACTTTTAGTTTCAGAATATTTTTTACTTAGAAATCTGATTATAGGGACATGCTTTTTAAATCTCCTTTAAACCAGGAGATAAAAGTGGACGTGTATATTCATTCCTATTGTGTCTTCACACCACATTGGTCTCTCCTGTTTGGGTCATCAAAAGCTTTAGCACTATATGAGTGTGATCTGGTTTAAGGACAAGAACAAAGAAACGGCTCACTGTTTGTCAAAGTTGCAGCAGATGTAGAGAATAAATTATAAACAATTTTTCCAAACATAATGTCGAAATTTATGGCAGTGGCATCTTGATCTTGCATGAGAAATACAGCGTACACATACTAAGCATTAACAGTTCATCCTAACCAGATGCAGGGTCATCCATTAGCAATACTTTATCTGATTAGTATTGTTAATGGAAGGGCTTCTCCATCCATTCCGTAAAAGCAGATATGCTGTAAATCATGTAAGTCCTGTCAATGCAGTCATCAAGGCTATTGTGGGTAAGTCAGCCAGCTATTAGCCTACTGGTGACAACTGGTCAGAAAAAAATATTGAGCAGTCAATGAAACTGAGACCTTTCCATTTGTCTGTCTTCTGTGCACTGAAGTCTTTACTCCAGTTTTCTTTGATTTGTTCCATACTTAGCATTTCTTTTCCAATTGTCCCTTTACTGAGCACGCTTTGTTTCATTTGTTTTTGTCCTTCTAAATTAAACTTTTCTTCTTTTTTTTTTTTAATTTTTCCCTTCCACATTTGAATTCCCTAGATTGGATAGAAGAACTTAATGTCCCAAGCTCTAGTTGTAGAATCATAGAATTAGTTGGGACAGACCTTTAAGATCATCAAGTCCTATGGCAAAATGTGTGAATCTGTCCCTCGTTCAATTGCCTGCCTCTTTCACCCCTTAGGTACATACAGTGAACGAGACTCAAAAGGTCTGCAATGAGAATTTTCTGACTATGCATGCATCCAATATTGTTGAGCATGACTGCAGGATCATGGTTAGTGAATTCCTGTATGATCTGAAGAGCACAGAGAGCTGTAAGAACTGGGAAAAGACCAAAAAAGACCATGCAAATATGGACTATGAGGATAAAATTTTAAAAAGTAATTTCTCAGGCCTGTTTGCAAAATTAGGTGATAACTAGAGAATAGTCACGCTAGGAGTGCAGTTGAAGGTAATGTTTCATTCAGCGATTTGTAATTCACAGGATGGTGGAGCCCATCTTGCAGTGTTCAAGGAAGAATAGCAAGTAGGTTTAATGCACTTCATCTCTGTTATTCCTGAACTTGCCAATCAATACAGGATATGTCAGATTGAAATATCAAAATACAGACTGAAGAAAAGGAGATGGCTCTGTGTGACAGAGATAAATCAATAATGTCAGCATAGTAGTCCAATTTCTGGATGATGAGAAAATGAGATGCAGAAGGTAAACAAGACTCACATCTTCTGAAAAGCATGGACAAAAGTGAGGATTGTCCTCTTAAGTAAGAAATGAAGGGGCAGGGGGAAAAAAGCAGGTGAATTCTTGGAGGAAGAGCTTCTGGCTGACATTTCAGAGGGCGGTTGGATGGCCAGGGTATGAGTTAAAAGACCTGATCAAAAAGAAGACTTTATTGAGGGCAGGAATTTGTAGAAATAAAAGCCAGGCTTCAGAAGATCAAAAATGGAACATTTCAAACTGTGTTTATAAAAACACGAAAGGGGGATGTACAAATTGTTGCCATGGTTTCTGTTGAGGCAGTAGAACAAGAGTTGAGGATGAAGTAATTGAAACAGGAAGATACAGCTATATGCGCAGAGACAAAGAAAGCAGAAGAATGCAAGAGTAAGCTGAGAACAAGCAAAGTCATCAGCATTGGTTATAAGGAAGCTGTTGCTGGCTATGGTCAGTTGAATAAAGTATTCAGGAGAAAATAAAAGTGGAGACAGAGGAAAAGAAAGAGGTTGATAGATGAGATGTGTAGGTAGGAGCTGTGTCACTCGAAGCCTTGATGTAGTGCTGAATTGAGGTGTGATGTAGAAAGTGGACGTGGAAGGAAAGCTACTGCTGACCAGAATGCTATCAGAGACGGGCTGGTGGGTGTTTGGAGTTCTGATGTTGCTGTGAGGGTGAAAAGGAGAGAGAATAAGAAAACAAAGATGGTCAGATATAGCAGATGGGAGCCAAAAATAAATTAAAATAACAGAAGAAAACAAGGGGAAAAGAGCAAATGGAGCTAGCATAAAGAAAGGATAAAGGAGACAGATGCTATGAGGAAGTAAGATATGTGATGAGAGCCCTAGGAGAGTAGCAGATGGACAGAGCTTTTTTTTTAAAAAAAAAAAAACAAAAAACAAAAAATGCGAATGGTATCCAGGGCACTTGTGGACTTAATCCACAATCAAGAGAAATCTCATAAACTGCTAGGGATAGTCGAATGACTAAAATATTGCAAATAGATGTAAACTTCATGTCTGGGACCTCAGATGCTGTAAGCTAAAACGCAGCTTTCCATTACATATTTATCCCTCACATCTCTTCTTGAGTTAGCAGAGTGTGATGGCTTTGCTAAAGCCTTAAAACCATCAACTGAAGAGCAGCAAATCCAAGTTTATGTGTTGCTGAAGCTGTCTGCGGTAGGGAACTTAAACTCATATAACTGCCTTCCTTATCTAGTGCATCTCATGTCTAGTATCTTTCATATCTTTTCTGCATTTAGTATCAGTTTTGAACACTTGACAAATGGTTTATAAGTGATTCTTTGGAAACAATCCATGTAGTGAAAATGTTGCACATATACACAGTGTCTCCTTGCATTTGGGGTTACCTGAGATCTAATCAATGGGACGCAGTGCACCTTCAAGGCATCTAGTTACAATCAAATTAGCAGACACAAGCTCAGTCAGAACAGTGGAAAATTCCAGCGGCTGGTGTGCTGTCAATGGTAATGCTCTGAGTTTGCACCAGTGTCCTGCAGAACAAAACCCAGTTATTTGGCCCTCACAAGTACATGCAGAAGTGGGATTTTCTTACCATGTAAATGACTTATCCCTTGTTAAAAGTACTCACATACTGAGTTTTCCATGACTTTGAATTTTAAGCATAAGAGACTGAAAGTGCCCGTGCAAAATTGTTTACAGAGTATAGCACAAAAGCAGTGGCATCAATACATCATTTAGTGACTGTTTAAGCACCCTGTTGCCGTATTTGATTCGAAAGATACCACTGTTTTGTTACTAGGCATGACATCTGTGCTCTTCCTCCCCCTGAACGGCATCATGACTGAACAAGCTGTTGAATGGAAAATGCTTTAAGTGACTATATTTTATATTAAAATTTGATTAAATTCATTTTGTAGGCCACTTCAATGTGAATCATAATTATACTGTTCTGCCAGTAACTGAGGTAATATGATAAGAAGAATGTGACTTTCTCTGGACTGCTTCTAATGGAATATATATTAGAGCTTGGTTCTTGCTGTATTCAGCAGTCCTCACTTAAGAACAAATTCAGAACTAAATGGCAGCTTAGAGCTGTAAAACTTGATGCATTGCACGCTTCCTTCTCGTGCACTCACTTTATTGGGTGTAATGCAGATCAGTGTTAGATGAAAGTCCAGTGCAGGATTTGAAAAGAAAGAAGGGTGGTGATAAAACTCTTTCTGTGTATTAAATATTTTTCCTACGCACTATTCATTATCTCAAAGTAAATGTAGGGGATTGTGCTCTTGGTTGACCTCCTCCATGACTTATTTTCAGCTGATCTCCCTCAGTAGATGAGAATGGACTTGGCTTTCTACGGAGGTTTGCTTAACTGTAGCAGAACTAGCAGTAATTTTTCATTGCCTTCCCATAGAGAATTCAGTTCCTCCTGTATGGTCATTGCTGTGTGTTTTCAGCCATCTAATGCAATTTTGGTTTTAATGACTATCACTGAAAGAAAAAAAGAGAGCAAAAATTCATGGTGAGGCAGCAAACAAAGAAGAAGGTAAACAGTCAACTGCATGTTAACAAACATAGTTTCCAACAAGTAAGTACTGTGCGTGTCTTGTGGCTTTTCCATGCTGCAGGTTAATGCAGTGTATTTCAAAAATGATTCATGGTTGGTTACTTGATGCCAAATGTCCTAATATTCACATGTACTTACAGTTGCAAGAAAATGAAGTGTTAAAAAGTAAATACCTTGGGAAAATGGATTGATACGGAGTGAATAAGCTGCTTCAAATAAGCAGTAAGCTAAATTGCTCATGCTAGTTTTATAGCTTCTCTTCCTATGCTGCTATTTCTGGGAGGTCATTTTGTCTTGGTCCTCTGCACACCAATGTTTTCGTTCCTTAATCATTCCTGACAACATAACCATCCTCAGAGCTCTTTCAGACAAACTTCTAGGAACAAAGAGTTTGTGCTCACTGGCCTGAGAAGAGCTGTTCGAGTCCATTGCATCTCAGCTGAGATGGCTGAGCTCGGTGTGAGCTGGGAGGCTACTGGTGCACTTCCCAAATGTAAAAATTGTTTTTCTGTGTTTGCTAATAATTAGTGTATGTGACTTCTCTTTGGGTCAGAAACTGCAAGAAATAAGAACTACATTCTAAGCTTAGATGCAGCAAGTAGTCATGTATTTATTTATTTGTTTCTGGTAAGCACACTAAAACTGTCAGGAAAAAAAAATGGTGACCTTGTCCCATTAAGCCTTGAAACACTGTTGGAGCAGCAGCTGACTTTGGCCAAATTGTGTTGTAAAAACACCCCTCAGTGACATTGCAACATGTGAATAAACAGTAAGCATCATTCTAACAGTAACGCTAAGGTCAAACATAAAAATAAGGAAAAGCAAGGATAAAAATTGCTGACCTGAGGCCCATTCCTCTATCACAGAAGTCAGGGGACTTCTCCGTGTGTTAGAATGCAAGCAGTATGTCAGTCTTGCTGAGATTTCCCTGGTCCTACTCCTATCTGCTTGCAATCATAGAATCATAGAATGGCTTGGGTTATAAGGGACCCAAAGGATCATCAAGTTCCAACCCCCCAGCCCCAGGCAGGGCGACCAACCTTCACATCTGCTGCTAGACCAAACTGCCCATGGCTCCATCCAACCTGGTCTTGAATACCTCCGGGGATGGAGCATCCACAGCCTCTCTGGACAGCCTGTTCCAGCCCCTTTTCCTCCAGCATTATCATGTTTTAGCTAAGTAGAGCCATTTTCACTGTGATCGGACACTGGTAGCTGATAGCGAATCTTCCTTCACTGATAGTGGCAGTGCGAAGTCATACTATTAGTGAGTTTTATTTTGCCTTTTGGTAGCACATTCACCTTTTGCGGTTCTAGAATTGTCTTTTCTTGTTCACTGGTGACACACGTGGCCGTACATCTTGTTGGGCTGGGCTCTAAATTTGGGATGTCACCGAATTCATTAATACATGGAAATGATTCATTTCGGGGCGGTTTCTTTCCTCACCGTACATGCTTGCTAATTAGCAGATGAATTTTGATGTTCTAATTGATCTGCTGCAGCAAGACAGCTGTGCACCCCAGCTGTCCCCTGCTCCGGTTGGCCTCCGCAGAAGGGAGGAGGCAGCGCTGCTCCTGACAAATTGATTTCACCGGAGCGCACTGCCCCAGGGGGCTCACGCACTGCGCTGTCACTGCAGATGATTGCAGCCTCTGTGGGCCGCAAACGCTGTACTGCTGTAATTGCCTAACTCTGTCCTTTCCATTCCATTTTTTTCATGCCTCGCCAAGCTTGCTAGTCCCTCTCCCACCCCCCAGTGTGGAAATCCTCCTTTCTGCCCCACTTCCGTTTCAGGCTTTCTATTGTAATGAGTATGCTAATAGTAACTAAATGTGCTCACGCAGTCAGTATTTGCATTTAATTCGTAGGGAAGTATTCTCTGGTTATATTGTATTTAGCAGGTAGTTATTACTCTGAACCTTTACAGTTAGTGTATCTCTATTCTTGCCTAAGTGTAAGGATGGCTGTAGAGTCTTTTAAATGTTTACTTTGTAAATAGCAAATACGAAGTTTTGAAGTCAAGTTATAGCTCCCTTTCTCCAGCCTGCTAAGTACACACACGTAACAGGTGCCTCTCCACAAAAATGTCAACTATGGCTCCAGAAAGTACAGATACTCAATTAATCTCTTGTGTCACTCTGTCTCAGGAATGGATTTCCAAGCTGTGCAGTGCATCATCACTGCTTTCTGGAGGCCATTGATTTGGCCTGAGTATACCTCTAAGGGAAAAAAAAAAGCACTACAAAAAGTACATTCATGAATCCTAATGTGTGCCACACCATTACCTTTCTGCATATCTGACAGATAACCAAGCACATCCAACACATTTATAGGTGTGCAGATTTATAGACTACCAATCACTAGCAGCTGTTCTGGAGTTCTGCAAGTTGTGCATGCAGAGGACAGGTAGGATGTCTGAGAAATTGATTGGTCTGTCATGCTCACAGAAATGTAATGCTATCCTTCTTTTATTTTTGTTATTATTATTTGTAAGATAATATTATTGTATGCTCTCTGTGTAAATGTATGTGAGAGTGGGGCAGTCATCAGAAAGGAAAAAGACACAGGTTTGTACTGCTGGCCATTGAAGTGAAAACAAGGTGTTTTCTCTTTCTTGCAAGTACCTAACCATAAGAATGCTAGAGATTCTGTCTAATCATATGATCAAAGGTAAGTGATGGCCGCTATCATTCTTATGAAAACTATCTTTCTATGTTACACTGAATTATAGTCCCAAAGAGCAGCATAAAGAGAATATTATAGAGGGGGAAAAAAGAAATTAGGATTCTGTCAGTCTTACATGGCACTGTTTTCCACCCCTGTGTACTGGAGCAGAACAATATTGAGCAAATAGGATTTAGGAAAAGTGACTTTGTAATCTGATGTAAATCAGAAAATTTGATTAATTGACAGAACTTTTCTCAAAACTCCTGTTACAATTTACATTTCTTCAGAATAAATACTACCCTTTTAAGGTCAGTCCCTTTACCATGTGTTGCTAGGATGGTTATGTTCATCCTTCAATATGCTGGCTTGTTATCTTTGTTATTTATTTAGTGAGATTTAATGTAAGCAATTAAGCATTTTTCTCTTGGAGAATGACGGAAGCATGTACTGCATAATGAGTAACATGTTTTGTGGTTAAAAATAGTGCTTATTGGCCATTTTATTTCATTTTATAGCAGCAGCTGAGGCTTTACTGACTACTTCCTAGTGATACTGCATGGGAGTCATGGGCTGGGAAGAAACCTGAACTCTTAATCTTTGGCAGGATGCAACGAAGTCATGCCAAGTGGACCTCTATCATTAAGTAAGACCAGATTACGATGAATAGATAAGCCTGTAATGATCAGAAGGGTACTTGAATGCTGCAGCCTGCCTTAGTAGCGAAGTTGGAATTGGGGATCATCAGAGATCCCTTCCAACCCCTATAATTCTGTTATTCTGTATGTCTCATCGCTCTGTGTCACAGCCCTGAGTGGTGTAAATCAAAGTATGCTCTGCTGACATGACTGGGGTCTCTAAAAGGAAATTCTCCAAGGGCTTGGAGGTGATTCCAAGTCAGTTCCTGCTTCCTTGGAATGGGAGCAGGATAGACACAGTATTTGCATGCCTTTGGCCAGCTGCCTTCTGCTGGGGGCAATATGCCTATAGCTTCCTACCAGTGGTGTGGTTATGGCTGGTGATGGAAAACAACAGGTACATGAAGAAGGAAGCAAAGGGCCACAGTAGAAGGAGAAATTAAAAAAATAATAATAAAAATCTCTCCTTCAAATAAAAAGCTGCAATGTCAGGGTAATCATTTTTATCCAAGTGGGGCATGGATGCATAGGGCAGAGTAACCTTTGGCACATTGCTCATGTTGAAAGATATCATGCTCTGATAATGTGCATCTCTATGGGTACCGTGCCATAGATGTGCTTATTGTCCATTTTCACTCACTTGAAATCTTTGCACTGAAAAGCTGTTATTTGTTGCAGAACATTCTGCAGATATCTTGGAGCCTCTACTGAGGGTCAGATGTTGATTTTGCTTAATGGGCAGCTCTTTTCTCTTTTTCGTTGTGTTATCTAAGAGGGGAAAGCATCCTGGCAATTCCTTTTTTGTCATTAATGCGTCTGTAGCAGTTGATTGTGAGCAGATGCCCTCTAGACCTTTCAGCTCATGTTCTAGATCCTGTGATGGGGAAAAGCCAGTTCTTTATGCCTTCCTCCTTTCAGACTGTGAGGGTAGAAAGCCAGCTACCTCTAGCTGTTACCAAACCTTTGCTGGAAGGCATCAATGCTAACTAGACTATGCTCTTACAGAGGAACATGTTTTGGAATGATGATTGGTAGCTTTTTTTTTTTATTTTTTTTATTTTTTTTTTTTGACCTTCTGAAGGATTAACTCACTAGGCTGGGATTTTTCCCCTCCATCAAGGTTGTTTAAATCAAGTATTTTAAGCTGTCACTCCACCAGTAGCAGAACTCGCAGCTTCTGCTGCAGAAGTGCCAGATGCTGCCCACCTTCTCATACTTCTATACTGTAACATTTAGCAGTTGTGCACCAGATAAGAGTTTATTACAACATATATTGCTTAGTACTCTTTTGTGCTGCCTTCAGTTTTCTTTTTTAAGAAACAGAATGCTGAAGGTGTATCTGCAATACATACAATACAGCTTCTGTGATGTATTCTCATGAGTAAGAGTTTATAGAGCTGCTACTTCAGACTCATAAACAAGTAAGCAGACACCAAAAAGAATGCAGTGCTTAGCTTTTATTTTGACCACAGTAATGTAATTACTTACACAAGTCTTTCTGTATTTCAAAGAGAAGTTAAGAACAAAGACCTAATTGTAGCTCTAGCTGCAAAGAACCCTTAAAATCGCATTAACGTCCATATGTGATCTTCCTCCTGTTTTTGCTGTGTAGACTGCAAGATGCTGCTAAATTACTCAGCAAGAGAGACTGGGCTCAGGATCTATCCAAGCCATAGCATAGAAACTTATCTACTGTGAGCGATTTGAAGGAGCTGGAAGAGTGACCCCTTGTATTTGTGAGGCACTTAACCTTAATTTTTCACAGCAATAAAACTTCCATGCATCACTCTACTGTAGCTAGTACTTCAATACCAAGATGCTAGAAATAGTCAGAAATTAATTATTCTGCCTGTGGCTGTCCAAGGAGCTACACTTTCTTTTATTTGGTATCTATCAGTAGTGATGAACATATTCTGCACAACCAGGTTGAATTATTATAACTCACTGAAGCTGAAGATAAAAGCTCCATAGAAACTTCAGCTATTGCACAGCACAGCAGCCTACCTCATTAGCAGGGACAGCACTGCAAACACACAGCAGTTATGCTGTGCATCATCTGCTGGCATCCCATTTGCTTCAGCAGCCAGCTGTGGACTCACTCAATGTATAAGGTCATCAAAGGACTGGTGTGGAAGCTGTTCTTTCTACAGCTTGCCAGGCTAGCTTCATATCTCTGGTACGTATGCTGATCATGTGCAGAATGAAGCTCCCTGGGGCTGGATAGGGAAAAGATCTCTCCTTGAATCTCAGAAGGAGTTTAAAAAAAAAAAAAAGATCTTGGCTTGGACAGTTTACTGGGTTCATCTTGTGGATGGGTCATTCTACAGTAGCAGAAGGGACACCTGAAGGTATGGATGTCAGAAAGGAAGGATAGTGAAAATTGGCAACAGAGAAGAGTCTGCTCTGGAGGAATGTGTGAACTTCCAATACTTCCACTACTGAAATTACCATTCTAAAAATATAGCAAGAGATGTCATAGAAATGTCTTAGTATCTGATAAAATATACCATAGCAGACTGTGGGTAGAAGTAAATCCTCATGGACAGGTTAGGTCTCAAGAGGCCACTTAACCATGTTCCTTTAAGAGCAGCGAACTTTTCTCCACAGTTTGCCTAGAGACTTTTTTTTTTTTGCTGAAAAGGTTCTCCAAGGCTTGGTAGTCCAGGGCAAACAGGGTATGGAAATGGTAGCAGAGAGGTCCAGCTCCAGAAACAGCAGCAAGATGGCCCTTGAAAGAAATAAGAAGGAGCTTCTGGACTGTGTGCTGTTAAAAGGACAGAAGAAAATGTATTGTTTGGCTTTGTCTGCATGCAGAAAGATAGAGATGTAGTCATTCTCTCACAAAGCTCTGCTATGTGGCCGTGTTTTCCCAGTTCGAATTACAAGATTGTAAGACAGTGATGTTCTGAGGATGCTTCTTCTAGGCAGTTGGGTGGGAGTGCCAGGCTCTGCAGCCCTTCTTGTTTGACTGAGGCAGGAAGATGTGCTGAGGAGGAAAGGGGCCGAGCACTTGACCGCAGTTCTTTCACTGCTCCTGCTGGAAGAGCTCTCAAAAGATCACCCACTTCAGCTCAGATGGAGAATTATTTATAGTTAAATTGTCTCTTAAGGGATGCTTCCATAAAAATCTGCACTGAAGTGGACTGATGCAGTAATTCACTTCCATCTTAGTGAGTTTATTAGTTAGAAGATCTTTATTATTAGAATGATTCTGTGATTCTATGACTCTAGTTACTTTGTTGCAATTTAAGCCAGCAATTTTTAATCTGGACACAGAGAACAGCAGCACTGTCCTCATTTACAAGAACATTTTCCCAGCATCTTTTCACTAAGACTATGAAATCCCAACTTTCAGGCTCTCCTTCCTGGTCAAACCTATAGGAACTCATTGCTTCCTTCCAGATTCTCTCCAGTTTCTCCACTATTGTCTCTAAGTGCCTACAAAACAGCTGGATCTTCCTTAGTGCCGAGGAGAGGATGATAATTGCCTCCTCTGTTTTGTATATAACATTTCTTTTCAAATCACAGATTTGGAGGTTTTGTTTTTGTTGGTTTTTTTGTTTTTTTGTTTGTTTGTTTGTTTTTTCTGAACAACTTTACAGTACTGGTACTTGAGAAAGTCACAGTTCATGGTAGGTCACAAATCCCAGAGCATTTTGTTTTTCATTGTTTTTTTTGCCTGAGTAGTTGTATCCCAGTATGCACCTCTCATGTGTTTTACCAAAACAAAGGCATCTTTATTTGAGAATGATGGATTTCATCATGAACTTTCCATCCTAATGGAAGTAGTCCTCTGTATTTTATTCTTAAGGTCAGAAAGGGCTATCAGTAATTCTTCATAAGTTATAGGTATCTGGATTTTGTGAATAACCTTATCATTACAGCACCTGGCTTAGAAATTGCTGACAAGAAGGGTTGATTCTACTATTTTTGCACACATGTCCATGGCATATATTAGTAGTGCAGAAATAAATGAGGGTCAGCTGTTGTTTTCCATACAAAGCCAACTGTGGCAATGAGTCAGGAAGCATCACAGAGACCAAAGCAAAATCTGTTGATTTCCTGCTGAAATAAGTGGCATGCTCTACAATACATGACACTGCTTCCTCTGACCTAGGACACTTGCTTTCTACAGCAGTCAGCTCTGCAATTTATACAGGCACTCATATTTCACTTTCTCTAGTTAATCCTAATAACTAGCTTTAGGAAGAGCATGACAGCATAACATATGGGTGGTAAAACTGCTCATAAACTGTAATAACATGGCCAAAAAGGATTAGATAGATGTACTGTGGTTATTGTGACATCCTTTGATTAGGAGGTATAGCTACTTATTATAGCCATTACCTTAGTGACTTGGTAGCAGACTGAAGCTGTTATTTGAAAAACAGGTTATAAGTCCCAATTTAAAACAACTGTGTACTTACAACATGTGAAAGATATAATTATGTTTGCAATTCTGTTCTTCAGTGTGCAGATGGTAATCTTGTTCATTTATGGTTGCAAACTGATCATGTTTTCTGTAGAACCAGCGTTGGCAGGATTAAGTGTACGTTAACAGTAAGTAGGCAGTCTGTAATACATGGTTATCATTTTGTTGATTAGGGTTCTGGTGGGATGAAAATCAAGCAGAAATATGAGTTCAGATGCCACCTTACTATAGCACAAAGGCACGTTGCTTTTTTGTGTGTGTGTTACATGTTTGTGTCTGGTTTTGTGTATTTGTTCTTGCATTTTTTGTCTTCTTTGTTTTACTTTTCCAGTATATTTGGAATCTTTTACATTAGTTACACTTTTAGCATAGGAAGCAGAGTAGGGCATCCGCAAGGTTGTACCTTTAGGAATAAAATTCAGCTTCCACTCAAAGTAATTTGAGTTTTTCTATTGATTTTTTAGGGAGTGATAAATTAGTGTATACCTATGAATGCATATATGAAAGAGACATAAAGAAAAAACACCTATTAAATATACTGTTTTGGTTTCATTTTTCTCAAAGAATTATTCAACAGATGTCAGAGGGTAATTAACAGAAAATTTTCAACAGCTACTCCATGTGTCAGATTGAAAGGCAAACATACCCAAGGGGATGAAGTCAGTATACTGCTGTATACTGCTTTTGAATATAGATACTTATAAATATACTTTGTTTATAAATATCTAAAGGGAGGTGGGAGGCAAATGAATGAGGCCAGGCTCTTCTCGGTGGTGTGTAGCGATAGGACAAGGAGTAATGGCCTAAGACTTGAACATAGGAAATTCCATACTAACATGCAGAAGAACTTCTTTACCGTAAGGGTGACAGAGCACTGCAACAGGTTGCCCAGAGTGGTTGTAGATTCTCCTTCTATGGATATATTCAAGACCCGTCTGGACGCCTACCTGTGTGACCTATTGTAGGGTACCTGCTTTAGCAGGAGGGTTGGACTCTGATCCCTGAAGGTCCCTTCCAACCCCTGCAATTCTGTGATTCTATGAAATACTGGGTTTAGGTGTTAGGGAATCATGGTGCTGTACAACAGGTTCATTATTCAGATACTCCTGTTTTCGGATGGTGTGCCACACACAAAAAAACATACTCTATTATTGCTTGTTATGTAGACATTACAGTGAATTTTGTAGCATACTGTTAGAAAGGGGTTTATAATTGTATATTTACATTCAAATACATAAAATTTATTATATACGATATAATTCATATGCAAGTATATATGTAAAGATGTAGAGTATGTATTACATCTATTTACATAGGTTTATATGTAGTAATGCATACTATTATATGTATTACATATGTAATAATATGTGTAGAATTTATGAGAGAAAATGCAGATGCCATAAAATGTATAGTCTTAGAATGGCCAAAATGGCTTCAAATTTTAGAATAAATGTAAAAGCTTAATATGAACTGTGAGATTCATAGGATCATAGATTATGCTTTAGCAACTCGTTTTTTTTTTTGTTTTTTTTTTTTTTTTTTACCAAAAGCATCATAGCCCCCAAAGCCATATAAAGAAATGAAATTAAAAGGAGGCCTCGTTTAGCACCAAGCAAACCCCTGGCTGGCTACTGTTATTTTCCTTTTTTCCCCTCTACATCAATCGGTGTAGGAAAGCAGCATTATGGCAAAATGAATGTGTTTTATTTCTGTTTTCCGTGGCTATATAAGGAGACAATTACTACAGAGCCCTTTGTATTCTGTTAGAAGCATCCCTAACGGATCTTCCCTTTTTCCTGCAGCTGGTAGGGTGCAGCACGGATGCGAACAAACCTTCCTGTGTGTGAGGCTGTGTGTGCAGCACTCAGAGAAAATATGTTGTAGCAATTTCCTTGAAGATAGATATATTTAATAATGTATGCACATACTTAGTAATTTGTCGCCCAGTTGTTTCTGAGATTGTAATGGTTACTGTGATTACAAAATACGTGGTTATTTATGAGACATCAGGTCCTTTCACTACTCTCTTTGAGTATGCATTAGTTAAAAGCTAATACATAGTTACTAAGTATTATTAGCAGCAGCTTACTACATTCTTCACAGATGTTTCCCATTCTATTGCTAATATGTTAGGGTATTTTGCAGACAGATTTAAGTAATAAAGGAGCCTGGAGATGAGAATGGAGATTGCTGTGACTGATGCAGATTATCTTGCAACGCAGTGTCATTTTAACATATAGAAGATAATCTGAGCTCTGATTGAATGCGTCACTGATTTATAAGCTATCATAAAGTGACCTATCTGCGATTCAAGAAATAACCTGATGTATACTTCTTTCTTCTCTCTTTGTAGGAAAACAAATGCTTGCTAATGCTGTAACTGAGTGAAAATCACTGCTAAAATCCACTATGGTTAAACATTCAAATATGCTTAGGAGTCCACAAACAAATATATTTTTCTGGCTTGGAACATCTCCCTTATGAGGAAAGGCTGAGAAATCTGGGATTGTTTGGTCTGGAGAAAAGTCTGAGGGGGGATCTTGTCAATGCTGGTAAATATCTAGTAGGTGAAAGTCAAGTAAATGGAGCCAGGCTCTTATAGCAGTGCCCATTGACAGAATAAGAGGTAATAGGCACAAACTGGAACACAGGAAGTTCCATACAAACACGAAGAAAAGCAATGTACTTCAAAGGTGATGCAGCTCAGGAACAGGCTGCCCAGAGAGGTTGTGGAGTCTCCTTTTCTGGAGATATTGAAAACCCACCTGGACACTTTCCTTTGTAATCTACTGTAGGGAACCAGCTTTAGCAAGGAGTTTGGAATAAATGATCTCCAGAGGTCCCTTCAACCCTGCAATTCTGTGAATACCTCCACTTCCACCATGCACCAAGTTGCCTGCCCAGTATCCAGCTCTCTGTAGAGCTACTGCTTCATATATCCCTCAAACATGGAGGCTGTTTGCAAGTGTCCCACATGATCCTGAAAAAAAACACCCTTCCTGGCTTGCTGGCCCACATGTTTTGCAAATTTGCATCTTTGGAAGACATGAGCCATAATGATCCCAGCTGATTCTTGTTATTTTTTTTTTTGTTGTTGTTGATCTCTGTTGCTCAAGCTAGAGCCATAAATAATGCTTGCTTCCTGCCCTTCTTTTTCTCCCTTGTTGTAGATTCTTTCTGCATGAGCAAAATCTTTTTCTGAAGCTAGGTGTTCAAACAACTAGCTGGCTGGGAAGAAGTATGTGGCCTGAAAAGAAATACAGGACGTGATAATCTGTTTTGAGAATGTCAAAAGAGATATGGCTGACTTTGAAACATGGCTTCAACAATCTGAGGCCTAAAAATGTTTTTTTTCAAAAATACTAATGGCTGGTTATTAAAAGAAAACATGAATAGCATGAGATAGCTTCCCCCATCCTGTGCAATATAAAGGAGAAGATGTATTGTGAACACGTTTTTATCTGGATTTTTCTGGAGGAAAAAAAAAGTTCATGTAAACCTGGAGGTTTTCACAGAGTGTTTATTTTGCCTATTATCCTTAGCAGAATATATTGTTTCATACAGCAGTAGAAGGAAAATGTTGGAAAGCAGTTTCTTAGCCACCGACTAAAAATAATGAGGTTTTTTGGTTATTTATCAATGCTAATCCTGTTAATAAAATTTTAAATACTGTTTTAAATACTGTTACCAAGTAATCTGAATCATGTATTAGTAACCAGATAACACAGATAACCTTGTGTAAGCAATAAATCAATTTAGCAAGCCAGCATATTGTATGCACCATCTAGCAACACAAACTCTACCTTTATTACTACAAATAATGTCTAATAAATGTTGAGTTTTTTTGCAAGCAAAGTCATAGAAAATAGTGCTAGAAGTTACCTCTAAAGGTTACCTAGTGCAAACCTCCTGTCATAAAGATCAGCTTTTCCATAATCATGCCCTGAAGGTCATCGTGTTCCAGTTTGTTTGGAGAACTTGTTCCTTGCTGTGATCTATAGCTTGTTGCCCTTATGAGGAGCACTGCAGTTGCAATCCCATTTTTCACAGAGCAGTAAGAATTGTGCTTCTTGTTGTGGCAAGAAGGAACAGGGATAGTTGCTTGGATTCATCAGACAAAAATTAGATTTACTGGAGAAGGGAGGGGAACCATGCTCTGGGGATGAACAGGTTTGGATTTATTGAGTCCTGTGAGAGGGAAATACTAACACCACCTTCCACTCCATTTCCTATAGTTGGTCTCAGCTGTTGTCTGATGCCTTCACATGATAATCACAGGTGAAGCTTCACTTGATAGCCAATATATCAGATAACACACTGAGCATCAGACACCCCAGTGTAGACTGCAGAGCACCAGGTGAGCTCAATTAGCACATTTCCCTGCTCCTCATCAACTGGAAAGTGCAGGCTTACTGCTAGGGCCCCACTGTCATGGGATGTAGTTAAACCATACAAGGTGAGTTCCAAGGCTGATTTTTGGATTGAAAAGGTTCATCTCCTGCTTAGATGAATATCATGTGAAGTAATCTGGACTTGTGGTTAAATATGATTATCTAACAGTGGGTGGGTGGGAAGAAGGATGAAAAAATTGATCCAGTGCACAGTGATGGGTGGGGCAGAACCAAAGGCTAATAGGGGCCCCTCCAACAGGCAGCTGCTGTTGGGCCAGGAGGAGGGTAGAGCACTGACTGCTGCATTATATGTGTGCAGTCTTCAGGCTCTGTGTTTGTGTCTTAGAGCAGTAGTGACTCTGCTCCCTCCTCATGCGCATTAGCTATGGGTGAACCTGAGGAGCACTCTTCTCTGCGTTGTGGTAGTGTTAGGAGGTGCTCTATGGATTAAAACTGCATAGTACTTAGAAACAAAAGCTTCTCAGAATCTGTGGCCACATAGAGATGGTAGGATAGGCTGTGCTGCTGTTAAGGAGTGCTTCTATGCAGCCTGCAGTACTGCCTACTCTACAGCCACCTTTTTCCTGGTTCTTCCTCAGCATGGGATGCAACTGGGTTTCTGTCACATGAAAAGGCAGAAAGTTCATTGATGATATCTGCAAATACGTTACATGGTAGCGACAGACAGCGCGCATGACATATGGTGCCTACGTGTCCCTGACAAAGATTGTGATTCAATCTGTTCAGACTCTTCCTCTTTGAGTCAGACTCCTCAAGGCAAATGCAGAGAATCTCTTCATTCAGCTGCACGCTGTAACACTGGCTAAATTTTGTTTGAATGCATGATGTATGTAGCCATCTACTGTCTTTCATGAAGAATTTGTGCATTCTCATGGAAAAGGAAGGAATCTGGAGCATCCAGCTGAAGGAACAGTGACTGTCTTTCCCACTGGTAAAGGTTAACTGACTCTCAGCCATAAGAGAGGATGTTCTCATCTATGGTCTCTTAGACTTCCTGCATTACCAGTAAGATGCACTCAACTGGATTTCTTTGTTTCTGGCCTCTATCTCGCAGGTGGGCAATGCCTACCTAATTGAAAATAAACAGAATAATCTCATCAGAGTGCAGCTGTTTAGTTATGTCCCCATTCTGCTGGGCTTTTAAACTGTTTCTTTTCTCTGCAAATAAGTTTTTGCAGAAGTGTATTACAGCTCTTTCTTTTCTACAAATCTCTTTTGCTCCTAATTCCACTAGCTCAGGTGATTCCTGCTGACCTTTCAGCTTTGGTGGTTGCTATGCAATTGGTTATGAATATATTTTTAAAAAATAATACGGACAAGTTTTGCAGGTCTTTAGAGGTCTTTATTCCCTGCAGAATCTGCTGCGAAGAGATATTTAACTTCGGCAACTGCAAAGGTCACTTCTTGGAAGTTAGTGTTGTCTGTGTGGATTATTTCTTTGTATTTTTATCCACCATTTGCTTTCAGTGGCAAGTCATTTTTTTTCATTAGCCTACAATGAAATGTCAGCACTTTATCCGGAGAGGGACTAAATCCTGGGAGAAAAGTCCATAGTAGCTTTCCTGACTATAGCAAAAGTAGCATAAGATCCCCAGTTAATGTAAATCACAAGGGAGTTTAAAACTGCATTTGAATTAGGTTACATCTTCATCTTAAAACTTTGTTGCATTTTCACTTTGACACAAGAGCTAGCTTTGCAAAATCTCGTGAGGTTTGTTGTTGTTGTTTTGGTTTGGGATTTGTTTTTTCTTGATGTTCTATTTCATTTTGTATTTTATTCTTCAGTACGACTGTGATGGGCTTGTAGATGTCCAGGCCTGTTAAATACTGATAGTCCCAAAAGCATCTCTCAAGGACCTGTGAACCCAGCAAGCACACGTTTTTGGTGGTTTTTGCAGGTTTCTGGGAATGATCCTGAGGTTTCAATGTGGTGGTGGACAGCATGGTGGAGGAGTGATAAGGAGAACACACACAGCCCAGCAAGAGTTAAAACATGTTGTAATGACTGATTGAAACCAGTGCTGTTCAGTAAATATGTAATTTGTGTAATACCTTCTGCTGTTAATGAGCTGAGGCTGGGAGTGTGCAGCTGCTTGGGGGCAGAGGACGCTTGAGGGGTTTCTGAACCTGTTTGACATTACTCAGCCTCCAGAAATCTGTTAGGTAATTTTTTATCATGGTCTTCCAGAATATTTTCTCTTGTTCTTTTTCTGTGCTTTTGCAAGTTGTTCTAAATGTTTTAATTCCCACTGCAGCAGAACATTAAGTGAGTAAATAAGGAAATGAGTGGAGATGTGTAAAATGATGATCTTAAACATAACAAGCTTGTTTGTTGCTGTTGTGTTTTGTGGGTTTTTTTTTGTTTTGTTTTGTTGTTTTGTTTTGTTGTTTTTTTTTTTTTTCAAGCTGCTGAATAAATCCTCTGTGGTTTCTGCTGCAGAGGTCAACAGTCTGCAGTAGGAAATGACTGGTTACATGTCAGTATTCTCCAAGAGTTCATCTCAATTACTGGATTTGTCAAACATGACAAGGCTGAATGACTGTGTGGTGAAAATAGCACACAGTTTGACTATTAAGGTAATTGGTGCATTGACATTTAACCGAACTGCAAGAGAATCACAATAATAAGTCTGAGAAGCACAAACACAAGCAAAGCAGAGAATAATATTTTTATAAAATCTCCAGTGAAGCAGACTCTTTCTTGTGTTTTGATTAATGTAGATTTCAGTATATTTATTTAAATTCTAAGTTTAAAAGGAGGAGATGCCTCTTTGCTATTTTTTAGGAAGAAGTAGAAATATTTGTAATTGGAAATTGCAATAACAACATACACATTGGTATAATTTTAATATTGTTGCCTACAATTGCTTTATACTTATATATGCTTAAATTTACATACAAATATGTGAAGGTCATCGTGTGATGATAGTCTCAGAATTATGTGACAAATGTCAATCAGTGGCTCTCCACTTGCTACTCTGCCTTGTTTAACATCTAGTCTTTCAAAGATAGATGTGGGACTTTGCATTTCCCAGAGCCATGAATGTTAGACAGCTTTTTAAAAATAATTTGAAAGCCTTTTTCTTCTACCTGTCTGCTATTAGATTTTTTTTTTCTAGTGAGCTATTTTTGATTTCAGACTCTACCGGCATCAACTTTTTGAGATATCTTAAGACTTTGCAAAACAGTACAACTGGCAGTCACTTCAGATACTTTAGACTTATACTTGTGGATCTGACTGGACTATACAGTCACCAAACTTGTATTTTTGACAGTGACTTGAGCAAAGGTCTCTTCCAACATCTCCAGAGCAGAAACTGAAATAATAATTTATGACATTAGTCTGAGGGAACGTATCTTCAGTTGAGTTACCTGCATTTTGACACATAAACTACTAATTTTATAAATCAGTATTACCTTATCTGAGCTTTAATATATGTTGTATCACAACAGTGAGAGTAATTCTTCATGTGGAAATTGGGAATCTCTTCTCACAGAGCTGCAGGATGGTTTGGATTGGAAGGAACCCTAAAGATCACCTAGTTCCAACTTGCCTGAGATGGGCAGGCCATCTCCTCAGATCAAGTTGCACAAAGTCCTGTCCAGCCTGGTCTTGAGCACTTCCAAGAACAGGGTGTTTACAGCTTCTCTGGTCTTCAAGGTATAGTTGGATAGGGCCCTTCATAACCTTATCCTAGTGCCTCATTTTGTGAGTGGCAACCCTGCCCAAGGCAGAGGAGTTGGAACTAGATCATCCTTAAGGTCCCTTCCAACTTAAACCATTCCGTGTTGCAGCCCAAGATATGGTTGGCTTGCTGGGCTACATACTGCACGTTTCCAGCTCACATTGAGTTTTTCCTCAGTCCACGTTCCCAAGGCTTTTCTGCAGGTCTCCTCTGCTTAGGTTCTCCACACAGCAAATGCTTGGGTTTGCCCCAGTCCAGGTGCAGGACTTTGCACTTGGCCTTGTTGAACTTTTTGAGGTTCACACAGGCTCATTTCTCAAATCCATCCAAGTCCTTTTGGATGATAGCCCTTCCCTCCAGTGTGTCAACCACAACACTCAGCTTGGTGTCATCTACAAACTTGCTTAGAGTGCACTCAATCCCACTGTCCATGTCACCAAAAAATTGTTAAGTAACACCGTTCCCAGTACAGGCCCCTGAAGAACAGTGTCTCACCAGTTTCCCTTTGGAGCTGTTGTTGTACTCTTCGACTGCTGCCATCCAGGCAATGGTGAAATAAACCAGACAATAAAATAACCCCAAAAGAGAGGTGCAAGAGCATGGTATAGCCAGTGATATGTCAAAATACCTTAATTTCATAAATTTAGAGGTATATCTTTGCAAAGTACGTTGAGGGTACAGAGTGTAATTTTCCACTTCCATAGTTGCATCTAAATTGTGGTGATATCACAGCAGTACTTTTAAATTTAGTTGTTATTTGACTTGCTTAAGTCCCAGCACCATAGAGCACTTAAACACTATGCTTATATGTGTCTCCCTTATTTAAATGTAATTACATGTTTTAAGTCCTTTTGATTTCAGTGAGACTTATGCAGATAGGTAAAGGTTTTTTTTGCATAGTAGAAATAAACCTAGGCATAATTTTTACTGTTTTAACAAGTGTGGTACTTATTTGATTCAAAGCATTGATTAGTCATGATGTAAGTACGCATCTTAGACAGTCTTTCCAGGTTCTATATATTTCCCCTGTGAAATATATAAAGGAGAATTCAGCGAAATACAGCAGATGCTTGGGTAAGTGTTTGCTGATCTTATTCTGAAAATAGAATACTTATTAGGATCAGAACAGGGGGGAAAAAAAAAGGTACAAGTGAGGTTTAGTATCTTTCCTCTCATAATTTCATTCTGTAAGTCAGCATAAAATCACTCAGGGGAGGGAGCGAACAAACAAAATCCTTAGAAGCTGTGTTCACATTTTGAAATGCATTCTGTTATCCAGTTATTTTACTGCTGATGCAAATCCAATGAATGTCCTGAAGTTGATCCTGATTTGCCTCTACTGTAATAGAGATCAGACACATGATGACACAGAATGAGCTCCCCTTCCAGCAGAGCTATCCTTAACCTGAAGTAAGTTCATTTATTCTGAGTGTCATAGCGCATTTGGGTTGTCTGTCTCTTATGTTCTCACTGACTACCTCGTGACTTCAATTCTTAATATCCCAAACTGTACTGAATTATTCCTCAGAAGAAGGTGCTCAGGTAAAATGAAATTTTAAAAAAGGAACAGCAAGCCATTCTGTCATCAGAAGTTTAAGGTACTGAAAGTGGGAGCCTCGTATTTGTTAATGTAAGAAGAAACTCCCTTATTAAGAATTAAACAGTTTTAATGTATGAAATCCAAAATGAGACAATTTTATCTGTCATGGTTAATTTACAGTCCCAGATCGTTGATTGGACAGGCAAAATTGAATATTTGACAGTGTGCTATTCAGTGTAAATGGTATCCTCCAAAGGAGAAACATCTATCCAGTTACAGGGAAGAGGAACTGCAATTCTGATTGAACAGTAAAATAGCAAAATGGAGTAGAACATCCTCAGGTAGGAAGGGATCAGTTAACAAGTGAGAGCAACCTTACCTTTCAGCTTTGGGATATGGGGATGGAGGCAGGATGCACTTTGACATTAGGAGAGCCATATAGCCTGTGTTAGTTATTCTGTCTGTAACAGTGTTTCATACTTTGAGATAATGGGATCTGGTTCAGAAACACTAGATGCCAAACAGAGCAAATCAGTATCCAGCAAAAGCCTGCCACCAGAGGTCTTTGAAATACCAGTAGGACCTTGTTACGTTCCTATGTTATACAGAGGCCTGAAGTCTGAATACAGGGAAATAAATCTTCTCAAGAGCAAGAAGTAAACTGCTAGGGAGTTTTATTTGTTGTTAAGGTAAAGTGAGAAGAGAAGCAGCTGGGAAGTGAGTCAGTGACTCACCAGGCTTAATGGTGGCAGTGGGGTGCTGTGGAAAGAGGATGGGAGGACCAGCAATTTCTTGTAACACCAATGTTAAAGGCAGTAGGGATTGTGCAGTGATGCATACTGTCCAGGCTGCAAAAGGTGCAGTGAAGTTTTTATTTCCTGTAATGAGTCTTCCCAGCACTTGTTATCTTCAAGGGATAAATGAGCCCTATACTAGCTAGTAACTGTAGTCATCTTGGAAATAAACTTATTTAATGGTTTAATTTGGAAAAGACTTGGTGAGTAGAAAGTGAATATCAAATATGAGTAGTAAGTAATGACTAGAACAAAACGTTGGCATCCACACATCCACCTGCACCTTTTTAGTGTTTTATAAGATATCTAGTTCGGCTCCAGTACCTGTTTCAAAGTAAAAATAAGTACTGGCGTGTGACAAATGGCAAACCGTGCAGTCAGTAGGTATAAAGCAATTGTACAATTCAAAGCTGATTTTTTGAAGTAGTTTGAAAGAAGCTGCCAAACTTAGTTGAATGTGATAAGCATAAATGTGTTTTTATGTGTTGCAGTTCTGTGATTCTGTTCTCTTAGAGAATTCTAAACCAGAGGTTGAATGTTCTTTTCTGTTTGTTGAGATTAGGGGAAAAAAGCATCTTCTGGGTGTAGAGATGACCAGATGACCAGGACCTTTGGAAGGCATGTAAAGATTTGAATTTACACGGGATAGTAATTTGTAATCAGTCATATGTTACTTTTATGGAAAAAGATGAACAAGTCTATGAATCTCATCCCTTTATGTGCTTTTCTACAATAATAAAGCTTTTAAAGTAAACAATACCTGCTCAGAAGGTGAATATAAGTTTGATTTACAGAGGTACTTTGGCGTTAGTATAGTTCCTAAGCAAATGCTTAACTTTAAGTATAAAAATCTTTGAGTTGTTTCTTGAAATCAAGATGTCATTTGGGGCTCAAAAGCTTGCTCAAGGAGGGTGAAGCATGATTTTTCCCTTCTTCCCCTCTGTAAAGGACACAACTTAGCCTTCCAACTGTGAGAAGAATTTTTGTTCTTTGTAGCGTTCAGTGAAGAGTGGGTGAATGGGAAAAGCTAGAAAGAGATTTCATCACTTGTGATAATACACTGCTGCCATGACATGGCATAGTTTAATGATCCTAGTTTTCCATCAGCATTATGTGAAAATGCTTTAGCTGGAATGAAAACATTGAGACTTTCTGCTGAGTTTTGCATTTGGAATCTTTTTGAACCTAACACTTGGGTGTGTGAGCGGATTTGCTTCTCTCGTGGCCAAAGAATGCATTCACTCAGGTAAAGCCAGAGCTCTGTCTCATACTGACTTATGCTATTAAGAAAAGGCTAATAATACCTCTCAGCTTTCTTTGGGGTTCTGGGCTGGATTTGTTGGGTTGTTTTTCTTTGTTTAACTGGTTGTTCTAAATTTTTTGTGTTGGTTATTTTATTTTAATTTTTGTAAGAAAAAATGTTGCTTTTATTTTTAGCTAGGTTGGGTGGTTTTTTAAACTGAATCTAATGCTCAGGCTTCAAAGAGTCCTGTGTGGTACATTTATAATCTGCTGTTTTTAATGAATTCTAGTCACTAGGAAACACTGCTATCTAGGTCAGATTTTTGAATATTGTTTTTCTGTCGCTATACATGCTGCTGAGCATTCTTTAAAATGAACTCTCCAGTGTTGTCTTTTTGTTTTACCTTGTCACAGCTTCCTGGAATTATTTTCTTAACTGTAAATGTGGGTTTGGTTTGGTTTTGCAGTACAGATGTACCAATGGATCAACCAATGTCCACCCATCTAAAACTCAGCTTTGACCTTTTTTGAGCAGGGAGCAGGGGGAAAGGTGGGTAAGATACCTCAGAGTTTTATTGTTGGTTTGAAAGTTTGCCTCCTTAATAGGAATGGAGGAAGAATTATCGAACAAGAATTTATTACTCAATTTCTAAGTTACTGACTTCTCTCTTCTCAGCTGCTGCCAGCAAGATGGTTTTATCCATACAGCAGTGCCTGACGTAATGGAGAGGCTGAGAGATTTCTGAGCATTTCACTTCTTTCTGCACCTTTACCGAGGCATCTCTAGCTAGATCATAACCATATCTTTTAGTTTTGAGTTTCATTCCTCCCCAGGTTGCTGTTAAGTACTTTCTAAAGCTGGATGTCCTTAAAATTCTTTAGTGGTTTGAAGAGAACAGCTCCAGAAAACAAGCTCGGCATGGCTGTTTGACCTTTTACACTCCAAGGATGAACTTCCTTTCCACATGCCACACAACCTAAGAAGTTTGTTTGTGTAAAATGTCAGTGGTTCCAACTGCCTTAAAGAAACCCTGAAGAGATACCACCTTGGACCCTCTCTGTGCCTCCCCAAGAGGTTTCTCAGCCTCTGGGAAAGGAAAGTGTCAAGAGCATTAGCCAGAGTTGCAGGATTGGTGGTCTGAGTGGTGGTCACCCAAGATCACTCAGAAGGTCAGTGGCAATGTAGGTATTTGCACCAGTTTCTCTTACTCAGCTAACCTATGTTAGCTCTCTAATATGTTACATTAATTGAGTGCATACCTCTGTATTTATTCATACAATGTCATTACTTAGCTACATAGTCTTTGTTTGATGAATATCACAGTCCTCTCCTGTTGGAAAGATTACTTGCATAAAAATGCATTCGCAGTAGTGTCAATGGGTGCCTACAACAGGTAAATCTCTATGCTTACTGATAATTTAATTTTAGTTTGTCAGTATTATAAACAGAACTGATACAGCTTCATTTAGCAACAGACACTATGTGTGAGCTGGTATGAACTTGGTGTAAGATACAGGTGTCTGACCTTTTGGTTTGCCTGGGCCACACTGAATGAAGAGGAGCTGTCTTAGGCCATGTAGAAAATGCATAGTTAATGTATGTAAGTGTAATGTACGTATATGTACATATATGTATGTATGATACATTATATATACATATAATGTATGTAATGAAGCTTTATTAACATAAAAAAGAAGGCAACGAGAACATAAAACTCATGGATATTTGTGAAGCTAGAGAACATGTTAACTTATTAAATTAATTTACGAAATAATGCAAGTCCACGATTAATAATTAACTAAGAAAACTTACATCTCTGCTTAATAAGAAATACTGTGTGTCTTCAGCAGCACACACACATGCAGGTGGGTTGGAATATTATTACCAGCAATCACTGTGCTTTACCACCAAGCAGCATAAATGCAACACACGCGAGTTTTGATTTCACTGAGTGTGTATGGTGGGTGTGAGAAAGGGGGTTAGTGCTGCACCGCTCCTTCTCCTCCAGTGTTCCATTGTGGCCTGCAGAGTCTGTGCTCAAGCTAGATGCAATTGACTCGTGAAAAATATCACTAAGAACCACGTAATAATGCTAAAAATTTACAGTCTTGGGAGGCTGCATTATTTGCTGTCCTGGGCCTTATGTCAGCCACGAGCTGTGGGTTGGACGCGTGTGGTGTAAGTGGTTCTGGTTTAGTGGTAATTGGCCAGAATCCAGTGTGGTGTATTTACTCCATGCCATTGCCTCCACTTCCTATTATTTAAACCAAATATTTGTGCCTCCCACACGAAGTACAAATAATCCTGCAACAGTATATTGTCAGGACAGGACACTTTTTCTCCTGTTAATGTGGGATGGAAATAATGTTCCTTTGTAATGTGAAGGAACTCACCGAATTCTTCCAGTGAAATGCACTGCATGTTTCTACAGAAAATATTGCATGTGTTACACAAAATTGCATTAAAAATTATAATAGTTAATGAAAATATTTTATTTTGTGTGCATTTTCTTGAGCACGTCTTGAGCAGGAGGATTATTTTGAGCTCACTGAATAAAATACTGGATCAGAAAATTACCCTTTGGATGAAGATGTCAGTGTTGTCTTTATAAAGCGTTTCTGTCAAGTTTTGTTTGTCTACACAGAAATATCAAAACTTTTTAGTTTTAATTATGGCAATTTGCTGTGTAGAGTATTAATTTCTGGCAGTGATATAGATAAGCTGTAAGGAGGTGAAAATAAAAGCCAGTTTTGTGGTCCAAATGGATAAGAAGAGAAAAGCAGAGAAATTATGTGGCATTTATATTAGAATTGTATTTTGAGTTGAAAGATATATGAAAAAAAAGCAGGATGACAGCTGGCTGAAAGCACTTCTAGGTAGCTCCTATAGGGCTCTCTGTTCTGGAGCTTATGTGTTTGGTGTCCTGAACTTTCCAACTCACTGAGATTGGTGTCAAACGTCAACAGTCTGAGAACAAGTGCTGCAGCAGAGCGCTTGAGGAGCTCTTGGAAGGCTTCAGTTTGGGTTGATGTGGTGATGTTGTCGCTAGAGACTTCCTTTTTTTTGCTGAAGAAAATGGATAGAATCACTAGTACCAAACCTTAATAAATCAAACTTGTCACAAGCATTCTTTCAGTGCTCTTCAGATTATTTGTCAGTGTTAATATGAGGCTTGATTTTCAAATTAACTGACTGCTGCAGCTTTACTGTTGCAGCACAGCAAGAAAAGAAATGTGGACTTTGACCATCAAGACATCCAGACATGTAACCTGGCTTGCTACAGTTTTATATTCGGTAAAAGAAGAAGGTCTTGTGCATGCATGGATGGTAGGTGATCGATTCCTAGCTATGGATGCTGAATATGAAAGTGCCTAGGCTGTTTTTTAGTAGATGTATTGTCAGCCTTTGACACCATTAATCACAAGACAAGTGTGCTCTGCTGTGTGATCTGTTTCACAGTTTAAGTTAAGCATTTAGGCAGGTAGTCAACACAATAACTATATCTCTCTTAAATCCTATTTAAACACTAGTATGAAAGTTCAAGGGTTTCTTAAAGCTTGCTGGTCCTCTACTAAAAGGGTAATTACTTTGAGATGAATTTTGCTGTAAGAAGAAGTGGGTGGAAGTGGATTTGTATTTCATTAAGCACCCATCTCTGATTATATCTCTTAAAGCTCCTTACTGAAAAGGTAGTACATAAGCATCTGTGGAATCAGAGGCTTTTAGAGTTTCAGAAACTGAAGGTAAAACCATCTTCTTGATACTTTGTGAGTTCCATAAATGCTTAATTGTATTTTTGTTATGTAAATTGAATGCTATTGAATACCAGTTGTACTGTTGGATTTGAATTTTTGAATTTTATTTGAATACTTTTCATTTGTGCTGAAGACAAATATATATCCTTAGAAAGTACTTTCTTTTTTTTTTTTTTTTATTAAAGGTTACAATTCTTGCTGAAGCATATTTGTTTGGACATCTCTGACCAGTGACATTTCAACATCAAGACCTTTGAGGTTCAGTGTATAGAACAAAATGTTACGCTTCTTTTGTTTTTACCTGGAGAGTCACTCATTGAGATGGCTGAAACCATACCCACTGACTGAGTCAGTGGAGAGCTGTGTCTTGTCCTCTGCAAAACTGGTGCACAGGGATGGGAGAGGACAGTTGGGTGGCATTTAAAAAAAAATCTGTTCCTCCATAGCATCGGTTATCCTCTCCCATACAAGCTAAGTGATGCCTGTAATGGGAGCGGGAGTACTGTCGTGTATTGTTCTCTTGACAAAGAGTTGAATGATCTTATGTTTTTACTGTGGTCAGTGTTTTAAAAGTAAGTAATTAATTTTAATTATTGCTTGTCCATGTTAAATGCCTGTTTAATAATGCAATTCTATTAACAGTATATTTTGTACAACAGATAGGGCATGGCAGATTGATGACTGTCTTTGTCACCTGTTTCCTGAAATGCTAATGCCTGGGGTAGCCTTTCTACCCTGTCTGAAAGGCAGACGTTGGCAGTGAGTACAGATGCTCATCTCATTACAGTCATAAATGACTCCTTTACTCTTATTTTCTCCTGGTAGGGCTGTTGGTTTATGTAAATGTAGCATAATATAAAGCCTTCTTGTAGAGTATGGGGGAATGAGCTTAGAGATTTTTTTTGTATCTGAGCAAAGATTACCCGCTCAAAAAGCTGACAAATTTTGTGAGGCGTCTTCTAGACCCTGTACCTTGGGATTTATCTGAAGCTTTTGTAACCACTCAATAAAGCATTCATCTTCATCACTGCTAGTAGTGATTAAAGGTTCTGGTTTCCTAAGGAAAAACATGGGTTCTTATTCTTTACTTTGTACTCACGTATATATTTACATATGCATCAAATTTAGTCTGCTTGTAGGTTATGGTATTGTTGTAGGTTGTGGTATTCTTGAGGAGAGTGAAGAACCAAATCATCCAGAGAATTTTCTGGGACTTTCAGGAGTGTATCAAATCCAGCAGTAGGTTGGGGTCCCAATTTACACTGGGCTGCCAGCATTCCCCACTGGAGCTGACTCCCATTGGTTCAGCATCTTCTTGGAGATGAGGCGAGGCATGCCTTGAGTTTGCAGGGCGGTTGCTGGCCTTTTTCCTTCCAATTTTGTGGCACACGTGCCTTTGTGTGGAAGAGCAGTTGCTGTCTGAGCAACCTGGACTTACCATTCCCCTCTTCTGGAGAGCATGAGAGTGGAAGCCAAAACACAATCAGGCTTTGTGCAGTTCCCAAAAACAACTGTGTTTTTTTTTTTGGAGATGGACGAACATCGTCAATCAAAGGAAATAAACAAGATGCTGCGCTGCTCAGAGCACGATGAAGAAGGAACTGAAAAAGATGAAATATTCTAGCTGAGAGTGTTTAAGCTGTTTCAGTTCTTTAATACATCCTAAAGCAACAGTAGAGACATGGTCTTTTTGCTTGGCAGTTCACCTTTAAATGAAGAAAACAGCCCATTAAAGTGTATGTATTAGCAAACATCATTAAGGCAGGCTAGTGTTTGCATACAAGAGCTGAATAGCAATAGCCTCAGGGTAAATGCCTTTAAATTAGCAAGAACACCAGAGAGACAATATTATCTTTAATACATCTTAACTGGCAGTGATGGATTTGCCCTAACTTTTCATTTCACTAATTGACTTTGTAACACCTAACATCTATATTGTAAAAAATTAATCTTACGCTTATGGTTTTGTTTTTTCAATAAGGATATGCTCATAGACAATTAATTTATCTTCCATTGATGTGGCTGCCATTGATTTTAATGGCAGAGTTCCTGGTGGTTTCCACAAAAGGAGTGCTGGGCTTTTAATTTTTGTTTCCAAGAACTTGACTTTTGGAAGAAAGTATGAATTTGGAGGAGCCCTTTTTTAATTACTACTTTTCTTTTAAAATATGATCCTATTTTGTCTAACTCTTCTTAGCACTTGAATTTGGAGGCTATCTGCCTTACCCTTCCTGATGCAGTAATGCAAATAACTGAATGAATTGACTCTAGACTTTTAGTAGCCTCATTGAAAAAACATTTTAATGAGATTGAGGGATTAAAGACTTTGTATGTGTGATTATAGTTGCATACCAATTTTCAGATAGGCTTTCATACTTTTTCCTGCTAGCTTGAAAAAAAGAAGTGTGCAAATACAATACTGGAAGACTAATGATGCATAATGTGCTGGGCATGTTTGGGCTTTTGAGGAGCAGTCAACTGCATATTTTCAAGTTAGGCTGTACCTTTGCAACAAGTAACAACATATAATCAAATGTATTTGACTATTGAAATATACACTTTTGAAAAAATGAAGCTATTAGGTGCACTTATTTCAATGAAGAAAAAAATCATCATGATGCTCAGTTTTATTGTTTCTAAGGTGTGGTTCAGAGCCTGGCATATTGCTTGGATGTTGATTAGATATATTGTCTATATTGATTCGTTATTTTGGAGAGTGGTGACTCACTGTAAAATGGTCTGGGTCCCTCTGGCTTTTATTCCATTCTCTGTGTCCTGTTAACTCAGTCCTGATGCACTCCAGACTTTATCTTCATGCAGTGGCCTGTTTTTTGTCTTTTCTTTTTCATTATACAATATCTCATCACTTATATCACTTATGGTCAAAAATTGCATCATCAATTTTATAATGTTACCCTCCAATCTTACAGGCAGATTATTGTAAGTTATCTGTATAGCAGCTGTTTTCAAAATAGAGCAGGATCCTCAAGGCTTTTCTTCCCAGGCAGTTTCTTAATTATATGTTCTCTGAGATATCTCTTCATTCTCTTTCCCTACCTAGCAGTAGGCAACTATTCTGAATAGTAGTTCCTCCCTGATCCACAGCTCCTCGCTTTTACTGATATATTCCTCAATACAGTCAGTGCCACCATGGTTAGAATTCAAAGATGTGTAGCAAGACAAGCCTTACTTCTGCATGGACGCACAAAGAGGAGCCACAGATTCCTAGAACTATCAGAAATTGAAGTTTTCCAGACAGTGAAGCATTAATTCAGCTGAAAACACCAACTTTCCTCACTTTGGCTAAAAATCTAAAATGCGTTTATAAGGAGATGAATCATCTCATTGAAGGAGATTCCTACTGTTTTTGCATTTGAACTTGCCGATTTCCCAGCTGCCTGCTATTCAGTAGAAGTATAGGTAGCATCCTCTGTTTTGTTTTTTTTTTGACCCAGATTCTTCATCCACATCCATCAGTGTTTGCAATAAACAGTAATTTGCATTAACAAAGCCCTGGTTCCTGCTGTCTTGTGACTAAACTTTTCAATCTTTTTTTATTACTACCCAGCAACCAGATAAAAATAAAGCAGAGCAATAAAGCCTAAAATACTCAATACAAGTGAAGTTCATTAAAAAATAAAAAGAATATGCAGTGTTTGTAGGAAGCTACACTGGAAGATTTGCATATGTTGCAATTTACAATTACAAGTTGCACAATTTATAATTGTTTCTCTGTCCCATCGCAACCAATGCAGAGTATTCCCATCTTCCATTTTGTGGATACCAGCCAGAAATGTCTGATGGATTTCTCTTCCTGTTTTGCCTCTGTTTACACTTCTGTAAGGCAGGTGTAAAACTACTTGGGTTGTATCTATCTTTTTAGTGCATACTGGGATATCTTTTTATCTGCTCTTGAGCTGAATTTGTGCAAGATTGCAAAAGTAAAATAAATTGTAACTTTTTCAGATGTTTTTAATAACAATAATAAGATAAAATAAACTCAAAAGTCTTTAACTAATGCTGAGTAAGCCCATACATCTTCCCTCCAGGAGACAGAGCTGCAATTAGCATGTTTGAATGCCTCACTACAAGTGATACTTTGTGAAAATGCAGCACTTTTTGTGAGAATGAAAAGTGCAATTGGGAAGCATGTTGTTAATTAACAGAAGCATTAGTGTAGTATTCGGCGTGATTTCATCCTAACTCAACAGAGCAGAACCTAACTGAAGAGCCAAAAGCAAGAGCAGGCAAGCTAGAGCTCTGTTGTTAGTATATTTTTGCATCCTGAGAATTTGACATTATACATTCGTCTAGTCTCCATACATTTTGTGGTAGGGGACAGAAAATAGGGAAGTGTTGATTTTAGCTCAGGCTTTCCCATCTAATAAGTAAGCACTTCTTAATTATTATTTTGATTATTTGATTAATTATTATTTATTATAGTTTTGTTGTTGAAATCTCCTCAATGTTTTAATCTGAGCTCAGACTAACACCCGACAGCTTTTGTGGAAGATTTTTTTTTTTGAGAGTTTTTTTTGTGGATTAAAAAAAGAGGAAGGAGTGCTTCCCAGGTAATGGCATCATTTTAAGGCAGCAGTGTTCTCCCCTGCTTTGTGCTAATCCTACTGCCCTAACAAGCCTGTGTGAGAGTACTCACCCAGCAGTATGTCAAGAACACATTTCAAAGTGTGCTTCAGGTTCAAGTGCATGAATGCTGTTTTGTTAGCAAAATCAGTGAAGGGTACTGTGGTCTGCCTATTATAATGGTTTTGCAGGATTTTGGGAACAAATTAGGTGTGCTCCAGATGTCATCTGATATGCAACATCACTAAATACAAAAATTAGTATTGGAGAAGGCAGAAAAGCTGAACAAACTCATTAGAAAAGTCCTTAAGGTATGCAGTCATCCATTTCAATTTTTAACTGTTGCTTATTTTCTTTTACGTAAAAGGCAGTAATATTGTTGTTTCCCCTTGCCAGATGAGGGTAACTGATGAATGAAGTTGCTTTTCAGAGTAAGTGTGTGTGGTAACTCTTACTGAAAACCCCCGAGATATTCAAGAACTGTGTGGATTTGGCACTGAGAAAACTGGTTAGTGGGCATGGTAAGGATGGGTTGATGTTTGAGCTAGATGATCTTTGTTGTCTATTCCAACCTTAATGATTCTATAAATCAGAATGACAAAATGAAGCAGAATTGTAGCTGTCATACGTGCTGTCCAAATTGCTGCTGATAGTCCTTTGGCTGCTACATGAGATCTCCTTACATGCTGCTTGTTGAAATTATTGGTGTTGCTTTCCACTCCTGTGTTGTTGAGTTGCTTGGTGCCTCAGACGATATATGTTTATGCTGCAGAAGAGACTGCCTCTACATCCTGGGCAATCTTAAAGCAGCTTTCTTTAGTAAGGGGATTGAGGATGTTTTCATGTCCAGCCCCAAGTTCCCATTCCTATTCTGCCTGCAGATCCAGGAGTGATTCAGCTGTATCTGAGAAGAACAGCAACAGCTGATATTCTCCAGTACTCAGATTAATGATGGTGCAGTTTTTTGGAGTCAAAGAAGATAGAATGCTGTTCTCAGGCTTTGAGTTTCTCACAGAAGACTCACTCAGACATGAGAATCATAGAACGGTTTGAGTTGGAATGGACCTTAAAGATCGTCTAGTTACTAGACACTGCCATGGGCCGGTTTGCCATCCACTAAATAAGGCAGTAGATGTTTTTCTTTGCTCCAAAAGTCATTTCAAATATCTCTGGCTCATTTATTTTTTTAAAATAGAATATGTTTTGTGGGCTAATTTTCCTTAAGTAATGGTCCATGTGCAAGTGAGTACTTAAATCTGTGTGGCCATAAATGAAATTCTTCTCATGCCCATGTCTGATGTCCCAGTGTCCCAGATCTGATCTGAGTCAAGAGACCTCCACAGATTGCCTTCTTGTGTGGTGCAAAGGTTGCAGATAGTGATGACTTACTTCCAGGGCCCTCTGTTTTCTGCTTTATCACTTGTGACACAAATGCGCGCTGAGAGGTGTGGTTTTCTGAGGCTGCCTTGCTCTGAGTGATGGAGAACCTCATAGCGTATCCAGAACAGAAAGGAAAAGGCCATGGGAAGCAGTGTGAGCAGGTCTGGGACGTGACTTGTACTGTGCAAACCACATAAGAGGAGATATGGCTGGACAGTACACGTCAGTCATCAACCACTGCCTATCACTGGTACCATTCAGTGCCTTGGAACACTAAAAATCTCTGTGCGAAAAACAGGCTTTCCAGCCCTGAAACCCATAAAGACAAGTCTGTTGCATCCCAGTTGTGTATTAATGGTGTTGCACTAACCATTAGCAAGAAAAGATTGTTTCATTACTAATACTGTAAAAAAATCAAGCAATGTCTTTGTGGCCACAATGAACGGGACTGTGTTTGTAAGCCAAAAAAAATGCAAGCTACAAAGCCTTCTTGTTTCCTGCAATCAAGTTATATTCCTGCATCAACGTGCATAGCAACAACTTTAGAGAACAAAGGAATCTTTGTCTGAAATAAATGATTATTCAGTTCTTTTTAATTTAGCGTAAGAGAGATCCTTTATATTCAGAAGCTCAAATGTGTTTGCAAATTGGAGTGCATAAAATTCACAGAATATTAAAAATATACTTCTTAGAAATGGAAATGTGCTGAGCATTGCAGGGAGAAGACTTGAAGGAGTCAAATCTTGAAGGAAAGGGTAGAACTAAAAGTAGTGTTGCTTTTTCTTAGTGCTGTGAGCTTGCATGCGGTACAAACACAATTCTCATTTAAAAAAAAAACACCTCATGGTGTGTGATGACTTGTGCATTATGTGACACTAATTGCAAAGCAGAACAAAAGTGGAAATGATATTGATTAGACTGATGAAGCTTAATGAAGTAATTGTTAAGGCACAGCCTCCATTCTCAGACCTTGTACAAGTTGTTTGCTCAATAAATAAGAAAATAAATAAGTAAAGGGACTGTTTTAATGAATGAAGGCTTGCAGGGCACTGGAGATTTTATGCTTGTGCTATAAATGCTGCTACACCGAAGAATGGTAACTATACAGACTATAGGTGACATTTAGCTTTCTTTCTCACTGAAGAAATTGCTGTGTGTTCCTTAGTAGCAGTTCATGGCTGAGATGTCAGTAGGTTTAATGTTGCTGGCAGTGATAGGCGAAGATCATGATGTTCTGTTGGGCCAAAAGCGTTCAGTCATTTTCTTTACGCTTCTCTTTTTGTTTGAAAAGAGATTCCTCGAGACAGTGGCTCTCTTCATATCTGTTTCCGTTACAACTCAAACCCCACTGTCAGTACTTAACAAAAAGTATGCAGTGTTGCACTGAAAAACAACCTGAAAAGAACTTTAAAGTAGCAGAAACAAGCTCTCAGAAGCTAGTGAAAGGCAGATGTGTGTTTTTTTATGTGCCTTCTACTTGGACTGTTTATATATACATATTGTGCTACAGTCATGAATTACATCATTGCAGCAGTTTTTTTCTAGAGAAGCAGCATTCCTTTTGGGCTTGAGATGAGTAGTGTTCAGGGCATTAATCAGTTTGGTGTAATGAATGAGGAAGTTGTCGAAGAAGTTAATCTAGGAATTGACAATTGTGTAATGAAGAGGGAGAATGACTTCAGAGAAGGAAATGACGGTCTTGTGTTTAAATCAGATGAACTTGAGACAGGGGTCTTCATTGCTGGCACTGCCCCAGGGCTGTGGGGAGAGGAAAGGCACTGGGGCGAGGAACTGGCTCCAAGCAGTGTGGGAATGGAGAACTCCAGCCTGACATATCCTTTCCCCTTGGCTGCCAGCTATGGGCAAGCCAGGCTAATCTTGCTCCCTGGGGTTCCCAGCAAAGTGTGTGCTGCTGCAATGGCAGCAGGGGAGCTCAGTAGTGAGTCTGCCTGAGCTCTAAACATGCTGCCATCCCAAGTCTGAAGGGTGTATGCTGATGCTGAGAAATGGTCATTTTGTAGTGTGGGGAGAGGTGTAGTTTGTCCAGACTTGAAGGCTTAGAACAATTCTTACTAAAATATAATAAAAAGGATTATATTTCGTATGGTGGGAGTGAGGAAAAGATAAGGGGTGGTTTTAAAGCTTAGGTCTGCCTGTGGGTGCTTGGTAGAAACACTTCTTGGGGGTTTGGATAAAAGAAGAGCTCTGAGCTCAGGCCTTGGCTTCAGCCCATCTCCAAAAGAATGCATTAACAAAATGGTCAGAAAGAGATTGCTATATAAAGGCTTGCCAGGACACTGCCGCAGAAATGGAACAATAAAGTTTGCTTCTGGGCTTTTGGTGGGAAGATCACAAATCTTGCTGGTACTAGTTGTTGTTCCTCACCACACACTTTAGTCTATGCATCCTCCTTTAATTGTTCTAGCAGCTTCTGAACTAATTATATTACTCTCCTGTAGTTCTTCCTGCAAGACAGAAATGAGTTTAAATCCACTTCAGGTGAACAGGGAGAATTCAGTTAATAACACTGAGCCATTTATGCTGGAGTGCCAGCAGATCACTGAAACAAATTCAGCTTGCTTGGCATGCCTTTGACGGGACATCTGCTGTTGAATTTCACCTGGTGGCATCTGGGCCCAAGTACTTTCCTAAAATGGGGGGGGAATATATTTTTCCCATGGAGAAATATTGACTATATTTCTGCAACATTCCACTTCTTTGACAGAAATTTTGTGTACTGTTTCTGTGAGGACGAGGAGGTGGGAAGTTTAAAAGTAAGGCTTACACATCGTCTTCTATCTAGGGATTTCAAAACATTTCAGAAACATGAAAGAACGTTTTCGTTTGTTGAACAAAATGTTTGCAAACGAACTTTCATTTTCTTAAAAAGTCATAATTAATATAAAAGGATTCAGAATCAATACTTTTTTGTGTATGTGTTTTTTGCCTTTAAGTTGTCATAGCTAACTAGGAAATACTGTATGCTGTTCTCTTAAAAAAAAAAAAAAAAGAAATCACACCTGTGACTTGACACAGAAATTGTTGAAGAAAATCTGCAGACTGCTTTAGCCTCCAGATTTGATACCTCCTTCCATCTTGGAAAGGTCTAAGACTGATGAAGGCATCAGTAAGAAAGAAATGACCCCTCCTCTTATATGGCAAAGACAAAGATAGTTACAGTTCACCCTGCCAAGAAAAACAGTTCCACAAAACTGTTCCTTCTTGGAACTGAGGCTGCATGTTTAAGAATCACAGAATCACAGAACTGTAGGGGTTGGAAGGGACCTCCAGAGATCATCTAGTCCAACCCCCCTGCCAAAGCAGGTTCCCTACAGCAGGTAAGAAACAGCAAGGAATTACAGAAAGATACCAGGTTGTCTAGTGGGGTCCCTAAGAAACAGTGAAAAACTTCAACCCTGGCCAACTAAAAATGGGCAAAACTGCCAGGGAAAAAAAAAAAAAGTAACATCTGACTCTTCAGTGCTATGCATTTTGTATAACCAGTTATTGTGGCACAAATTGTATTTTTTTTTTTAATTTGGGAAAGCCAATTTAATAAGTTACCATTCCCGCCCTGCTGTTCATTCATTTCCATGTTGTGCCAGTTTACTTGTTGCGAGGTTGTGCTATAAGACAGACCCAAATCTGGTGTGTTTTTCTGTTCAGTTGGTTTGTTTGACTTGCTTTTCAAGTAAATCATGATTTTGTTCTATTTAAGGTTGCATCAGAGACAGAGAACTGCAGGAAAGAAGCACACACACACAAAAAAAGGATGGGGACCTTTTAAAAATGCATTTGTCATCACATAAAATGTCTCTGTAACTCTGCTTTCATTTTTGCAGCATGAGCAGGTGCACTGCTACTGTCCTGTTGTGGTATTTTACATGGCATCTTCCTGGGATTTTGTAATGTAAAGAAAAGGAAGAATGATCAGAAAGAGCATTATCTATCACTAGCTAAATATAGTATGAAAACAAAGGCACTTTCAACATCTTCTAATAAAACACCCCTCTTTGTCTGCCAGTTCACCTGCGGACCTGCTAAGGGTGTGAATGTGCTGGCATGTATGCTCACAACAAGGACATGCAGCAGGCGTGCAGCCTTGCCTGCCCTTTAACAGGAGGCTGCGAGTTAGAGCTGAGTTGGCTTGCAGTCACATACAGTTTTTAAATTAGAGAGAGAATGTTTGATTTGATTATTTTTTTCATTTAATGAGCATGAAAATATTTACTTAGCTTCATGCACATTTTAAGGTCAGAAGTGCTTATTCTGTGATCACAGAACCACAGAATGGCTCAGGCTGGAGGGGACCTTAAAGTCCACCCAGTCGCAACCCCTCGCTTTGGCAGGGCTGTCCCCCACCAGATCAGGCTGCCTAGGGTCTTCAGCCAGATATCCTATGATGAGAGAAGCCAGGTCTGTTACACTCTTGACTGTTCTTGAATACAGACTGCAGTATGTTGTCTACTACGTTTGTTACTGTCTGTGAACAGTTCAGGATAAACTTATAGCCAGAGAAATCAATCTGGCTACACCTGAGAATGGCAGATGTATGTATAAAAACTTTATTTTCTTTACAGACAATTTACCAGCAGGATAAAAACACTGTATTTATCAAACTGTTGACAAGCACTGGTTGAACTAGTTGCAGAGCTCATAATGATCAATTAGCTGCCACAGTATAGCAGGATTTCAGATTTAAATCTCCTTCAGTGCCAGTCTATGACAAATTTTAAATGTATTGCAAAAAGTGTGCAGTCATAAACCATCTTAAAGCAGGAGACGTGCACCAAATAAGTTAGCTTTTCGTATGCTAGGAACAAAAGGGACACAAAAATCTCCAAGTTAGATTTGTTTGATGTACAAACTCAAATGAAGCCAACATTTCTAATTTACTAAAGATATGAATGTCGGTTTGCCTTAAAGAGTTCAAGGTAGTGTTACAGTAAAGCCCAATCCTGGGTAATTTTAATAAATCAAGCAGTCTCACTGAAATTAAGAGTGCATGTTCAGGTGATGTGAAAACCAGGATGACTTTGTAAATCCACAGCCGTACCATCAGTGCGCCTCTTGTGTGGTTACAGCTTGGACTGTTCCTGGTAAGGATATGGTTTCGACCATATGTTGGCTTGAAAGGCCACGCTGGTAGAGCTTTAGCAATGAAAAATTACTTCTTGCCTGCTTGTAACCAATGCCATCAGAAACTGGTAGTAAAAATCTTGTCAGTGCTTTCTGCAAGACCTGTTGAGCAGGCTATTGCTTTCACAGTCGAGCCTACAAGTAGAGCTAGCTGTTGTTTCAATTTACCTTGATTCTGCTTAGCTGTGTTGCTTATGACTTACCTGCAAAGAGTGCAAAGGGCTTTTGCCTCCTTGCTTTGAACTAGTTAAGTCCCCAGGTAGTGCGTGGGGTGTTATTGTCTTAAATGTCTGAAGAATTTGCAGCAACATTCTTGACCCTGAAAACAGGGATGTGAATTTGTGAGCCTTGATGTTGAACTCGTAGGATGCATAGGTCTAAATAGTGAGGCTCTGCTTACCAAAATTCCTGCAGGGGTTGGAGGCCACTGTAGTGTAGAGTAGGGCATAGGTGATTGGATTCACATACCATGTGAATGTGTGAGTGCTTGCATCAGGTTGCTGTGTATTCTGACATCTCCTACCCAATAAGAAATACCAGGCTCGGGGATTTGCCAAGGAATTTCACCCATGTGAACCTGTAAATAAATGTAACTCTACCATTTAGGGCAGCACAGGTGCTGTTAGTATAGGGCTTTCCTACCTGTCCTTTGGCAATTCCTTTGTTGTTGCTTGCATTTTCACATTAGTTACTTCTCAGTAATTGAGCTTACTGTGTTGAGCTGTGTTCACTTCAGAGCATGAGAGAATGGGCTGAGGAAAGGAAAAAGTTTTCTCCCAGAGTTTATACTGCAGTTGCTTGGGTCAGAGATGAAAATGAGAAAGGGAAGAGAGGCTGGACAGTGAGTACTAGCAGCTTTGTGGCATCCATAGACTGTCACCAAAGACTTCTCCTTATGAAGAGCCACTGTTGTTGTAATATGCATTGCAAATTTATTTTGTGATTAGAGTTGGAAAGTGGAATATCAAGTGTCTTTCATGTGACAAACAAGACTCTTTGTTTAAAAGAAGTAATACCAATGGCAAAAAAAAATTCAGTTCTCCATGAAAAAGCTGTTTTCATGAAAATTTTCCAAGTAGCTTCTGAGTGACTTTGGTATTCGTGGGAGAAACCAACAACGTGTCTTTTGTAATAGGCTGTGTACAAACTTTCTGCTAAACCTACATGACACAGAGTTGTAAGTCTATGTTTTAATAAAATATGTGAGTCATTTTACCCTCCTCTCCATAGATATATATATTTTTATGTCATCTATAAGGAATTTCATGGCCACAAGTAAGGAACTCTGCTCTGATGACTTTGGTGGCAAAATTAGTAGTTCTGTATCTCATTTTGAAAGAGCACAGCTGTTGGTATGCTCAGTCTGTATGTAAAGTCAAGCTGGGTTAATAGTCCATCAGTAAAGAGGAGGTAAGAGTTTTGCTTTATGTATTCCCAAAATCTTCATAGCAAATCAGTCTTTTTTTAGAACTGCTTGCATGTCAGCAACTGCACTGTGTGTGTGTGTGTATGGGGTGGGGGAAGCAGGCATGCGACTGTCCCTCTACATCAGCTTCAGTGATTCAGGGACCAGAAAGAGAATTACTTGCATTATGTATTTGCATGAGCTGAGAGGTACTGCTCAAGTACTCAGTTATCTTTGCCTTTCATGCTTGCAGCTCTTGTTTTGCAGTTGTTTCTGCTAGTTTTCTGAAGCATTTTGGAGTACAGTAACATTCAGGACTGTGATTATCTCATTTATCTGTATTCCCTGGAGATCTGGATCCCACTGTTGTTTTTTTCATAGCAAAAACTATTTGGGAATAGAGGATGCTTGACAAATATTTAGGTAATAGAAATAGGAGTTATAGTTCAGTTTCTCATTTATGAATTGCTAACAAAATAGCTTGCAGAAAGTCAGAACATTTGGGGTTGAGTCTCTTGAATTGTGTGGCAGGCCTTCCTGCCAGCTGAAAGTGCTGAGAAGGAAGAAAGCAGCGCGGCCTGGAGGCAGAACACTGTTAGCTTGCATAAAGCCTGGGGATATCACTGCAGATATCCCTCCATTAACGCATACATATCTCATATAAAACATACTGCTTTAGGCCTTATATAGCATTTGAAATTTTAGTTTGGAAGAAATACTCTGGGAGGCAATGACGTGTTGTTTTAGGGGTTGTTTTGTTTGTTGTTGTTTTAATACAGCTAGCAAATAACAAATTACGCATGTAATTCTTCTCCAAGGTCCTAATACTTCACTTGAATTTATGTTTCTCTGACTTCAGGGAAAAACAATTAGGTTCAGCATTTTCAGCCTACCTAAATCTTTTTTCCTTCATTTTGCCATTAATCAAATCTGTTACAGGAAATCCTTGAGATTGGTTCACCACCTTTCCTATTTAGAGTACAAGGAAGTCAAGGGAAACAGAGGGGAATGCTTAACGTGCCATGTACAATATGTAACATGCCATGCATGTCTAATATATCCTTTCCCTAAAATGCCTTCTCTTTCACCCTCTTATCTTACAGACTTTCACCAGCAGCCTTTTACGATCAACAGGTCACTATAGGATGAGTAAAGGGATGATAGAAGTCAACCAGCAAATACACTGTTTTCCTTACCATTGTTTTTAGCTGCCTGGCATCCTTCCATAAAGGTTCAGTTTGCTCTCAGAAGAGCCCCATCTGTGGCCTTCCACTGCCCACTAACCTGTGCTCACAGAATTGAGGAGTTGAATTTCACACACCCACAGAAGTTGTTCTGTTCTCCTTTGTGCTTTAGAGTAGGGGTCAGAAGCGTACAGATTAGCATTTCACTTTAACCAGCTTCATGCCAGAAGGGCAGTACGAATGTATCCTTGCCAATCACTGTAGGAAAGGCTTTTCACCCTATGCAGTGCTGAGATTTCATGCTGCAGCTCCACTGAGGTCTTGGGGTGACCTGGGGCTCATCTGTAGCCCATGAATGATCCAGACCGGCATTCGCATTAGCAAGAACAATGCATAATCTGACATTTGTGTATGGAAGGGCTATGTGATAAAACTGTAGTTGCTGCTGCATTTTATGCTATCAGAATATTACCTCTGAGCTTTGAGGGAATGTTGTGGCTAACAGTGGCAGTCTTATGTATATAGGACTCCATAAGGATGAACGTATGTATGTGTGTATATGTGTATTACATGGCTGATCTCTCCATGGTCTTGATTTTATATCACACTACAGGGCAGAAAGGCACTAGATAGCTTAACTGAGTGCTGCTGCTGCCCAAAGATAGAGCTTCACCTTTATGATAGCAATTGAAGGTTTTGATCCTGAAGAAAAAGATCCTGTGCATGAACTCAGCATTAAACGTTCTGAGAGCTATTGCAGTCTGGGAAAAGATTGATTTATTTTATAAATGAATGCAGGTTAGATCCTCTTGGCAATGCTCTGTTGCCGTATTCCAGTTAACAGAAAATATACCAACTCTGTTACCAGTGCAGTAGGTTTTATGTGTAAGTGTGCAGACACAAAATTGCCCTCTGCTGTGTGTGCCATATCTTGAACAGAGGATAACTGAGCAGAGCACAGTGAAGTCTCTCACACTGATTATTTTCCTTATGTTATCACTTGCCCTTTTGAGTTGGAAAACAGATATAGATGATAACTAGATCTGCCCATTACAAACAAGGTCCATTTTAATTTTAGCAGCCCTTACTTGTTTTCAGTTCAAGGATGAGAATTTAAGCTGTAGGTGAAAATCAAGTACATAGTTGAGAATTGTAGAATAAGCAAGTGATTTATAAGAACTTACCTTATGCGCTGCAACAAAATAAATGGTTTATTTGTATAAAGCGTACTGGGGTGAAAGGGAAGAGGAATAGTTAATATTCTGCAGTGTGATCATCCTGCCGACCTAAAGCAGTTTTGTTGAGCAGTTTTGCTCCACCCTGGGTAGGTTCCAGGATCTTCTATGTGTTTGAATTCAGCAGCTTGAATCACCAGTTGCATAGTTTATATAGATAGTCATCGGCACTTAAATACAAAAAGACGTGCCATTGCCTCAACACATAGCAGGCATCTCTGCTATTTCTATTGTTCTACATTGATTTTGCTTTTGAAAGAGCTAGTTCCTGCTGCCAGTTTGTAAGGTTTCAGGTGTCCTCAGGAAGGGTTCCTATGCTCTGCCTAAGAAAAGAGTGATCAAAAAGCACATTACACTTTTAGATGCCCCGACTTTCTCTTCCTGCTGGATTCAGTGGAACTGTCTGAGGCAGATACAAATGGTTCTTAAGGTCACTTCCTGAGATAGATCTCACCTGAAGGGCATTAGCATGATTAGCAACCGTTGCTGGTGAGGGAGGGAGTTTTTGGCTGCTTTTGGAGGAAAGTCCAAACCGGAGGTAGTACAGCTAGAGTTGGTACCTCTTCTTGCACTGCATTGTTGGCTTTTCTTGAAAGGAGGCAAAAAATTGAGATGCAAACACTCTTTTTAACACTTCGATAAACACAGTCCAGTAATTGTGCTGGAAAGATTTTCTGTGGAGCAGCCTAATTTACCAAGAGCTCAGAAAAACAGTTAAAGCCATTTTCATACAGCTGAAGCCATAAGAGTGAATTTACCTCTGTAATAGGCAGTTGAAAATAAAGACACGAGATAGCTCTGTTACCACCATGGGGGAGCTTTGTTTTAAATGCAGTCCTGTGCAAAGTAGTAGCTTGTGGTGGCAGGAGGCCTATTTTGCAGCTGTGAATGAGTGCTGGAATTCCATCTCTTAACCTTAAATAGATAAATACAAAGCTGGTTACTTGAATTTACCCAAGCATAGGTTTTATGTCTGAAAACAATTGCTTTTAAGAGGACTGAGGCACCTTCTCTTGAGGTTATGTGGATCAAGCATGACTGTACCTACAGTATTTCCCCAAAGTTCTGAACACTTTCTCTGATTTCTATTTTTTTTTCAGTTTTTTCATCTACTTTGTTGTTAATATTGATTGTAGTTGCTGCAATCCCCAATTAGCACCCAGTTTGTTCATCTGTTGCCTCCTGTCAGTGACTCAGTTGCCAATAACTCTTCCCTGTCTTTCTCCGTTACAACATCATCACTCTGTTGGGGAAAAAAAAAATAGCAGTGACAGTTTGTTAGCTTGCTATTTTCTCCTCTGCTACATGCAGCATCAGGCATTTTCTTTCTCTCCTCAGATGATGGAAGAATCATAGAATCAAAGAATAGCTTGAGTTGAAAAGGACCATAATGATCATCTAGTTTCAACCCCCTGCTATGTGCAGGGTCACCAACCACCAGACCAGGCTGCCCAGAGCCACATCCAGCCTGGCCTTAAATGCCTCCAGGGATGGAGCATCCACAGCCTCCTTGGACAACCTGTTCCAGTGTGTCACCACCTTCTGGGTGAAAAACTTCCTCCTAATATCTAACCTAAACCTCTCCTGTCTTAATTTAAAACCATTCCCCCTTGCCCTATCTCTATCAACCCATTGAACGGTTGTTTTCCCTCCTGTTTATACGTTCCCATCAAGTAGTAAAAGAATGCCCTCCTCTGATTCAGTGCCACAGTTTTGCCCTTGCTACTCTGGTTTCTCATTTGACCAGAGCATATACCCAGCTTCCAGACTGGCTTACAAGCAGTGTAGAACTTACAACCGTGTTGCTCTCTTAAGTGATTTGAGTAAAGAGCAGCCTTGGCCTGGCTTGACCCAGACTTTGCTTTAGTACAAGTGCTTAAAGGCTTACATTGTCTTCGGTGCTCCAAACAGTCTGAGAGCTTCATCCCTAGGTCATGTGACTGTGCTGAGATGAACATCCATATGTTTTAACACTTATCCTGAGTGTCTTTAAGGACACTTTTAATAAAAATATCTGCTGGCACCACTGTGCCACTTCTGATAGGCAGAGCAGCAGGGGAAGGCATTATGCAGGGGTGGCCACCAACTGATACTTCAGAGGCAAACCTATTTTTACCTTGCCTGTAAAATACTATATTCTTATGAGTTCTTTGGAGAGAATTTCCAATTAAGCATGACTGCTTCTTGCTCTTAGGTAATACTGGCAAGATGACCAAAAAGCCTTATCAATTTATAATTGTCTGCATGTCTTAAGATAGATATAGTTTACTTTGAAGCTCTAGAAAAGCAATGAGTAGCGTATTTGCATGTTGTTAGCCCAATGTAACTACTGTCTTACAGCACAAGTTTTGTTCTAAATTAATAACAATAATTGTTAATAACTTCTGTTAATGAAATTTTCACATTCACTTATATTGGAATACATCTCTATTTATGGGAGCTTCCCAAATAGCGATTTTCTGTGAATAGACGATACCTTCTGTCAGATCTTCACCTCTTTTTCAGACGTTTTCTGTTTAAGAGGTTCATCATGAAGGAAGGAGCAAGGATCTTGTTCTCCTGGTGTTCAGACAGCTCCTGAACAAAACACTCTGCCTTGAGGACTCTTCATGATCTGTATATTTTTGTTTTGCTGTGCTTTCTGAACAAAGTGTGTAGTCACTTTCCAAAAGTTTTAGGGGTTTGCATTTGGGATTGTGTCTTTCATAAGGAAACAAGCATACTCCCAAACAGTCTCTCAGGCTTGCCAAGCTACTGGACATGCAGGTTGCCAGAGGAGTTTTGCTGCTTTTATAAGTAGATGAATATGGAAGCTTTGAGCTTTTCAATATCGTTGGTTCACCTGTGGTATTCTGTTAAGGAAAGCTGAGCAGTGAAATACACAAGCGAAGGAATTGTTTGTTTTTCCTTTCTGTGGCCTTTCCCACAGGGACAGCAGCATAGTACACGTGCACCTCTGAAAGCACACTTTTGAAGGAGAAGTGAATTTCTTGCCCTGGATGAACAAAGTCCCAAGAAGAAGTTGGGACTGCCTCTAGGTGAGGTGAAATGCAGCATGGCCTAATGATAAAGGAAAGCCCAAATATTTTGTGGCAATTGTGACATTAAGGCTACACAATTAAGGAAACCAGACTAAGTTTATTAGACCCAGCTATTGTGTATTTGCATAATACTGACTGCTTCCAAGGACAAGGATTTTTTTTTTTTCTTTTCATCATTACTGGAAGAACTGAATGGCCTGCTTTAGGATTGCCCTAAAAGTGATTCCTGCCAAAATACATGTGTCCAAACTGGTTGGATAATCTGTTTTGGTGTGGCTGTGTCTGGCATGCTCACTACAGCAGTAGACCAGCAAGTAACACAGAAGGAAAACCCCAGAAGGAAAGGAGAAATAAGACAGGCAGAATTTTAAGCTTTGAAAACTGAGCGTGTTATCTTAATGGACAGCCCACCCTAGTGCAGTGAATGTAAATGACCTTGGTCCTTAAAGCTAGGTTCTATGGCTTGTTCAGTAGTTCCTCTTCTTCTCATATTGGTGTGTGTTCCTACAGCACATCCTTATTTAGGCAGTGTATGCTTCTTGACTACTACATGCTGTCCCTAAGCAAAAAGTAAAAATACTAAAGAACAAAACAAAACCTGACCAATACTTGCAGTCTGTTAGAGAGTACTTTTTAAAATGCTTGACACGGTTTTTCAGAAACTTTAGGAGACCCACCTATTTCACAAAAATAAACTGCAGTTGCCAATAGTGATTTCCACTGTATTGAATACAAGCTGATACAAACTCAGGCCTATTATAGATGCCTTGCACTTGCTCTTCTGAAATGCAGGTGACCCAGTTCACGTCTGCAGGTATGTGGATGTTATCCATCACAGTCACTGCTAAGCTGTGTGCTCAGCAGCCTGTGCTGTGTCACTCTGCAACAGGTGTCCACAGCAGCCGTGTTTGGAAGGATGTCAGGTCATGCTGGAGCCTGGCTTTAGCTCGTTTAGTGTAGACACTTCTGTCAACTGCTACAGATCATTTCAGACTGCGTTACGGTCTCAGAGAATGAACAAACGTAGTTCATGAAAATTACATTAAACTGATTGAGCTCTAAGAGAAGCTTTATCTGGGAAGTCTTTATGTATTACATCTATGAATTCCATCTGAACATAAAAAAGAACTGACGTAGTGACTCATCTTTTCATGTATCATAATCCATTAGATGACAGCGCTTTCAGAAGTATGGGAACAACTAGGATTATTTTGATGTCTTCTGCAGCATGCAGCATAAATTTGCTTTCTTTTTTTTTTCCCCTGTCTCTTCCCTCCCTCCGACTGACTGCGTCTCTCTCTTTTCCAATTTATCTGGATTAAACAAGTCTCTGATTATTCTTTATGCCACGGCAAATAAAGTCATTTTCAGAAACAGATGTCGAAAGAGCCCAGTGAAATAATCCTGGAGGCAGATGCAGTCTTCCATAAGCTGCCAAGCTCATGGTGCAATCAAAGTGATGAAACAAAATGGAACAGGCTGCAGAAAAAGTAATTAAATTATAGTTCCATTGTAGAAGCACATTTTAAAATTACTGAGATTCAGAGCCCATAATGCTAGTATTATAGTTGAAAGAATACTTGCCATGGGTCATGAGCATTTTTTTTAACAGTTATTAATCATGCTTGACTGGAAAGACATGTGTAACCTACAACAAGCTTTGGCTGTAGTTGTGCCAAAGGAAGCTTTTGTTCCCTGAAGAGAATTGTATCAAAGGGCCAGAGTGTCCTATTATTACATGTGCAATAGCATAGTGCAGAATCTGAGAAAGGGCTTTTCAAATTTCAATGCAGAGTACTGGAGGGGAAAAAAAAATAAGCATTATATCTTAGTGAATACTGGATGACATCCTTTTTTTTTATTACCAAGTTAACTTACTCATTATCTAAATAATGGTTTAAAAAGTCTGTAAAACACCACTCTTCTCCCTAACTTAGATAATGTCAAGATTCCTGTGAAAATGGAAAAGAGACATGAAATGTACAAAGTTCTAGAAATTAGAGATTTAAAAGACCTCATTAGCTCTTTCAACTCAGTTCCCTTTCCATTATAATCAGTAGAACAGCTGATATAATTTTTCTAATGATTTTTTTCAATAGCCAATATCTAAATATTCCTTGTGAATGTCTTGACTTCCGTATTAAAAAATTGAATGAAAGAGTTTCATGAGGTCTGTCCATACTGCCTTTGCAACATTGTAAAATTGTACTATTTTGGTTTTCAATTTCAAATAGATGTTTTGTATTTTTAAATGTAGATAATGGAACATAAAACCAGCAAATTCAAGTGTTTACTAAAAATCAGAAAAATAACTTATTTGGGTTCACAAAACATATTATGCCACACAGATACACACACATTAATAGCTTCAAAATTTGATATATTGGTTCAATTTGAAATGAAAGTGAATTTTGCAGGCTAGAAGTTCCTGTAAACTATATGCTATATGTCTAAATTCTTCTTAAGACCTGATCCAGCATTCCCAACATTAAGTGTCTTGGCTGACCTCAGCGTATCTCTTCTATAGCTTCAAGGAAGCTTTCTGTAGCCATTCTTAATGGAACTGCCAGAAGCAGTGCTGCTTCTGGAGAATATTATTCAGCCTGAGAACCCCTAAGAGGTTTTGAAGGCAGAAATTTAGCTTTAATTACTTCCTTTCTGGTAGTTATGTCATCCTTACATCAGCCAACCACACTTGCAGCATCCTAGTTTCTCTTCTTATCTTCAGTTTCCCTGAATATCACTAACCTTTCTGGAATACTGCCTTACTTATTGCTTGCTAAGCTCCATCACTTTCTTTATTCCTAATGTACTCCTAATGCTGGCCCCTGGTTACTGATGTAGATATTACCTAGACTTCTGCAATATTTTTTGCTTGTTTTTTTTTTTCTTATTTTTCCTTCTTTCTTTCTTTCTGTCTGTCTGTCTGTCTGTCTGTCTGTCTGTCTTTCCTTTTTTATAAGAATCCATTCCCCAGTACTTTCCTGGAGTCACTGCAGTAAGTCACCAACTACTTTCTCCTGATCTTTACTTTTTTCCTTCAGATGAGCAAATGAACCACTCCATGGTCTCACGCCAAAGGTAGGAAAGGCAGCACCAAACCCTTCACATCAACATGGATCCTGTCTTGTTTTTATAAGGAATATAGGACCAAATTTTGCATTCATACACATGCAGTGAACTCTGTTAAACAGATACAACAAAGCTAGTAAAGTGGATGTAAAAAATATCAAATGTGTACCCTCTGTCTGTTCAAATCACTTTTGTAGGGAGTTCCTAGGAACATGGGAGCTTTTTAAACAATTATATTGTTTCATTTCCACAGTCTGTTCCTCTCACTTTTCTCTCATGATTGGTTGGAGTTGTTCAAACTGGAAAAGGCTCTGGGGAGACCTTACTGCAGCCTTTCAATATAAAAAAAAGTAGGCTTACAGGAAAGATGATGAAATACTTTCCACCAGGACAGGGAGCAACCATTTTAAACCGAAGGAGGATAGATTTACACTGAATATAAGGAGGAAATTTTTCGCGATTTATGGTGGTGACTTAACTCCTGAAGGATGTCCCTGCCTGTGATGGGGAGGTTGGAAGTAGGGTGCTTTCTAACCCAAACCTTTCTGTAATTTTGTGTGGCTGGCTTTGAGTTGCTGAGCAACCAGTGTGCATCTGCTGACGCACCTGCTGGAAGCTCTGCTGGAAGTTCACTGCCAGGTCTGTACCATGGATTTTCCCTTGCTGGAAACATGACATCTCTCCTCTAGTTATACTGTGGCTCCATGAAATTTGAGTGAATTTAAAAGATAGGACATCACTGTATCTCTTCGAAATGTTTTTGAGACTAGTCAGGGATTTTGTATCTACATGTATATAAATATGCCTGAATGTATCTGTGAGGAAGGAGATTGAAGAATAAATGAAAGGACAGATGCTTTATGAAGTGTTTCAGTTCAGTGGCATTGTGAAGCAAACTAGTGCTTTTTTGCAAAAATACCTTCTTTTCAGTGGTTGCATGGGAGTAGCAAATGGGTATCTATAGCACTGATTCCTGCCAGTGCTAAAACAAGACAAAGTGATTCACTTTACAGCTGGCACTTTTAAGTCATTAATAAAGAAACTATTTGATTTTTCTTGGCTTTTGAATACTTCATCAATTAGATTCGCTTTTTGAGTTTTCAAGATTCTCCTTGTTTATATCAGTGACAAACATATTGATTTGGGTTGCTTAAATCTTGACGTGCTTGGCTCTTTACTCTGAGTATTGACTGTCCATGAAGAAGCCATTTATTGTGGGCTGATTGTTTCTTATCTTTTTTTTTTCCTTTCACTCTTCTTAAACATATTTTCAAATAACATGCTGGGAATTTCCTGATTTTCATTCCCACTGCACAGTCTTGGGCTTTGCAGTGTAATTCTTGTCATGCTATAGTTTCTGACTAATCACCAGTGATAGGCAACCCGAATATTCATTTTGTGAGCATGACTTCTGATGACAACAATTCCAACAAACTGACAGAGCATTGCAACCTTGGTTTTTGTTTTTCTTTTTACCCCCATGAATGGCAAAGTCTTCAACAGCACTCAGCCTATATTTGCATCTGTTAGGATTGTGTTCCTGTTAGACCAATTTCTCTTTTCAAGAATTCCCACGCTGCAGAAAGTGATACCAATTCCCTTGTGACAGAGCAATGGGAGCTCATCTTCTTCCCTCCTTAAGATGCTTCTTTTTTTTTTCCTGTTAATGAGTATTTATTTGTTCATCTAGAGAGCTTGAATGGATTTTCAAATCACAACCTTGTAAATAACATAATTAAGGTGATTACAGAAGTGACTTTTTGTTTATTTGTGTTAGATTCAATTATATCAATATATAACGTTTTTCTATTTAACAAGGTGAAATGCATTATTACTATTAGCTTATTTTCCCTAGCCAACAAATATGTTTTGTATTTGATTGAGTGAAACAACTGACTCATTCATCAAGCTAGAAAAGTCTGCAAAACTTTTAATTTACAAATAGGTTTGACAAATACATACAGGCAGATATCATTTGAACATTGATGCAATTATAGAAATACAAGTAAATTAAATATCTATTCTGTGCATAGTAGAAACATACCTAATGGGTCAATGTTTCCCATTAAAGAAGCTCCCATATTTCTTGAAATATTTTACTGGTTAGAGGCATTTTTTTCTCTTGATCAATGAGGAATTATCAGAATTCTTCTTTCAAAGAAAGTTATAATTCTTCATTATGTGTGAGACTATTTTTGCTAAAGATAAAGCTGTCTTAAAAAATCATGCTTTTCTTAATACTTGCTTATTAGGTCATGGCCCATCAATCTTTAATGATCGTCCACATGTATTACATAAAAGGTACCCAAATGAGTTTCCAGCATGTAATCATACGCTGTGTGTATATACACACACAATATAAAAGTATAAAATAGAATAGGATCATATCATCTTTTTATATGTGTATTTATAAGCCTTACTTACTCAAAGTATCTTCGAAATACAGCACGTGAACAATTTCTCTATTCTATGAGAGTGAATATAGTTATTTTTAAACCCACAAACAGAATGTGTTTGCTCCAGAACATTATGAGTTGTCTTATTTGCTCTGAATTAAATTGAGGTAAATTTACAACTGAAATGTTATTTCAGAAAGCTAAAGATTGTATCTGTAATACGTCAAAGTTGTGTATTTGACTTTAGGGAACAGAAATAATTTAGTAAATATAACACACATTCATAATGTTTTCATCATCCAAATGGTGATGGTTTGTTTTTTTGTTTTTTTTTTCAAGAACAATGTGGACTGAAAATCTTTTTTATATGATAGGATGTAAGCATTATTTCCTGTGCTGTTTTCCTTAGCTTCACTGTGACAGGCATATTTCTTTATTAGCTTTATTATCTCAGGCTGCATAAAAAGATTTATGCAACTAAGTTGGAGTATTTACATATAAGCAAGTAAAGCAAAATTTCTATTTAAAACTTCAAAAAACAAAACAAACAAAAAAAAAACCCCACAAAAGCACATAAGAAAAGAAAGAGAAAAAAACAAAACCAGTGCTGAACTTGAGGATTTTGGAGCCAGAGGATAAAGTGGCACGTAAAGCTGATTTTGTTCTCAAAGCTATGATTAGAAAATAATCTCTAGCGGATAGCTGGTCCACCATATGTGTATATTGTCTTCCCTGATCTTGAGAACTGCCAAGTCCACGATAAAGCTCACAGTTAATTGCATTCAGCACCATTAGGAAAGAGAAAAAAGCACTTTCTGGTCAGTCCTGAACTCACATATGAATCCTCCTAGAGAATATTTGCACAGAATAATTTATGGTGGGCTGCTGGTATTAACGTGGCTCTACAACCTTCCTATTTGTGGAGGAGTTCATGTTTTCATCTATGAGAGCTGTTAGCTGGATGACCTTTTCATGTATATAGAAGAGTTAGTTGCCAAAAGAATCTGTACCAAGTATTGCCATGCACACTGTTGTGTTGTTGTGTTTTTTTGTTATTTCACAGCAAACTGTAAAGATGCTCTGTATTCTTGTCAAGGTAATTCTTTCTGGAATAATGACAGGGGAGGAAAAAAAAAAAAAAAAAAAAAAAAAGAGAAAGAATGGAAAATATCACTGGGAAAAGAATCACTGTGTTTTCCATAACTTGAAAATCATTCAGGATCCTTGGGATCTCAGATCTGATTTGTTTGCCGAAGGCCATTGTGCAGCATCTCTGGATTTTCTGATACTTAATTTCCATGCACTTGGTAGCATTTATTGCCTGATGAACATACGATGTTTCCTGAAGGGATAATTTTCTATATTTTGGCAGTACGTAGCTGTCTATTCTGATACAGCATCATAACTTGGTATTAATTGACTTAAGGTAGATAATTCATCATAATTGAATCATAATAATCTAATAATTCATAATGATACAGTAGTCTACATGGTGTTTCTGTGAGCTTTCTTCTGATAATAAATTCTTTTTGCTCTGCTATTTACTTGAAAGGTTTTACAGAAAATGTTATAAATGAAAGAGTAAATAAATATATTATATTGCTGTTCATTTCTTTTTAAAAAGTCAGTAAGCAAACATGCAGAGTCATTGGCTGAAGTATATGCCTTCTGACCAGCATGAACAAAAGTAGTCAGTTTAAAGAATGGGGCTCTTACATGTCAAGGTCAGCAACTGAGCATACATCAGTTGAAAATAGAAATCTGTCTGTCTCTAATCTTTTGCTGTTTTCTTCAGAGATTATTTGATATCTGGTGATGATCTTCATCCTATAGGGTAAGAGCATTTCACATTTCAGGGGGAACACAAAGACAGTGTCTTCTGTAGGTAGTATAATTTATTCCTCTGACTAAATGTGTTAACCATATTCCTCAAGAAAAATAAAAAGGGTACCTCTTTAGATACCTCATAAAATTACACTGGAAAGGCAACACTCCGGGTGTTTTGCCAGTTTTTATATTTGATATATAAAAGTTGTTATGCTATTTTTCTCAATCTATCATTTCATTATGAAGTTCTCATGTCCTTGGTGACCCTACTACTTCCAGATATCTGAAGTAACTACACAGTTTAACAGATCAGAATTACAAAGATTTTTACAATAATCAACAACATCAACTTACTTACTTGGGCCGTGATATGATGATTTAATGGAGCCAAGTTCTGTAGATCTTGTTCACCTCATTAAGGAGTTAGAGATTAACATTAAATCTATTTTGGGATATAAATGATAAGGATGTGAATAAAATATACAATCTCATTCCTTTGCATACAGTCCTATTCAGTAATTTAGAACATGGAACTTGCGAGGTAGAAAGGTTGATGCTGCACCTGCTTCCTTAGCTATTGTTTCTTAGTCAGATTCTCTGGTAAGGTTTCTGTGTAAAGCTGAAGTGCTTTAAGGCATATTTTCTCCTTTTACAAGTTGCTATTGAGAAATCGTTTGAAGAGTTGTTGTTGTTATTACTGTTATATTATTGTGGGCATCCTGTGAGCCTTTTGTTCTTAGTAACCTCATAGCAGTATGGTTTAGTAACACCAGATGTCTTTATCCTTTGATTGATATATAAACTGAAGAAGTGTACACATAGCAAACATCCAGTCTTCTTTCATTTTAACTGAGGCCATAAACAGACAATGATAATTACTACTTATCAACATTTCTGAAAAGAATATCCTCAAAATAAAACAGTATGATTGGAGTTGGCTTTGCTTCTGATTTTGCTTTGGGTTTGGTCGTTGTGTTGATGTTGTTTAAAGTTCTGCCAATATTTTTTTGTCTAATTATACTGTTTAGTCCTTCAGCATCCAGAGATGTTACTTCCAAGTGACAAGCCAGAGATAGTAACTGCTTTGCTTATTTAAAAAAAAAAAAAAAAAAAAAAAAAAGCTTATTTTTAGGTTAAAACCTTAAATATATGGATGAAAGAGTAAATTTTTATTGATAACACCATCAGTTCTTGCCTTATAGTAATTTTCTTCCATTTCCTTCAATCACCTTCGCCTTTCCTATATTCCCTTCAGATTAAATGAAAGGATAAAATCGTGTAAGTAGCATAAATAAGTCCCTGAAGAACTCTGCTGAAAATGCAGGTCCATGCTTCTCATCATGCTCCCTGACAGTGGTTCTTTCAATTCCTGAGAGGTCTCCCTCCACCTGGGAGGCTTCTGATCAAGAGAACTTAGGTACAGCCTTTCATGGCTTCACATGGTTTGATTTTCTCTGCTTGTCTTTATTCACTCTTACTACATTTTCTTGATAATGACATTTTATTTTTCATCTTTTTTTTTTTAAAAAAAAGAGTTCTTGCTAAACAAACCAAACTTTTAACTTCTGTCTTCATAGCATCAGTGTATTACTTGCTCATGATAATTCTTTTTGTTCATCTTCAGGTTACTTAGTCTTCTTGTTCAGCTGCTGCCTGTTCCTGCTTCCCATCCCTAAGGCTTGGTCGTCTGCTTAGCTACCCCTCCTTTGGGATGGTTCCATGTATTGCTGAAATGACAGATGTGCTGTGAGTGAGTGGATGTTCTTACGTTTTCCTTTATTTAAGTTTTCTTCTTCTGAACCAATTGAAGCATGGGAACTAGACGAAAAAATTTAAGTGTCCTCATTTAAAATAGATATAGCTTCTGCTGAATGTCACTGTAATTTCCCTCATTCTATTCTCTGTTTAAATATCTTCCAGGGAAACAAATGGAATTGGTACTTTTGAATTATATCCTTGGGTTCCTTCATGAGTTCTTCACATTTACATCTTTCTACTGATGATTATGAAGCACCACAATTAAGTTAAAGAGTCCCTCAAACACAGCAAATGCTGTGCTGGATGCTTTTACCAGTTTTGTCTTTTGACAAGCTCAGCTAAACAACGACACGATCCACATTTCATTTACCAAAGCAGGCATTCTTCTTGAATGCTTTCAGGTGATACTTTCACATTTATTCCTCTTAACAGAGTTATCTGCATCAGCCAACTGAAGTTTCATCTCTTTCTCCTGGACTTTCTCCTTCTTTCTTCTCTGTGTCTCTTCCTGTGTTTCTTTGACTGTCCCGATTCACTCCATGCACACTGCTTTGTTTTTCTGGATCTTTCAGATGAGTTTTTTTGCTTGGCAGATTCATGAATGCTGATTTATTTTAGCTTTAAACTCAGAGATCCATTACTTGACATCTGCCTTGGTGTACCATGTTGATTTTCTTCATCTCTGGCATCTTTGACCTGCTGGGGTCAAAGACCCTGTTATCCTGCATACCTTAAGTGCCCACCTGACAGTTTTAAAGGAAGTATTTTTCAGCACTGTGCAGCCATTGTCACTACAACCATCTGTTTATTTTCTTGGATGGGGATTAGATTGTTTGAGTAGTAGGAGGAAAGCGGATCATGACGTTGACTTTTCCGTTCACCTTTCATGTCTGAGGCCTGTGACAGACATCTCACACTTCTTCCTGTGCTGCATGGACTCATAACCTCTGTGTGTGTAGTGTCAGTGCCATTTTGCCCTAGAGGTCATCTTGGAGCTTATAGTAATTCAGTGAGATCATTGAGAAACTATGCTAGTCTTTGGAGTAGTCTTTGGAGGAAAATATGGCTTAACTGCTTGCTTTTTTAATCTCATAATCTACCAAAAATTCTTGAAAAGCCATGTGAGAAAATTAATGGCTCTTATGTAGTGAATTATGAGCATACATGCCAGCTTGGGATAACAAATGTTGAAAATGTGTAGAAACACAGGTTAAAGACATTTGCATTAAACAAGTTTTTGTTTTATCGGAATCTCTAAGAAGCATTTCAATGCATGTCTCTACCTACAAAGAGTTTTTCACTTTTTACATAATAAATCACAGCAGAAATGTCTTCAGATGTTCATGTTTAGTCTTGTAGGAGGCAAAGGTCTGCTGTTTGCTAGGACCCATGCAGTGCAATTTACTTTCCTTCAGTTTCTGGACTGTTATTACTTGTTATCTGGTGATGCAGAGCACTGGATTTTGGATTTTATGAATCCTGGTCCTGCATCCTGAGGTCAGAGGGTCCATATTGTCTGCTTTTTCTGTCACCACTGGCTGTCCGTTGGAGGCTGGGTAAAGTGCATATAACCTCACTCTTAACATTTAGCCATGCAATTGACTGCAACAGCCTGTGCAGTGTTCTCTGATTACCTGTGGAGTCTCTCTGTCTTTCCTCTAGAGTCAGGAAGAGTGTAGCACTTTGACTTTCTCAAGACCCAAGCCATGGAACCTCATCACTCAGAGCTTCAGAAAGGAAAGCTCACACACAGAGGCACACAGAAGCCAGAAACGTAGTAAATTGTTCAAATTTTGAAAGGAAGGAGAAATGATTTTACTGTTTTTCATCATGTAATCATCACATTATCATCATCGCATGATATTCATCATGTGCTTACATATATCAGCAGTAGGTTTGGATGTATTGCTAACCAATAGAAGGCTTTGTAAAGGGAACCATTCTCTTCCTTGTGCCGTGGTTGGTCATCTCCCTGCACCCAGAGATCTGGACTGGTACATGTCCGTGATGATGCCTGCAGAAAAGAAGTGCTTTACCTAATTAGATAAATAATAATGCATTTTATTTCAATCTGGGGATATCTAGGGCAGCTGTAAATGACCTGACAAAGGAAGCACCCTTCTCTTCATGATATATGTACGGATACCATGTATTTCTTCCTTATTCTGTGAGATTGCCCTCTTGAATTCATTCCCTTTGTATCTCACACAGCTGCGTGACTCCTTGAATGCACACGCACTCCCAGCCCTCCCCCAGACATCTGTTCTGCTTCTCAGCACCAGGTGCCAGAGTCTGAATGTGTTGGGAGGAGGGGCAAATTCTACCAAAAAAAAAGTGAAAAGGCCATGATATTTTTGACAGTATTTGTAACAGTATTTTTTTTTTTACTTCTTTTTTTAAAAAGAACCCGAAAGTTGTTAGCTAAAAATGCAGGTTTAATAGTTTTAATCTGGAAAAGTAGTATTACTTAATCTGGAAAATCCAGTATTAGATGTCGAGGTTGGCAGCCCTGCCTGCGATAGGGGGTTTGGAGCTTGATCATTCTTGAGTTCCCTTCCAACCCAAGACATTCTATGATTCCATAAAAAGGTCAGGGCTGGGGAGGGAATGCTACTTTCTGGGAAAAGTATTTTCTGGAAAAAAAAATCCCACTGTGATCATGCTAATGTAGCATCACAGAACATAGCAAAAGGCCATTCCAATTGTAAACTTGTATCTAATCTTGTATTATTTTCCCATGTGGGAATACACTTCATTAGAGACACAACCATACCTTCATCACAAAATTTTGGTTGGCAGAACTTCAGTGGTTTACTTCTACTTGAAGAATGTCCACCAAGTGAAACATTCCTGGCATGCCCCGGGGTACCTCAGGTTTCCAGAGATCTCAGATGGTCAGTACAGTCCAGGGTAAATTCCAAAATGTATGCTAGTGTAGACATGCAGAAGTGCGCCTGTGTTTTGCAGGGGCAGAAGCAGAAAGTGTTTGGACATGGTGCATGAGAAGTACAGCCAGGCCGTTCCAGTATATTGCCTTCCATCCAGGCATTTTGCTTCTCTTCCACTTTTCTCTGTGCAGATAGATAATGTATAATGTAAGTGTAGGCGTAAAATTATGGAATAATTGGGATTTATTTCAGTGGCTATGGTCCAGTTTACAGAGTGAACAATAAGAAATGCAGTGATTCCATGCTGAGTTAGGGAAAATCAGATAAAATTAATCTTTGAGAACAGAACTTTTGAGGAATGTGAGTATGGATTCAGACCAACTCCTTGAGAATTGGTCCAGAAATGGCTATTCATTATACCTGTACTCAGGAAGACCATGAATCACTGATTTCTGATGTCTCAAGTCTGTCAATGGTGACTCCATACATACAGTCAAACAGTCATTAAGGCTGGAGAAGATCACTAAGATATCTATTCCAATTGCCAACCCATCCCCACTGTGCCCACTAACCACATCCCTTAGTGACACATTCACATGTTTCTTGAACACCTCCAGGGACGGTGACTCCAGCACCTCCCTGGGCAGCCTGTGCCACTGCCTCTCCGCTTTTCATGAGAATTATTTTTTTCTAATATTCAACCTCAACCTCTCCTGGCGCATCCTGAGGCCATAAGAACACATGTTTCTTATGTTCTTTCTTTACACATCTGCTATTCACTTCTCTTACAGTTAACATGCTCAGCTAGACAGTCTTTGCTTTAGTCAGTGCTTAATGGCTGTAAAGATGTAGCTTAATTACTTGATGAAACTGTGAGACTTTCTCCTACATTTTCAGGAGAATTCCCAAGCTAGCCAAACCTTTTGGAATTTCTCAAATCCAAAGCTAATAGACAGGATTGCAGTTAATAAGAAAACATTTACTGAAACTGAGTGGCTTGTTTATGAATTGTATGCTCTGTAATACATGCCTGAAAAGGACAAAATTGAATGGAGAACCTCTAAACCTCTTTTACTGTGGAATTTGTCTGCCCTTGGTAATGATGCTGTTTGCCCTCGTTGTTTGTACTGATAAATGTCCTTGCATGAATAAACTTGTAATGCATCTTGTTTATCTTTCTAAGGCCAACCCTTACAGCTTTCATTAGTATTTTAGGATATTTATGACTTCGTAAATGACTTAAAATCTGCAATTTGTCATTAGGAATTAAGACACATCTTCCTTCTACGTAGAGCTGAAGCTTGAACTGTGGCTGTGGAGGGACTGAGCCACCCCTGGGTCTGGCAGACAAAAACAAAGTGAGACAGTGCCCAGATTTACAGCAGCAAGTGGCTCTTAGTTACTCAGATGTCTTTGATAGCGTGTCATCTGCTGTTGCTGGTAGGGATCAGTGTTTAGGATCAGAATTAATTTCTAGCTGGAGAGAAAATAAAAGTCTTTCTCCTTCAAGAGCAAATAGAATTTTAACAGAGACAGAAAGGGAGAGAAATGGACATAGTGCCAGGCAGATGTAAAAATGCTTTTATATACTGCATGTACACACCACAAAGGGTAACAGGGGGAAAAGTGCTGTTAAGAAGACACTGTATTTCCCTTTGTTGTACTCTGTACTTTCAGCCTTGGAACAATGGAAGTTAAGAGAATTTTTAATGTTTCTGAAGGGAATTTATCATGTAATTGGTGAATGGCTGGAGAGAGTTGGTAGGGGAAGGATAATAATCAAAAGAGCCTTTTCAGCAGTCCAGCAAATCAAAGAGAGGAATGTTAATTGGTTTGTATAACATATTATTGGTTCAGAGTAGCTTTGAACACTCATTTGAGCTTTTTTTCCTTCTCTGCAGGTTGATTAAGTGAAGAGAAAAAAAAAAAACAAAAAAACACAACGAAGCTGCTTCCAAGTATTGAAGATACAAGGCCAGGATGAACCCGAAGGACTCAAAAGTGTCTGAAGGAGGTCTCAATGTCACACTTACCATACGCCTTCTCATGCACGGCAAGGTGAAGTATTTCCTGTGGCCGCAGCATTTGCCTGTTTGTTGAATGTGTGTGTGCCATCAGAAGCTGGCAGTGATACTGGCAGAGCTCTGCCTCTCCTCTTGTAGTTAGAGTCAAAAGCGCCATTACTGTGACTCAAAAATCAGCCCCTTTACTTCAAGTTGTTATATGTAAGGATGCTCTGCAGCCCCATTTTGGGGACAGAACAGGTCAGGGTTCAAGGTCAAGCAGGATGGGGCTCTGAGTACCCTGATCTAGCAGTGGATAGCCCTGTTCACTGCAGAGGAGTTGGACCAGATGACCTTTAAAGATCCCTTCCAATTCAAAAGATTCCATGATTTTAACCTCATGGGAAAAAGGCTTGCTTATCACAAACCTGTTTTGAGCAGTTCTGGTAGCAAAAATGAGTTCTTCTATGGATGTTTAGCCAAACTAGACAAATCTTTGCTCGTCTTTCTCGTCATTTGCTGGACTTCACAGGTTGTGTTTTTTTTAAGGTATCCCAGCATTGATTTGAGTGAAGTAATTGACACAGAATTACTGAATATTCCTGTTGAATTCAAATGGAATAGCTCTTTGTTATTCTCATGTAGCATCTTATTAGAGTGAACCCTCGATATAACAAGCATTTGTCCAGATTTCCTGAGGGTTTGTTTTGGAAGGTTGACTATAATCTCATTTCTGTCCAGCACAGCACTTAAACACACAGATAAGTGTGAAATCTGTGCCATAGACAAAGTGCCAATTCAGTATTGTCAGACTTAACAGTCTGATAGCTGTTTATTGCACGTTATCAGATCACAAAATGAGCTTTTAATTAAAAAACACATTTCACTGGTTTGTTTGTATCATTTGGATCAGCCACACCAAGCATTTTTGGTTTAAGGAATGAATGCCATATAAATCAGACAGTTTCGGCTCTTTATTAACAAGGGATAGTGAATGTATGTGTGTACTATTCTGCAGATCAAATTTATATGTGTAATTCTAAAATCTAGTTTTACTCCAGGAATTTAATTTAAAAGCTAAAAATATATTTACATTTTGAAAGCATGTTTCCAACCTATTCCATGAGCCCACATAAATAGGACATTAAGGTATCTCCTTAAGTATTTTACTTATGGAAATGATAGGAAATATGAGGGGAACAGTTTAAATTTTCAAATTAAAAGCAAACAAACAAAAAAACCAGAATTATAGTATTACAGATCAAGTTATGTATTTTCTCTGAAATGGGGCAACCATTTTGGTTGATATTTTTCCCCAAAAATACTCAGCCCCAGGCAGGCATCCGGTATGTAAAATCTGCATCTTAAACAAGGATCTGTCAAACAAATTTAATAACATTCTTTTACTGAGCCCACCGAAAACCATGTCCATGTCTGCACTCAAAATAGGGGTCAGTTGCACTGTGTTCTGGTTCCCAAGTCAGAAAGGCATGGGAACACATCCATATTCTGATTGGCATAACCTACTGGCTTCAGTCATACTCGTATATGCTTAGAAGTTCTTTTTATTTGTCACTGCCAAACTGCTCTGCTTCTTTCGGAGTCCTGCCATTAAAGCGAAAATCAAGTATCTGTCATTTTTCAGAATGATTTAGTTAAGATGTGGGCTGGAGTTTTGTTATTTTGTGGTTTGATGGTATTGTTTTCTTTTCATGAAACAATGGATACATTAATGAGAAAGAAATTAGAGCTAATTTTCTGTGTTAAATATAGTTGATTGTGTATGCAGTCACTTTTAACAGCATTGGATGTTGTGTGTCCAATATTCAGTGCATGTTTAGCCCCAGGGGTTTAAATTAAACCCATAAAAGCTCTGAAATTCAAAGCCTAAGTGGGAGTATACCATGCATCCTCAGCTAACAAGGCACAATGGGTATACCATTAACTCCAGTATGCTCTAATCATGTGTCCAATTGTACCTAAAAATTGCAAAGAACACACTAAATTAGGATTTATTTTGGTGATAAAGACAAAACCTTATGGTTCCTGTGATATCATTTCTGTGATTTAAAAATGCTGATATTGAGGAATGAAGGATCTTTGATTTAATCTGAATTCAATATGAGAAGGTTGCTCTGAAAGCTGTATTTGCTTCTGAAAAACAAGAAGAAACATGCTGCTTTGCTCTTCCTTAAGATTTTTTGTGGTAATGACGCTGTTGGAAATCGCTGATCTCTAATTAGTATTTCTAGACAAAATAATTAACTGAGACTGAGCTTGAGCTGTAAATAACTGGTCATAACTTGAAAGAGGAGAGGGGAATTAAAAAATTTTAAAAATAACAGTGGCAAACTGCAAAAATTCAAGGAAATATAATTCTAAAATCAGTGTTTTTTTAATGCATTTCATGGAAATACCAAGCTCTCTCCCCACTAACTTTGATTCTGTCTCTAAATCTCTGGTACTTGTGAACTTTCACATGGTGAAAGGTCTGTGTGCTTTATGACACCTACGTTCCTTATCATGGGAAGTTCATAACTTGCACTCCTATGCTCAGCTATCTCAACTGTAAACCCTGCAGAATTAGGAAATTTTCTGGTGTACTTTCCAGGTGATTTGTACGTGAGCATTATAGTCAAGTATGGACATCTTAATTATGTAGTTAAGGTAAGTTCTGTCACGGTAGTGTACCTGCAGACAGAAAAATTGGGATTTATATGAATGGACAGGCCTCTATAAGGAGGTACTGAGTGAAAGAGTCAGCGTGTTTAGAAACAAACAGTGAAGCCAGAAAAATCAAAAAGAACTTCAATATCTAATGAAAGGAAAGCAGACAGGAGCCATCTTGACCCTGGGATAAGTGTTTCTAGGGCCTAATATGAGCGGTTTCCATCTCAGCCAGAACTACAGGAAGTGTGTGCTGGTGTAAGGTGAAAGGTGTAATTTCCATCCTGTGCTGTGTTATCTCAGGAACAAAGACTAGAGTGGGTCAGCCTTGGAGAGAAACCAGTAGCAACAAAACATTTCTCAGGCTTTCTCACAGTGTAGTAGAGGAGGGCTTTTTAGGGAATTTGATACATGAGAAGTTGCTCTTCACATCTGCAGATAAGCAGTTGTCTTTGTTTGAAGGGAGTTTGGAGAGAGACGTTAGGAAGAATATATTTGGATGCATGAAGAGGGGAGCAGGCTGTCTGGACCTGCCGCAGTAGCCTTCAAAAGAAACTTTTAAGGACAGTATAGACAAAAATGAATAAAGCTGCAATGGCACTGCATCCTCTGCTGCTCAAGACATTGTTGACTGAGGTACCTGAATGCAGGAACTGTGGAAACTTTTGAAGTATGTGCAGGAACTACACATGTCGAGTATGTTAAATAATGCAGAGACGCGTTTTCATCTCTTATTAATGACAAAGATGTACCACATTAAGAGCTAAAAATGTTTCATATATTTCAGTAGAGAAGAATGGTGAATATGGGCTGGGGCTGTTTACATTGTGCTGCTTCTGCATTTTCCATCTAATTCCTACTGTTTCTTGAAGTTAAACAAGTAATGTCAATCTGTAGGGCAGAAACTTGAGTGGGTATGAATGTTTTATCACCTCTGTTGGCATTAGAAGTAGAATTTCCGGAGAGGGTTAAAATACTGGAGTGACTGTTAGACTTCTGATTTCAGCAAAAGCAAAAATGGCACCATTTACTAGGATCAGGTCAACGTTTTTGAAGGGCTTTCTGGATCACAGATTGTGAGCATGTGCATTCATGTGCAAACAGTCCCCAGCTGTGAGAGCCCTCTGTAAGGAGAAGCAGAGCTCAGACTCCAAAAGAAAAGCTTCACTTTTTCTTTCTTTATTATTTTTGTCAAAATTGAACTTCTTTTAACTCTCTGCATGCTATTGGTTCTTTGAGGGAGCTTTCTTTCTCTCTTATCGTTCCTTGCTCACCTTTTACATACATTTTTTCTCCATTCTGTGACTTGCAATTGCTTGATTTTCTTTCTTACCACTAATAATGAGACTGGAAGATTATGGAATATTTTTGCTTGCCCACAGATCTCTACCTACTTACCTAACCTTTGCAGCACTCTTGTTCTAGTTTTGGTCAGTTCATGCCCAGAATGAAATAACCCAGAAGAAGCCCTTACTTTGATGGTACTGGATAATAATTACATTATTTTGGTGGGGTTTTTTAAATTTTTTTTCTGGTTTACATTTGTACACAACCAATATTGACCAGCTGATTATGACCCTGACTTACCATTAGAACTTAAATTTAGATGTAGATGGTAAAGAGGCTGTGCTGGTAAAGAAGTGTTGCATTTCAGGAAAGAATCTTCATGGAGATTTAAATGTTGGATGCATGAGCTGGAACGTAAGAATATACTCAAATGTGCCAGCATGAAAAGGGCAGCAAGATCATGAACTGATTTGGATTTACATATCATAGTGGTGGCACAGGAGTCTGTTTCCTCCCTTGAATACAAACCTGCAGAAGAAAAGGTACATGATTTCCAATGGCATTGTGCTAAGATATGTGGCTACAAAATTATAATGGGTGCTGTGAAGCCTGCAAGAAAGCAAATTGGAATATGTTGAGTTTGGGAAAGGTTTTAGAGAAAAGAGAAAGCTCAGAAATAGAAAACAAACTGTATTAATGAAGTCAGATGGGTTATGAAGAATAAGGAAATAATTTATAGACAGGATAAAGAGGGAAAGATAGAACTGGGAGGGAAGTAGGACTCTTGCCAGATACTGAGAGGTGTAAATGGAAGAGATGAGGCAACAAAGGGGAGAAGATAATTTAGAAGATACATGTTCAGTGAGAGGGGGAAATCTGGAAAGCATAAGCTTTGTTCAGACATTCTCAGAAATACTCGGAGAGAATAAATACAAGTAATGGAGTGCCAGTATTTTGAATGATGCAAGTACTTCTGGCTGGAAACAATGAGATATAATATATTTCTGAAAGCAAATCACAATAAGGGAATTAAAATAGAAATTTGTGGCATTGAGGTTTTTTTATAAGGTTCTGGAAGCCTTCTAAGTGGACTTCAAACATTTTTGGGGACAAGCAATACATATACTGTGTAACATGTATAACTTGATTTGGTGGAAAGAAGATACGATGACTATGCAAAGCTTTTCTTTCCCTTATAGCATTTACTTATTGATAGGTTTCTCACAGTTTCAGCAGTCGTGAGTTAGAAGGATTCATTCAAATATTCAGGGATGCACAAAAGCCTACGACTGCCTTGATTTTTAGGCACTAAACTTTCAATACTTGTAGCTATATTTTGGATTCACTGAGGAACTCTGTTTCCCAGTTGTTTCAGCAGGATCACTGGGTGCTTAGTGGGACTGGAAGCACTTGTTGCAGCAGACTTGCATCTAACTTGATATGCTAACTTTTAGACAAATTGCTAATTACTTTATGATGCTGTATGTAGGTGTTTTGTGTTTTGTTTTTTTACAAGAAAAAGAAAAAAAAATCCATTCATTAATGTGCTTGCCCACATTTAACAGCTGAGATACAGACAGTAAAATCATGGAGAACATTTTCACTTTTGTCTGTGTCAACAATACAGTTGTATCATCAGGGATTTCTTTTAGCAACCACTTTTGCATGCCTGCTTAATTGACCTCTTAAAGACTAGTAAAGCAAGCGCAGGAATTATTGTTTCCCATTTTTTTTTCTTCTGTTTTTTATTATTAAAATGCAACATAAAACAAAGCATCCTTAAGAATCGTTTTTCCAGTAATTTAATCCAGGCTATGAAATGCCAACCAAGCCAATGTTTGTTCTGTTTCCAGTTTCCACAATCACTGTCAGGAGTATTATGAGGATTGACTGTCCCACTTAACTGCTATTATAGTTCTTGCTTTGTTCATTGCAATTACTGCAGTACCTAGGAGCTCTGGTCATGGAACAAAACTCCATGTGAACACAGCAGAAGGTGGGGCTGTAGGAAAAGGTGAAAGTTTTTTTTGTTTATTTTCAATAGGCTACAAAAAATTAATAGAAAGATCGTTGGTATTTTCCCAGAGGCCCTGGTCACAGTATGTTACCCAAAACCATCTCCATAGCTGAATGTTCCTACTTCTGTCGAACAGTCAGTCCACAAACTTAACAGGATAAGATTGCAAAATTCATCCACACTGTTCACTGCTGGTGTTTCAGCATGGCCAGTGGAGGGACAAAATGAAGGGACAGAACTGGGCTTTGATTTGGGGGTGTTTTGGGTAGGTAAGTTGTGAAGCTGAATACAGATTGATTATCTGCTATGAAAAAGTACGTGAGAAATGTTGGTTGTCACAGCTGGAAAAAAGAAAAAAAAAAAAAAAAGATGGACATATAGGAGGATCATAATACCAGCATTTCCATCAGAAACGCCATTAGTCGAAGCTTTCCCTCAAGCACTCCTTTTGTTAGCATGAGATCTGTCTCCACAAGGGCTTTGCCCATGGTGTCTTACTAAATTAGGGCAGTTAGACAGTGACTGCTAAAGCATCACCTAGGAACATGACATCTCCTGTTTCAGTGAGGTTAATCCCACATAATCTCAAAACACAAGGAAAGCTCTCAGTTTATTTGAGGCAGCCATTTGTTCGCTGAGGTAGACATGTTACATCATGTTTTCCAAAACTGACCAAGGCTTTTTTTTTCTGTCTGTAAAAAATGGTCTGAACCTAATGGAACACATTCTTGGGGTCTTCCATCATAGAATCTAGAATCACCAAGGTTGGAAAACACCTCCAAGATCATCCAGTCCAACTGTCCACCTACCACTGATATTTCCCGTCAAATCCATGTCCCTTTGTAAAACATCCAAACATTCCATGCTGTATCTTCATGTACTATTTCAGTTTTTACAACATTGTTATCAAAACAATGTGGGGAGGAAGAGTGAGGTTGTTATGTCATGCCTCCTTATGAGTGATAGAAAGGCAGTTGGTGCTGGTCTACAATCTTTTGTCTGTGCAGATGTTGTTTGCTATTGACAGGATCCTGCTTTGTGTTGTGACAGATGTGTGTCCCTTCAGTGGAAGGCTGTATTTCTTCAATGCTTTCCTAACAGGCTTTTCTGTTTATAGAGCCCAAGCCCATTGGTTCTACCTTATCCTTGCTCATAGAAAGCAGATGGGCATACCATGGAAGTAATTCCTGCATAAATTACAGGGTTTGAATGTCGCCTATGATTTTCCAGATGCTTTGGGATAAAAATGTGTGGCTTTTTATTACTTCATAAACATGTTTCTTTTAAGATGCACCACATCTCAGGGCTCCTCTGAGGTTAGTGATCCATTCACCCCACAACACTGATAGCAGAAGCTGCTTCAATTGAGATCTATGCTGTTTGTATGGCCATGGAATACACAGCCATTTTATTTTTATTTCCTAGGCCACAGTAATTATTAGTTTAGCCTCACACTTAGAAAAGTGATGGAATTTCACACATTAGGTTTACAAACAAGAGATTTATGTTTACACCAAATTTTGTCAGCATTTGTTAAGCCTCCTGTTTTCTTAACATGAGTAATTTGTTTCTCTTGCTATTCGAAAAGCACTCAAGGTAATTGATTTGGAGATAACCTTCTCCTACAGCATGTTTTAAATCTTTCTTTAGCCATTTGCATCACCAAGAGTCCTGTGGAAGCTGTGGCTCACAGAGACGTCTCTGCTGCCACCTTTTGTTCTGCCGGGGCTGCCCAGTACTCAGGATACCACGGATGGTACACAAATGGCAGGAATAGCTTTCTGCTCTGTGGTGGGTCCACTTCTCCCCCAGGCATCTATTAGGAGTAAAAGTCACCCCCTACGTGTGAATTAGATACAAGGATAATACTACATGTTACACGTCCTGTCTACTTCTTTGGTATCTGTATGCATATATTGACTACACATACAAATATATAAATGTATGCATGTGTGTTCATTTGTATCATCACACACAGAGCTGTAGCTTTTCATAGGCATTCTGTTCATCCAGCACAGTTGCTATGGCATCTGACAGACAAATGTTTGTATGATGAGACCAGGGACAGGGCAGCTGGGCAGTTGTTGGGCAGTTCTTTCAGCTTTGGCAGTCCACCAGATTACTTCAGACCTTTTTTTCTCCCTCTGAGCTTCAGTTCCCCCAGTGACAACATTTTTATTTGTGCACTGATTTTATATGTCATTAAAATGTGGCTATATAATAACCAATAATTGTTATTATACAGCTTATTTTCCCACTATGTGTGTGGATGGTTATCCCATAAATCAATCTGAAATTGATCATAAATACTTAACTTTAGTTGTATCACTGAGCACTAGAAAATAACAAACGATGCAAGAGTGATTAATATATTCCAGTAAGCTAGTATATCCATGGTAACTCAAACGCAGTGTCTGATCTGTACTGAGACTGAATTTGACATCAGATGTGGGATTCCTCTTACAAAAATTACTTCAGCTATGTTCTTGTAAGTCTAGGCTTCCTCCACTGCAAGTGGAGAAAGACAAAACCCTTGAGAGAATACTTCTCCCCTCTTCTTTGGAAATGAAATTTCCTCCATTATCTCTCACTGTTGACTGCAGAGGAACCTGTGTTCTGACACTAGAATTTTTAACGAACTAACATAGGTGACAGGCATCCTATCTCTTATGTCTAAGCAGTTGACTTGATCATCTGGCAGATTTAGAAAAATTTTCTGGATTAAATAAGGACTTAAAAATAACTTTGGCTAGAAATATTGACAAAGCTTGAATGTTATAAAAATGGTGTTAGATATTTTACGAAGCACTAAATATAATTTAGGGTGGCAGAAGAATCTGTATGAAACAAATACTGAGCTGTACAAAGAGCCATTAAAAGTTTGATGAAGTAGCATAAATAACATGAAGAATGAGGCATAAAGAATTTTCTGATTTTATCTGTGACAGAATGAGTTTTCTCATCATAATTAAAAACACAATCCATCGTCTTCAGTATTTATGGGAGTTTTCCTAGAAAGAGCAAAAGCTCAAAAAAGACTAAAGCAACCAGTTTAGAATAGCTTTAGAATTTATCTTCTTTGGAGTAATTTCCACAAATTGAACATTTTGGAGAGTTAAGAATATCCATGTGAGGTTACTGTTTCCCTCTTCTCCCTCCTCTTCCGAAAATTTTCCAGCAGAGTCCCAACTCAAAGGGAGCTGCAGAGCAGGGAAGGGACGATGCTTGCCACAGTACTGGGGAGCTGCTGCCTTCAAAATCAACTTGAAATTCTCACTTTGATGAGGCAAAGGTTTGAAGTACTCCATAGACTTACAATGGCATTTTCAAGCATGGTCCGAGGAACTGGTCAGAAGTTTCACTGAAATATTTTTTCAGTGGGATTCACACCGTGCATTCATTCAGATATTTGATAGCTTGTATTCTTTAGCAGTAAATAAGGGGATATTTGCTCAGGTCGAGTTCCTGCCCCTACTGAAATCGACAGCAAAACACCCACAGACCTCAGTGAAGCTTGAGAATCTTGATGTGTTGTGGTTACTTCCAATTTCTTTGTTTGAAATGCACTTTTTTTTTTTTTTATAAACTGGGGTTACAAGCACTGTATTGTTTTTCTGTTTCCAAAGCTAAAATATTTTTTCCTGTTTCCAAGGAAGATACAACTGTACTGATTTGCCATGTCTCATTCATACATTTCTGAAATAACTGCATCTGTCATTAAGACCCAAAGTGGTTGGGCAGATTGGGCCAGATTTCATAAGAATTGTATATCAGCAGAGCTTTGCAGATTCAAGATAAGACCTGTAGCTTCTAATGAAAATTCAGACGTAAAAAATACGAAACACACTGAAATACAATTGCTCACCCATAATAATCAAAATATAATATGCTCACTCACAGCAAAAAGTCCTGCTTCTAGGGAATCTGAATTACACAGTAAGTTATTTCTGAAGCCTGTGATTGAGAAGAAAGACAGATCTGCTGATTGCAGGAGCTGAAACTACTAGACATGACAGGTTCCCATCAGTAAGGGTTATATGTGTCTATCTGACCCCTCTTACCCAGATATCTTTTAATCCCACTCAATAGTTAGATGGCTTAGCATTATTACAGTGATCATCTGAAAAAATAGTACAATCTTAAATATCTTGTGGAATGGGCATCCCAGATTTGTCACTGCTAACAAAAACATTGCACCTCACTAGAGAGCCAACCCAGAATGCTGACATGGTGGTCTGAGCCAACCCTGCACAGTCTGAAATGCAGGAAAAATGCAAAGTTCCATTTCTTTGCATGAAATGCGCAGATATAGACACCTTGCTCACAAGTCAGGGCATAGGAAGCTTTAGCAAGCATAATCTGTGAAATGTGGAGGACTGCCTAGGTCAAACTAGCAAAATGGCATGTTTGCATAGCAGATACCTCCATAAAATTTTCAGTGATTGTCTGGACAATTTCTACTCTATGGCCAGCATGTACCAGAGAGCAGAATCTCATCTTGGAAGCAAAGTAGGAAGGGAAATAAAAAAGGGAAACAGGAAACAGAAAAAATAAAGTTTGAAAATAAGCATATAAAGAGGTCAGACTGGGGTAAGAAACTTCGAGGCTACAGTTAGGCATTGGATATAAGTAGGCAGAAGGCCATACTTGAAGAATGGCAGGTGGACACTGGAGACCTAGAGGTCTTCAGTTTGACCTTCTGAATCAAGCAGAGCCTATTGGAACAAGTTGCTGAGGCCTTTGCTCAGGGTGGGTTTGGACACCTCTGGGCACCCAATCCAATGTCCAGACACCTTCATGGTTAAAAAAAATAAAATAATAATAATAATAATAATAAATTCTTTATGTTAAGTAGGAATTTAATGTTGCAGCTGGTTTGTTTCGTCTTACACTTGCTGAAGTTTGGCTCTAGTTTTCACATATTCCCTTGTTGTATACAGTGGCAAGATGACCCCAAGTGATTTGTTCCTCAGGGTGAACAAAAACACTTCTGATGTGTCCTGTGCTAGAGTGGCCTGGCACTGGGTTTGCTTCAGTATGTCCTTGTCTGTCATGCACTTGGAGCCTTAAACAGGATGCAGTCCTCTAGGCATTGTCTCACAAGCCCAAGGAGAAGGCTAGAGAAACTTACCGTGGCTTGCTGGCTACACTGCTACTAGTACAGCCCAGAATTTGGTTGACCTTTGCTGCAGGGGCACACTGCTGATTCACATTTGGGTTGTGCATCTGGAGCCTTAAGCCTTTTACTATGAAACCCCTGTGTAGCAAGCTGCTGCCCAGCCTGTCCTGGTGCATGGGCTTGTTCCTTCCCGAATGTGAGACTTCACATTGACTTCATCATACCCCTGGAAGTTTCTCATTTTTTCAGCCTGTCTAGGTGACTTCAAGTAGTCTTGTCCATCAGTGCACTGATGGCTAGCCCCAGTTTGGTTTTACCTGTAGACTTGCTGAGAATACAAAGAAACCATGTGTCAAAGTTCTTTACTGAGAAAGGTCTTCTTCTCATTGGAAAGTCTTTATGTCTTGTGAGGAATCAGAAACACAAACAGCTTCATATTGTAAGCTTATAAATAACCTAGTGGTGAGGAATAGCTCTCTCTGAAGGGCAGTGCAGGGAGCCCAGCACTGCAGGGTGAAGTTAGTACCACTTCATCAAGTGTCCATCATTGGGTAGAGCAGCGGAGGACAGTTTCTTAAATCTTACTCTTGTGACTGTGTTTCAGGGTGAGTCAGACTTAAGTATATAGATGGTGAGGAGTGGGAGTGTGACTGATTGACTGTGAATCACAGCATCGTAGAATCATTTGAGTTGAAAGGCACCATTAAAGGTCATCTAGTCCAACTCCCCTGCAATGAAAAGGGACACCTGCAGCTCCAACAGGGTGCTCAGAGCCCCATCCAACCTGACATATCTCCAAGGACAGGGCATCTACCATATCTCAGGGCAAACTGTGCCAGTACTTCTCTATCCTTAGTGCAAAAAAACTTCTTTATATCCATTATAAATCTCCCCTTCTTCTGCTTGAAAGCATTTCCCCTTCTATCACAACAGACCGTGGTAAAGAGTCGGTCCCCTTCCTTCTTACAACTCCCTTTAGACACTGAAAGGCCACTCTCAGGTCTCCTCAGAGCCTTCTCTTTTCCAGGCTGAAGCTTATGTTAGGACACATTGATCATGTGAGACAGTCTTTAACTATGGAAGTATATTTCTCACTCTGATTGTAGGAAAGGAGCTTGTTTTCTTTTAACTGCTCTCCCCTCCATCAGATGATTTCCAGTTTGCTGTCACGGCTGTGTGGCTGCTGTAACATGTCGAAACTATTCATTTTAGAGTATTAGCTTTATTTTTGCTACCTGTTGCTTTTATGCACCAAATTTTATACCCTTGGGATATTGCCAGAACTGCCAAATCATTCTCCTATTTTGTGTTCATGGTGATATTTCTCAGTATTTTCTGTCTCTTCATGGAAGACTGTGGGAGTCCAGCAGCAATTCCCAAAACCCTGAAAAGTGATTAGCAATTTTTATTCTCTAAGTGCCTAATGGGGAGATTAAGATAGGCCACTGGGTGTTCAAGCAATACTACTTGGTGGCATGGAAATTCAACACTAGCTATTAAGTGGTGAGAAGAAGGTAAGTGCCTGCCCCTGGAGATATCAGCAATTATTTTGATGCATGCATTATATCCCATTTTCTCTGGTAATTTTTATAAGTTCTGCTTTTTTTTTTTTTTTTTTTTTTTTTTTTTTTTTTAATGTTTCACCCCCTGATACAGGCATTTATCCACATTTTTAGTAGCAGAATTGATATGTAACCACAAGATGAGTTTCTGCTAAAGGTATTTTTCTTGCACAGTCTGTGAAGTCACATTGTTAGCCCATTCTTTTGTATCTAACATGGCATATTTGTGTACAGCAGCAAAGAAATGGGGCTACGCTTCACATTCCAGGTTTAAAATAAATAATAGCAAAATAGCTTAGGAGCTTAGCAGATGTTCTTCCGTAGCAAATCCTATCATTCACTTACACTGTCTTCTTTTCCATTTCAGGAGGTTGGAAGCATTATTGGAAAGGTCAGGAAATTACTTTTTCTCTTTATTGCCATGTAAAAATATTGCATATCTGTACCCTTCATCAGCCCAGGCTAACTTTCTTCTCTTTCTTCAACAGAAAGGTGAGACAGTTAAGAAGATGCGGGAGGAGGTAAGATGAGCCTTGATATTTTCACTTGCCTTCCTTGCTAGGGAAATCAGGATATGGAACGGCACTGCCATCAAGTGGACAGCTCTCTGAGCATCACCTCCCTGTTACACGCGGTGCTGTGCAAATGTGCTGGCCTAAATTAAGCACTGCTGTTAATGTCACTTCCTTATCACTGCAGCAGTCTGGAGCCCTTCATTCCCATAGCAATGTGCCTGCTGCTGTCTTATCTCGAACAGATTAGCCAGCATGATTGTGCGCATCCAAACCTCTGTGTCTTTCCCCAGCCTGCCAGCATTGCTCCTGTGTGCGTCATGGTTGCCCAGCAGGGAGCTCCCATAATCTGAAACCAAGCTTTAGAGTGATGCTATATAAAGTGTGAGGAAGACTCAACCTTCTGCAGAGCTGGAGCTGGATTTCACAAGTCAAAGCATCCCTCTGCTATGTCTGGGCACAGACTTGACTTTTCCTCATTTTGCAGCAGTCAGTAGTGTTTGGACAGAGTAGACCTGCACACCAACCATTCACATCCTTTGAAAAGGTTATAAGCACAAAGAAGCTAATGGAGGCATGGCTCTGCATAAACTTTAATCTTGCCAGTTGTTGTAGGCCTCTTTCTCTACCCCAAAGCAAGCTGCAGCATCTGTAGAGAATTATACCTCATGTCCTGCACATCAACACATCTAACCTGCACACATCCTTGAAAGTTTCCTACTTTGAAACATTGGCTAAAAGCAGGATTCAAAAGAAAAATCCTACTGCTTGAAACTTCAGGAGCACAAGGTGTGCAGAGGATGCCTCAAGAAAAGTTAGTGTGGTTCTCTACTGTACTTTAGTATGTCACTTGCTTTGTTATTTTGTACACTGATAGGTGGTCTCTGGCAGAAAAATCTCAGCATACTTGGAGTGAAGAAAATTATGAGATATATCTTTAAACATACACTACAGGGAGTTCATTTTCAGGCTGACTGAATTCAGAGCTCTTCTGTTGATGAGAGGTTTCACTCATGTTTTTATAAATAAGTATAATTGTTAAGATTTAAAAATAAAAAGAGGGGAAAAAAATAAAACAGTTTTGAATGTACTAAGTAATCCTCAGAGTTGATTAAACACATTGTAGCCTAATTTTCAATTGTGATCACAGGTAGATATCTTTGGGTTTAAGCTAGCTGCACGCTGGGGAAACTATCATTAGAAAGTGTTCCTGATTTCTGAGTCAAACATCTTAGGGAAGTGTTATAGTTCCTGATCAGTTTTTCAAGGTAAATATAAAATATTCTCCTTGAAAAGCTACTGTCACTTATAGATAATTGCAAGCAGTTTGGTTTTTCATTTTATAAAAAGGAATTGTATGCCTTTTACTACTAACAAGGACTAAGCAGTTGTGTTTCCAAGTGATGATGACTCAGTCCTTCTTTTAAATCACTAACTCCTCCAGTCCTCCTTTAAAAACAAACCATAGTTTTATTTTGACTTTCCTGGTAGATGTGGTAATTTGCAAGCCAACAACAAAACGCAGTGTTGACTTGCCCTGTCATCAGAGAAATGTAATAGAAACATGAGTCTGAAGTACAAACCCCACCAATCTGTGCCCTGCAGTCATTAACTTTCTACACAAATATTGGAGATTCCCACATAATCTGTGATTGTTCTGATCAGAAGTGTACTGGAGGGCCATGCGACAGTTAAGGCCATATCCCCAGCAGCTCTTCAAAGCTGTGTTTCTGCCTGGCTCACTGCAGAGCAGTACCCCAAGGACAGACTATAATCCCTGCAACCAAATGCTGCAGCCAACTGAACTCACCCCAGGCTTGATCTCCTTACTGATAGAACTGTGGTGTTTGACTGAGACAATCCCCACGTAGATTCACCTGTCAGAAGAAGTATCTGCCACCCTTTCTATTCTATGAATACCAAGTGGATCTGCCAGCAAACACCATGACAGCTAGATTTTTCTGTTAGTTAGTGTTGTGGGTATTTTGCTACTGTGATTGGTTGTTGTCACTTGGGGAAATAAGCTATCTTAACTGTTCAGCAGCAGTACACACATGAATGAAGGCTCAGGCACATATCACATCGCTGGTTTGTGGTAACTTTGGAAGCAAAGGGTTTCAAGCTAGGATAGGGGAGATTTAGGTTGGATATAAGGAGAAAGTCTTTTACAGTCTGAGAGGTGACGCACTGGCTCAGGTTGTCCAGAGAGGTGGTGGATGCCTTGTCCCTGTAGACACTCGAGGTCAGTTTGCAGGGGACTCTGAACACCCTGATCTGCTGAAGGTCTCCCTCTTCATTGCAAGGGAGTCAGACTCAATGGCTTTTAAGGGTCCCTTCCAGCTCAAATGATTCTATGATTCTACAAACTCACAGTATCTCGTGTTTGCTGGAGGCCTGCATACTCATAGAGGTCAGTGTCTCTGTATCAGTTGCTCTGGTGACTTGTTAGACTGCATTAACTCATTTCCATGGCTGAAACCTCAGAGGAGGCACAGGGTTTATCTTACCTAAACTGGATTTGATTATTACATCCACTGATAATCCTATTAAGCACATTTACATCTGATTTAGGGGTTTTCTCTGCAGTGGTACAGTAACATATAAGGGAATAAGTATACCTGAGAGCCATGCTCCTTAGTCTCTAAGAAGCAGTTGTCCAATTCCTTCCTTCAGGCTCCTTGCTTTAAAGGAGATAACACCATCCCCATTGCATGTCCTACCAATACTTCTTTAAAGGATTATTTTGTGCACATTGAGTAAATTCCCATGACACACAGCTAAAAGGAACCATCCCATATTCCAAGCAGGGCCCCAGCTAGACACATCAAGCACTGTCCAGGCTTCATTTGAGTCCAGGCTTCAAAGTATTGATACTCCCTGAAGAAAAGAAGCTTGTCTGAAATTCTGTAGCTCCAGTCCTCTTTAAGGTTAGCTTTTCAGAAGCAAAAACTTCATAATGTAATTATTTGTACCTTTGAGTTATAGAGGTGCTATTTGCATACTGTGATGAAAGCTGCTTGAGTGTTTACTGAGACAGAACCTGGCTTCCCACAGTTAGTTGAATCTTTGGAGTGTGATCAGTTTATGCTGAAATTATATATGTTGTGGCTACAATTGTAGGCGAGTGAATTAGATGCCTCAAGATATTCCTTCCCAACCTATATCTCTGCTCCTGCTTACTTTTCTCCCCAGGAAGTATAAAATTGAAAATTATTTGTTCTTTTTGACAGAGTGGGGCTCGAATCAATATTTCCGAAGGCTCCTGTCCAGAAAGAATTGTGACCATAACAGGCCCAACAGATGCAATTTTTAAAGCTTTTTCTATGATTGCACTAAAATTTGAAGAGGTAAGCAAATAAATAAATAAATAAAAATTCTCTCTTGAAGTTGAAACACAGATACAAGTGTTTGGATTTTCTCATGTTTGCTTTAATGTTAAATATGATTTGTTTAATGTTCTATTTAATAGCAATGAAATTGGTTGTATTTTTATAAAGGCTTTTGGCAGTAACACCGAAGAAAAATAATGGGTCAGTTTACAAGCTGTTTGATAATTTCTTTTGCTTTTTGGAGGCTTTAGCGAAAAGCAATTGCTTCTAGTAATGTGCACTAATGGTAAGAAAAATGTCTTAGAAAATGCCTGGTCCCATCGTGAGTATGATTTGCAAAAAATAATTGCCTAACTTTTAGCTCTGTTTTTATCTGATTCCATTTGGTATTGATGTAAATTCTGCATACGTCAAAATGAGTATATAATTCATTCAACTAGAAATTTTTTATTTTAAAGACCTATGTAATTACTAATTACCATATTTAAGGATTGGCTTTTAAAATTAATTATAATGAAGGCACTAATAGTAAGTGAGGCAAGGGAGCGCTCAATTTACCATAGAATTACCATTCCATGCAGATATGTACCTAAAGTGCTCGGATCTCCTCAAGTTTCATGGACCAGCTGCAGTTAGAATTAGTCACTGCTTTAATGGGAAACTTTAAAAAAAAAAAAAAAAAAAGGAAAAAAAATGGCAGCAGGCTGCCAAACATGAACCCTGTTAACATAGGAGAGGACTTGACTCCCTCTGCTTTCATCCAGCTGTCTCTTCTGTACTCTGTGGGAAGCAGAAGCTCCTACAGAGAGCAGTTCACCTTCTCCTGAAGGAATTGCCTGCAGAGAGGAGATGATGGGGAATGCCAGTGTGTAGCTTTGTTTACCTTTGGTGATTATTCAAATTTAGAGCAACAGGATCAGAAGAGTTCGTGGGTCATCAGGTGCAATTGTCTGCTAGCATAAGCAGTATGTCTTGCAATCTCCATTATGGCATGATCAAAAAGTACTTTATATTTTTCTAGTTCCTGATATTGGATTCACAACCTCAATTCTCTGATACCTGGACACCTTCTCTCTCCCCATGGAAATTTATTCACAAGTAGTTTTTATGGCTTTGTCCACGTACCAGCAGTGGCTGATAATTCTTGCATTTCCAGTCCTGAGGTTTGCTCTCACACATTTTTTTATAAAACAGCTTTATCCCCTCACACTTCTGCTTTTTCCAGAATAAATGAGCCAAGCTCAGTCTTTCATTAAGTGCACTCTCCAAACCCTCAACACTCCCTTTGTACCTTTGCAGTCTATGCTAAATGCCTACCTTAATTGTGAACAGGTTGCAAATGAAGCTCCGCAGGGGTTTAATTAATGGCATTAAATGTCCCCTGGGCTGGCTATCATGCTAACACAATCCCATCCCTGCTGGCAGTGCCTCACCCCCACCTAGGGTAACATTTTGTATGTAACTGCACTGGGGCTGTGACATCCTGAGCTCATCCTCAGGTGTGTTCATTGGGAACTTCCTACATCTCAGGAGACCATCTTGTTAGTCCTCAGGCATATGGCTCTTCTTTTTAATGCTGGAAATGTTAATCCCGTTCATCCTCCTCCACTCTTTCGTGATCTTTGAGATCTTCCAATGGAATATTACAGTTGTTCAATGTGTTGATAAGGTACCTTGGATTTATGGCACGGTGCATTTTTTTGTTTGTTTTCTTTACCAGTTTTTAATGAAATAATGCTGATTTTGAGGTTGAGTCTTGCAGAACTGCACAAGCAATTCTCTGTAGTCCCGTTGTAAAACCATCTGCTGTCATCTCCATCAGAGCTTTATCTCCTTGCCCGTATCATACTTATCTCTGTTCCTTCTATAGGTTATGATTCTGTTTCATGCACGGCATCATACCAGCATGCTGAGATTCAGAGAGAGAATGAAGAGCATGTTCTCCTTACGATCTTATCCTGCAGAATGCTGTGGGAATCTCTAATCCCTGCCAGTTCCCATCAAAATGAGTACCCAGTAGAAATAGCATCACATTTCTCATAAAAGCATTGAACATCACATAGCATTAAATACCTCACCCACCCCACCTCTCCAAAAAAAAAAAAGCCAAACTCACCCTGTTGTTTTTGATAGGCAAAAAAATGTGAACTTCGGGCGTTTGAGTGGATTTTATGCATATTTGTGCTTAGATCTTAGAGGGTAATCAGGACTCTTAGCATTGATTTTAGTCAGTGAGTATTGGCACTTAATGTAGAACTCATGCATCATATCTATTCTGAAGTATCTGTATTTAGTTTTAATATCATTGGCTTCCAGAGTATTTGAAAGAACAGTGGTAAGGAAAAATGTCTCATAAAATCAGTTTGGTTTTCTGTAATTATTCCTATCAATACAATGAGGTAACTGTAATGCTTTAGAGTCAAAATGAAGTACTGTTTCAGAACTTAGAATTGAGCTGGCTACCCAATGCCATTTCTTATACATATCTTATTACTGGAGATTTCTTAAGCCAGTTATGAAATAGAAAATCCCACAATAGAATATCACTCTTGCTATAAAATATTCTTTTTACTTATGCTATGTTGTCAGCAACTGCGAAATCTGAAGAGCACCAGTGTGATAATTGCTGAACCTATATGTAGCAAACAGCAGTGTAAACTCCAGCAAATATTGTTTTATGGGCTATCTGTCCCTATGAATGTACTCTCCATAGCCCACAAGATGTGAGCTGTACATGAGCCAGAATACTCTTGAGTTTCCAGCTAGAAATGCTACCAAAAAAAAATAAGTTGTGAGAACTTGGTTTAAACTCTTTGTATCAAATTTTGGGATGGGAAAGAGGGGAGGAATTTGTGATTAATTTGTAGAGTCTGGGAGAAAGCTCATGTAACACTCTGAACATGAATCACTTCCTTATCAATGTGACTGATACCCATCAGGGATCCTAGATGAGGAAGACAAACGAAAAACCATGCAAAGTCCAACTCTTACATCTTTCAAAGGCCTGAGGAGATGGATGCAGTGCACAGAAAGTTAGATGCTAAAGAAACAAATATTCCAGTTCAAAATAAAATTGTCCTGTGAGAATTTTTCCAGCCAGCACTACTTTGGGAATGTGCAGTTCTGGAGGGGATCTTTTTGCTCTCTCATCTTTTCTGTGTTTTTAAGCTGATCTGATGCCTTTACCAGTATGTCATTGAGATGCCATAGTTTAGGTTTGACTACTTCTGAATGGTGAAGAGAAAATAAAGTAGAGCGGCCTTAAATGAACAAGTGTTTTGAAGTGCTTTTAAGTGCACCTGAGTGCAGTGAATGCTTCGAGGCCAGTTCAGCTATGATGTAGAATTGGGAGACATTATCAGGAACATGCTGGGTGGCTTTGAAGTGAGTTGTTTACCTGCGTCTGGATGATTATGTGCCATTACCTGACACTAACATGATCTAGTGAAGTGATATCTTCCAGCTGGAAAATCGGTATGACTTGCACTTTATTTCAGGTACATGTGTGTTGCAGAGCTCTGCTATCCTTCTCGCTTTATTTTGGATTGCAATCTCTCACTGACACTGGTACTAAACAAAATGTGAGTTAAGGGCTGCAGAGGACTGATTTGATCGCTGTCTTATGGTGTGCAGACATGCCTCATTGTGTTCAAGATTTTTTCATCTCTTTGAAGCTTAGCAAGGTCATACTGAGCCATTTCTTAGGCAGCAGAACGTTACCATCCAAAATGCAGAGGTACTGCTGCGAACAATGCTGGTGTTCCCATGTGTTGTTTGGATAACTTGTGAATTGCTTGCTTGCTTGCTTGCTTGATTGATTGATTGATTTTGGTCCCTTCATTCCATTGGAAGGTCAGCTTTATCTTTTCCTTTGTGGGTTTTTTGTTTATTTGTTTTTTTTTTTTTTGTTTTTTTGTTTTTTTTTGTCTCATGGTTTTAGGAGTATGTAACTGAGACTCCTTGTTTGGGTTTGACTCCTTTTAGATGATGAGAATGAGGAAATTAGAGGGATAGTTTTGTTGTGGCTGGAAGACTTTGAAGAAACAAAAATATGTTTAAAACAGTGTAAACTTTGTGACAAGTAGTATATTAAAAAGCCCTTGAAAATAGGCAGTGTAGTTTGACTAGATAACAGAATACATGAATACATGTTAAAATATCTAGGTACAGATAACTGCTATTGTTAATACTCTGGTTACATAGCTATGATGGAAAATATTTTAGAAAGTGTACTGTGTTATACAGATCTGCTACAAAAGAGAAATTAAGCATGGGTGCAGCAAAGTATTTATCAATATTATCTGCTTTTATTTGCTTCAGATTGGTCATAGATCATTTTTGTCATTCCCTCTTAAAACCTTTTTTCTTTGTGGCAATGAAGAGAAGCTATGTGAAAAGATGTAATATATAGTAGAAATGTTCAACTCAAGATAGTGGAAAAGAAACAAAGTCAGGATTTGGGGGCCTGTGAACTCAAAAACCTGCTTGTTTTTTCCATCTGCTTCAGCTGGTCTAAAGGCAGGTGCCACAGTCACCTCCCAGTCTTGTCACTGAGCCTGTCCCCTGCACAAGCCTTCCTCCTCTGCTTCTTGTGCAGTCATGCTTATGGTGTATCATCTACATTGCTGGTGGCTTCACCTGCAGCAGAGATGAGACACAATTAGTTACAAACTGCCCAAGTCCTCAAGAACTGTTCAGGCATTTGCTCTGCGCCCTTTAGTACCCAAAAGGAATGACAAATCCTCAGCTAATTGTGTTTGATGTTGCTATTACAGGACATTAATGCTTCAATGACAAACAGCTCAGTGACAAGCAAGCCACCTGTAACACTGCGGCTTGTCGTTCCAGCAAGTCAGTGCGGATCCCTTATAGGAAAAGGAGGCTCCAAAATCAAAGAAATCAGGGAGGTAAGTCTCGGGGTGTCTGCCAGGGTTTCTGACTAGCTCAGTGTTGTTCCATTGCACTTGGCCAATGGAGATTTTTTACTCAGAGGGTGATGAAGCGCTGGCACAGCCGCCCAGAGAAGCTGTGGTGCCCCACCTCTGGAGGCACTCAAGGCCAGGTTGGATGGAGCCCTAGGCAGCCTAAGCTGATGGGAGCAGCCCTACCCATGGCATGGGGTTGGGGCTGGGTGGGCTCTGAGGGCCCGATCAACCTGAACCATTCAGTGATTCTGTGAAAATTATTTTACTGAAATTACATGTACAGCATTTACTGTGACTCATCAGTTCATGGCAGTTCTGGAAGGAGGAGGTGGTCATAAATGACAGCCAGGGTTGTTATCCTATTGACTGTCAAATGTGCTGAGTGAAGAGCCTCAGAAAGCCTTGCTCTGTGGCAAGCCAATGACCACAGTGCCCTTGTACCTTCCAGGACACAGAGACAGTATATGAAATTAAAAAACAGCTTTACAATTCATTCATTGCAACACTACTAGAGCAGCTCAAACACAGCTTGGAAGAGGAAAATAAACAACAGAGAAAACAGTCAAGCACATTTCGGCAAATCAACACCCTAGCAAATAAAAATGTCCTTTCAGATTTCTTTTTCAGCATTGTCCCCCAGTCAGCAACACTGAGAAGGCCGAGCCAGAGTGTTGTGGACTTTTCGAGGCCAGTTCCAACGTTTGCAGTCAGGGAAAGACCCAGATTGTGCTGGCGAGGCCAGGTCATGAGGTCAAACTCTTCATCTACCTTTTTTTTTAATTGATTTGTTTTTTTGTTTCTCCCTAATCTCGCTGTTCCATGAATGACCTGACCTCATCTATTCCCATCTCATATTGATTTATTTTTAATTCAGACTTTATCTAAAGGCATTCATTCAATTCACTGTGCTAGCAGCCACATTTTTCTCTAATCAGAAAATGCAAAAATGATCACACGGTGTCAGCTTGAATTGTTCCTACTGTGGCTATGGTAACTTAGCACATGTCAAGCTGAGGATCTGATATTTTTAATCAGTAAAACAAGAAAAGTAGGCACGTGCTAAAATTATATAAAGGGAATCTGAATAAACATTTCTGAAAATGCCATTTTACTCTGGAGAAAATGATGGTGTTCCTTCTACATTTGTATTTGTTCTAACACAGAACAAAGTGTTGAATAGCAAGATGAAGTGCTGACTGTTTTTTTATTTGACTTTGTCAAAACAAAAGCTTTTCACCAAGTTTTCCCAGGAAAACTTTCCGTTTTATCTACAAATGTATCTTCAAGGCAGTATGTTTCATTGAACTTCCAAGTTTCATTTCAAGCATGGAAAAAAAAAAAAAGGACATTTTGGTAAGAGAAGCTTTCATCAGATGATGTAGAGGACTGGAAAATGTTTTGATCAAAATTAAATTTGCTCTGAAATTCTGCCATTTGAAGTGGTCTTCTTATTTACCAAGACCTGCAAATAATTTTACTTTTTTTTCTTGGTATTTTGTTACCTTTTTTTTCATTAAAGAATCAGGGAGCTGTGCCTCTCATTAGTACTTATTTTCAAACATGCTTTTGGGATGTGGGAGACAGTGTCACTTGATGTGCACTTGATCTTCTGTGCAAAATTAGATATATAGGAAAAACTGTTCTCTTTATTCAGAACTGTCTGGTAGTAGGGTTCTGGCTAGTTTCTCATTTGTGTTAAAATAGTACTGGGCAGAAGCACCAAGTGTGGTCTGTTAAGCACTTAGTTGCGGGTTTTATAGCTGTCACCTCTTTGTCTTTGTACTGGAAATCTTTGTACCTCTTTGTACTGGAAATCTCATCCGTAATGGTGAGTGAGTGCTTGTAGGACACAGGCTCTTACAGGTGAAGTTGGTCTGTGTACAGTGATTATTCTGGTGAGAACAGTTTCAGAAGCAGTTAGCTACTTCCCCAGTGCAAGGAAGTAAAAGGATATTGTGTGGTCAAAGGGATCTTTGGATAAGGCTAACGTAGCATGGATGCACACTTCACATTTGCATAGTCAGAAGTGTATTGGGAAGATCTTATTTATTTTTTCATTGCTGATATATGACTAAAGTAAAAAAATAAACAAAACTAGCATTGGAAGCAAACACATAAATGACTGCAGTATTTTGCAGAGTATTTTATGCTAGTCATACAGATACCCAGAACTGTATGCTAAACAATAACCACTATCAAACAGCAGCAACAAAAAAAAGTGCATCTACCTCAAGATATGATCTAATTTCATCATCACACAACACACTAAGTAGCAATTGCATGAGGGATGGATGCTTTTTGTGTTCAGCCTGGTAGGGCTGCTGCCCGAGAACAGCAAGGAATGCATGCATTTGCAAGACAAGGCTGTAAGAAAAAGAAAGAAAAGCATGGCAGATTGATGAAATTATGGTGAAATTTCAAAGCCTGTTATGGAAAAAGGAATTGATATCTCTTTAAATAGCAGTAGTGAACAGAAGATGCAATCAGTAATTTAATCAGTCTCTGGAAAGAAGAATAGCATGTGTTGTGTGTGACCACCAAGAAAATAAAATAACTCTTTGCTGGCTGACACAAACTCAACGATAATTAAAAGCTAACTAAATATATACATACATAGCATTTAAATAACAACCAGGAAAACATTTTGTTTGTAATGTGTGGAAGTGCAAATTCAATATGAAATGCATGTGGGCTTTTTTTCTGTTGATTGAAAGTCTTTCATGATTTTTGTGAAATAATGCCAAGGATTATTTTGGCTTCCTCCCCTCCCCTCCCCTCCCCTCCCCTCCCCTCCCCACCCCTGGCATTGCCTTCCTGATAGTGATACTCTGGTTTGCTTCTGCTCAAGTCCACAGGAGCCCAGGTGCAAGTAGCAGGGGATATGCTGCCAAACTCAACGGAGCGTGCAGTCACTATCTCAGGCACTCCCGATGCCATCATCCAGTGTGTGAAACAGATATGCGTGGTCATGCTGGAGGTAAGTGATCGTTTGGGTTCTTGCCTCTCACATGGGAGATGTTCAAACATGTTGTTGATTTTCAGCTGCCCGGGGGTTCCCTGAGGTCCTGTCCATCCATCCCCGGTCAGGGATTTCAGGGGGACCCTGACAGAGCCTCAAATACTTGACTGGTGTCTGGGAACCTCTTGGAGCAGGCTTAGCAACCTGGGGCCAGGGCTATCATGACACTGTCAAGCAGCAAAGCATGGTCCTGCACAGAGCTGCAGCCCATCTTTTGAGAAAAGCATTTTATTCTGATGCATTTTATTCTGATGATTCTGAACAGGACAAAAACACGTAGGTCTTGTTTAAAGTAGAAGCAATTCTGGCTTGTGTGATTTAAACATTGCAGGACTCTTTCCTTCTTTGGGGTCAGATCACTGCATAATGCTATTAAGTTTCTTTGCAATGGCACTTTTTTAGCTCTGAAGTTAAATGATACCAAATTAATTTCTACACAGATTTGAGCTGTTTAATCCTGTATTGAACGTGTCTGTACTTTCATGCAAGTACACATCTCAACTGATTAAGTTAAAGTTTGAAAAAACATCAGCATACAAAATGAAAAAACTTGACATGGCAACCACAGCTTTTGACTTAGAATGATTAACTTCTCCATTTTTATCACATTTTTTTTGCTGGAATATTTTCTCTGTTTGGGGTTTTGGGTTTTATGGGTTTTTTTATCTTACGTGTAGTCAGGAGCTGTCTCATAATCTCTGATGTCCTACTTATTTTATATTCCTTAAAGATAGGAGAAGCAGTGAGACAGCACTGTAGCTACAGGCTGTTCGTAAGAATGCACTGTATCTAAATAACAGCCAGCATTATGCAAAAAAAAAAAAAAGGCATAAAACTGAAGAAATGCCCAATATTGTGCTTGGAAAAAAAATGACTCTTGCTTCAGTTTTTGCTGGACTACTGTGAGGAAAGAATTTGTGTATAAAAATAATATAGAAGATAATATTCAAAAACTAATGCTAGTTCATTAGACGTGGAGTACATGATAGTAATTATTATCAGCTTTGAGCATGGTGTGTAGTTCTGTATGCAAGTGGCATTCATGGAATAAATAGATATATTTAATTTAGAAAACAAACTGTTTTACAGGCAGACGCTCCCACTTTGTGTATGGGAAGAATGTTAATCTGGCTCAGATATTTCCCTTCATACACTTGCCTTGGGCTGCAGGGAATATGTTCCTTTTCTGTACATGATGAAGGCTGTAGCTGGGAGGGATTTTCTCCACCCTTCCTGCTCAGCTGAACAAGAGGAAGGATCAAGCCAGTCGCTTGTCATTTAGCAGCCGACTTAACTGAGTCAGTAAAACAAGAAATCTTGATGCGCAGCAGCATAGGAAAGATCAATAAGCAGGGTGTGCTCAGACTGGCCTCTTCCAAAACATTGACACAGTTTGATATTGTTTCCTGAAATGCCTTAAAGTGCTTAATGAAGCTTTATAGCTTCACCAGCTAAGAGTGGTAGAGAAGCCACGAGTGCCGGCTGTCAGTTGGACAACTGAGGCCTTGGCTTCCCTACCTGGGGCTCAGACATCAGACTTCTGATTCTAGGACTCTTGGTAAGGAAGGCAGGGCGGGCTGGGGCCGGGTCAGTGCACCCCTACTGCCTAGGGTGGCCAAGTTAAAGAGTGGTTTTATGTGCATTCTGCTTCATTCTGCATTTTGATCGCTTTGTGTTTTTGTCTGCAGTCCCCACCCAAAGGTGCCACCATCCCCTACCGTCCCAAACCTGCCTCTGCACCTATCATTTTTGCAGGTGGCCAGGTAAGAGCAGACACCATTTTGGCTTCAGCTGGAAACCACACCGTCTTGGCCCAACCTCAGCCAGCGCCTGTTAGTTTTCAACTTTTACTCATTTTTTTGCCTGGTATAGTATTGATGTGCTCTGTCTACTCTGTGTGCTTGCAGCTTGCAAGGAAGGAGAACACTGCATTGCAAACTTAAGGGGAAAACAATGACAAGACATTGAGTGGGAAGCATCTGATATACAGTGTGTTTCCTGCTGCTGTATAAGCCTGGGAAGTGGTATTCTGCAGATTACTTCAGTAGTACCAATAACTTCCTTTGCCCTATAGTTCCTTAGTAATGGGGTTTTGAGGCTACACAAACTATATAAATGTAGGTGCAGACCTTCCCAGCCATTAAGTCTCATTTGTAATGGAATCAGAGCTTTACTGTATCTTTTTTATATAGTGAAATTTTGACTATTTCCCCTTCGTCTTATGCTATATCAGTGTTCTTATCTGCTTTTAAAAACCCATGTGCAGTGTAACCCTTCCTTGTTTTGTGATAATGTCCTGAAGTGAGTTTGCAACAAGTGGCTGTGACAGGAATTTACCACCATGAGCTGCAAGGGGAATGCACTTTCAGTAAATGAACCAACAACAAATGCAGCTGATACCAAGCCTAAAAATACCATAGGAGGCTCACAAGGGGATCTGTAACCAGCAAGCTATGAAGAGTGGAAAGGTGTCCAGGATGCTGCAAACCCTGCCCAAATCCTGGTCTCCTAAATCTAGGCTAGAGGAAGGCCACATTTCCCTTCTTAGGATTCATGTGTGAAGCGTCTGTGGCAAAAGGCATCCAATCCTAGTCTATTCTTTCACCCAGGATGAGAGCAAAGCCCCTTTTTAGTGTTTATCCAGTGGGAAGAGCCACTCATGTGCATGATGGGACACCTGCAGGCCTAGAGACCATGTCTTATGCAAGGAATACAACAGGGAATCTCAACAGGGAATACAGAAATCATTTGAGGAGCCAGACACCAAGTTCTTGGTAGGGCAGGTGGCATAAGGTGCTGCTGGCACAGAATCCTGCCTCTCCCTAATCTTCCAGTGTGCCAGCAAGCTCCTAAATATACCAAGCATACAGCAACAAGCCATTTCCTCCTAAAGGCCTTTGCAATAAACTGTCTCTGTTTTTTATTTCAGAGTTTTACTTTCTAGCCTGTAATGAGATATTGTGGCATATACCCAGACTTTTATAATCTGGATAAAGTAACTTGAAGTTGCTGGGTGTCCAAGTTTACCCTCTAGGTTTTCTTCAAAATAAGAAATCAGCTCCCGTAGTGACCAACGTTGAGTTGGAATTAAAAATAAATTGCCAAAAGTTGGTCTGAGAGTTCAGAATAATTTATTCCAGAAGTATATTAAGTTTATACTGCAGTGCTTTCCTTTAAGAAATGCATGTGTACATAATGTAGCAGCCAATTATAATTGCTTTGAAGATTGTATATGATTACTCAAAAACACTGAAACTGTTTTCTAGGGTGCCCGAAACAGTTCATATAAATAACAGAAAGTGTTCTATTTGAAGGCCTGATAGTTCTTGCCATCTTCAGTTTTACTAGTTAAAAAGGTGTTGTCACTTTTTGATGCAACCTTACTGATGTGAGAAAGAGTGTCTGAGACAGATGAGTTGTGTGTGCTTTGAATGTGGTCTTTGACTAACCAAACTTTTATGGAAAATGCTTGAGGTATGTTTGAAAGTGACTGTGGAAAATCACAGTGGAAATTAACATTGAAAATAAAATTTCAGTTAGAGTATTAAGTCCACCCAGCCCTTTGACTACAATATCAAAAGTTATTTTTCCATTCTAAGTAAAATCATGGCTATCTTTAAAGGTTTCAGGTTCTTTAATGATTGCTTTTCAAACAGCACTAGAAAAATTTGAATTCTGTTCTTACTTAACAAGGTGGGGTTTTATTCTTGTAAGTATGGCTTTAATTTTCTTGTGCTTCTTCAATATTGCACTGCCTGACAGAAGGGAAGCTGAACTGTACTATTCTGCTCTGCCGTTTACCAACATCCAGCCTAAGCAATGGTTTTAAAAAAAAACTGCACTTTTGCCTGAAGGAAGCAAATAGAAGATTTCTACCCCTTGTGCTGCATTGCTGTTTAGACTGGTGCTCAACAGTGACAGCTTTGCTGTATGCCTCTTAAATTGAGGAAGATATGCAGGCCAGATAATTCATGCTCTTACCATAGTCAGTACATCCATTGGAAAGTTGTCTAAGCTTTGAAGGAAGCAGACTTGTAGCTCCTGTCCTTGCTAAGCATTACCATACAGATGCCTCAGTAGCCGTTACTGGGCTTGTACTTCTCATGCATCTGCTGTGGAAAGGGCAGAGTTAATAAACAGAGCTTTGGGTGTTACCTACTCCTGTTACTTCCATAGTTTTGTTTGTGTCTTCATGTGTGTATGTGAAATATGAGCAAGAAGAGCAATGAGGAAGAGGGTGCTTTTAGGTTTGTTAGCAAGTTTTATCGCAGTAGTTCACTGCTGGCTTGTAGACCACATCTTGGGAAGCACCCTTGTGAAAAAATGATGTCCCCTCAGCTGGATTTGAAGGAAACCCAAGATCTGGTCTATTCTGGTCCACCAGAGAGAGCAAGAGACCAGAGTGTGTTTTTCAAACCCACTGTTTGCTCATAGGCCTAGGTCCCTGCCCAGTGCCATATCCATTGAATATCTGAAAGGCCGCTCATGTGCTTGGCTACACTCAAAGCCTTCCACTCAGCAGAGCAGTCTTAACATTTCCTTAAGGTTGTCCTCATTTGGTAAAACACTTAAACACACACTTTGCTCATAAGACCCACTGATGGCAGTTAGAGTCTGTTTTTGTAGATGGGGACCTTTTCATTTATAAACCGTTTCTAATGGCCATCCCATAGATGCATGGGAGTATGTATGCAAGTGAACATGCCGTTGAGCCCAGTAGTTCCTTCTGGTTGAAAACTGCTCGTGTGCATAATATTTGCCAGATTTCAGCCTTCTTTTATAGCTAATTTCAAAATTAAATGAAATGTTTATTCTCCAGAAGGGAAATTTTGCTGCAGAAATGTGCATTAAGCAGTTGGAGCATAAAGGGTTTTAATATCTGAACATCATTAAATGAATTGTTTTATCATTTGCAGAGGATTCATTGCTTTCTAAGAGGCCTTTTGTCAAATTAGCATTTTGCAAACTAAGCTAATCATCTCTGTTCCTGTTTATAATTCTCCCACTACAAATATTTATACATTATAATTTGTCCTTTTGCCTCCCTGCCTGTCTGAGCATAAGCACATTAAAATTTTTCTGACATGCCTTTCCTTTCAGAAAAGCTCTACAGAATAAAATAGAAAATTATAATCTCTTCATAGCTGTGTCTGTGTAGGCCATTGCACAGAGTGAGCAGAGCCAGCGGGGGAGATGAGGGGCTGTGTCATGTGCTATGCAGGATCACATCTGCTGGCACTGTGTTGGTTGGCCAAGCAAGCCACCTCCTGCATCAGGGTAGCCAGAGAGTAGGCTGTAGCTTTTGGCATCACACCATACATCCTGTGAACAACATTTTGCACCACGCCAGGCATTATCAAGCAGCACAAGAAAATTAAGCTTTACTTGGTTTAGAGGGCGACGTGGGTGGCATTCACAATGGGGCCAGCAGGAGGCTGCCCTGTGCTTGTCCCACCCAGCTGACCTCTGTCTTCCCTGTGCTTCTCGTTTCCAGGCGTTTACAATTCAGGGGCAGTATGCCATCCCTCATCCAGACGTGAGTCCAGCACATGTAAATTACTCCCTTTTTCTTCCTCACCTTTTCGTTTGTTCCGGGCAATATTTACTTTCTACTGCTAGCAATGGAGTTAACATGGACTAAGGACACATGTCCCTAATGACATACGTTATAGCCATACATTATAGTTCAGTTGCATCTCTTATCTTGTGTAATACTTACTAGAAAGTACAATGGCCCAGGAACAAATCACAGTTATCTCAGTCTTCTTTGCATGTGATAAATCTGAACTCTTTTAATATGTAATTCTACAGTAATTAGTTAATATTAACAATAGCTGCTACATGTAATAACAGTAGAGATGTCATTTATAACCAATTTGGGGTTTTTGTTGTTTCGTTTTCTTTTGTTGTTTTTTTTTTTCTCTGCAGTAGATCAGAATGAATGATTAAACTTTTTTTTTTTTAATATAATTTTAATTAATCCAATTTTAGAACATGTAAGACGGTTTCTCTGCTCTGAAATAATTCCATTTGATTGGTTAGTTCTAATTTCCCATCCTGCCCTGCAGTTGACCAAGCTTCACCAGTTGGCTATGCAGCATCCCCCCTTTACTCCCCTTGGGCAGACCACCCCTGGTTTCCCTGGTACGTACCCATGACCTCCTGGGGATGTCCTTCTTCTTAACAGCTTTGTTTCCCGTGGTCATTACATCATTTTAATAACAAATGTGGTCAATGACCAATGATCCTTCTGTTTTGACACATTAATCTTTGTTGTTCCCTCCCTTTCCTCTATTACAGTTCCTTTCATCACTACTAAGATTTGCTTTGTTTGTTATGTTTATTTAATCAAACCCACTCCATTTGTGCCATTGGCTAAAAATCCTGAGTTATTTCAATCCTTATAAAGTTATTGTGGACCATACAGTATCTACCAGTTGACACTGAGTGAAGCACTTGGACATATGTCCTGCCAAATATCCAGTTTGTTAGCATCTTTTGTAAACCAAAAAATACAAGAAAATAGCATGTAATGGCAGTATAGAAATTTAGATTAAAGAAATTACTGCCTGCTAAAACTGGAGCTCATCATAGAGCCAGACTTCTTAAGACCATCACTAATAGTCACTGCTGGGACAAGTGCCTCATGTCCTACTAGAGCAAATGACTGCTTACAAACTGCAGTGGAAATTCAACTCACTTAAGAAATGTGAAATTCAGCCTGTGTTGATTAAAGTGCATGAGCTGATAACAAATTATTTACTCAAGAGAAAGAACTCATGTCAAGAGAGAAGTCGAGTCAATTAACCATACAATAAATTATTTTTTCTATACTTCACTAGATTGGAGCTTGGCATCAAAAATTTCACAGAATAAACTGGTACATGCTTGGTATGGTAAATAACATTTTATCACATACATCAAATTTTGTGAGCAACTTGACTGTTATAGTCAACATCAAATAACTATATACAATTCTTAGTAGAATGTAAACACAAGTAAACTGTAGATGAGTTGCTGTTTTCTAAATAGCTCCTTTTCCACAATTTCTAGTTGGAAATGAGTATTTTGGCATGTCTTCAGAGATGATAATGAACAAATCAAGACAGCGCCCCAAGGAAATAAATTAAAAAATAAATGAGAGGGGAGAGCAATGACATCCAAAATACATTTTTGTTTTTCTATGGTGTATCTGATAAAATATCTGCAAGTAACACTGAATGGCTTTTCCCAGCTTTCTGTGTTCCTCATTCTTGTCATTAACATGCTGCTCCTTAATCTTTTCCTGGTTGTACTCATGAGATATATGTTCCTATAATGTTACCGTGTGTTAGAGCAGTAATTCCATTTCTCCTTTTTCCTTTTGTCCACCCAATTTAAAAACAAATGTATGCAACTTACATTATTTGGTACTTTTCCCTTCCAAAATGACCCTTCCCAACATTCTTCAGCAACTAATCCCTCATTAATTTCCAAATTCTTTTAGGTTAATTTCCTCATTGTTATTTTATTATTATTATTATTTTTAATTTTCATGACAATGTATTTGGTTCAACTACTTTTTCTGTTTGAGTTCCACTCTAATTTTCTGTATTCTACAACACTGGGTAGAGAGGTCAAATTTCAGTCATCTGTTAATTTCTGAATCAATGTATTTATGATGAGCTTCAGAAATGATTTGTAGGTGAAACCCTCCATTTTCTAAAGGATTTGTATGACTCTGTGGAATCATGTGACATTTGTTGTTTTGGTGGGTTAAAGGTTAATTAAAATAAGACTCTTTGAAAGCGAGTCCAACCCTCTTGAGTTTTGCATCTTCTTTCATTTCTGTTTCGCTAGCACTTCTCTACTTTTCTTTGCTCTTCTGGTTTTTTTTGTTGGTATGTTTCCTCCTCTATAATATCGCTTGTTGGCTTGTTGTGTCTTACCCTTTTTGCAAGCAACTGGCATAACATTTTCTGTCTGTTCCCCACATAGGACTGGATGCCACTTCTCCAACCAGTTCCCATGAACTTACTATTCCCAATGATGTAAGTGGATCCATAGTCAGTACTGCTTTCTCTTCTTGGTCTCCTCTGCCACCGGGGGGGAATTCTGTCATCGTGGGTGATTTGCAAACACTCGTCCTCAGAAACAACCTGGGGTTTGGTTTTGAAGGGAAGGAGGTGCCATGGGTTACTGACGTGCCGACAGCAGTAGTGAAAGTGGCCCTCCCATCTCATGTCACACCTCCAGTGCTGCTGGCTTAGTTCCACAGTGGCATCCACGCCATGGTGTTTCACCCATTTCCTCAAAGCCTGGCTGTCTGCTGCTTTTAGTGAAAAGCAGACATGGTCTGAGACACATACCATGTCATGCGTGACCCTAGCAGAGGGGCTGGAGAGTGTCGGAAATTGCTCAGACCCCATCTGCTGTGGGTTGGCTGGGGACCACCATACCACAGTGGTGGAATGGAGCTGGTCTGCACCAGAGACTGTGCTTACCCCAGGTGGAGTATTTCCCCTGCAAAAAGTTATGCAAAGGTACAAACCAAACGTTGGTTAGATAGAGGTACAGTACAAGCACTTAGCCGAGAACAGGGGCTCCAGAACTCTGCACTGACTGTGACAGACAGATCTGGTCCCTGGGCAGTACAGAGCTAATCCTCAAGCAGCTGCTCTAACTGCCCAGCTGATGCTCTGTGCATCATGCAAATATGCCTTCAAGTTTTACTCTCTTTCATCAGCAAAGGGATTTTTTTGAGTTTGCATTACAAATGAGTCACCTGAAAAATGGACAGTTTCCCCTCCACTAAAAAGAGCTTTCAAGTATGAGTGGGAACATAAATAGCAATTATATTTTTCAAGAGACACTTACAATATTCTATAAGCCCTATTAAACTCAGTGGCAATGATTTACAGTAAGAAAAAAAAGATACAGAACAACAAAGAAGAAGCAAAGGTAAATCTTTATTTTATGAGCACAGTGATTTTGTAAGCTTTATGTGACTTAAAGGCTGTCCTGCTGATCTGTCAGTAGTTTATAACCCAATTTACTGTAAGTTGAGGATTTTATGAGAGCATGGTACTTATCCTTACAAAGCAAGTTTTTGTAATCTGACTTTCAGGCAATTTTTGTTCTTGCCCCTGATGATGTAAAGCTGAGGTTACTCTTCTGACTTCACTTCTTCAGGGTTCCTATCAGACAGAGAGGGAAACAGCTGGCCTCATGTGCTGTAGCGCACTAGAAGAGGAAAAAAAATGATCTGTTTCTGATGAGGAGCTATGAAATGCCGTGGCTCAGCACTGTTCTCTCAGAAGCAAATAAACATCCATGTGTTGTTTCTAATAGGAAATTTGTTGTGGTACACAGCGTGTGCCTTGTTGTTGCTAAAGGAAGAAAACCAGGGCCAAGGTGGGGTTGTGCTTATAAACAGCCTGCAGACAGTGAAAGGATGTTATTGCATTGGTTCAGATGGGAGAGGCAGCAGCAGTTGTGCAGGAAACCATGCACTGGTAATTTGACTTCACTTGCCCAACCAACATCTCTTAGTCCAGTTTTGGTCAGAAACCTCCCTCATTTTATACATGCAGGCCTGCAGAAGTCCAGCACAGGTGAGAACAGCATGTGGCTTGCAAATATCCACTTGTTCTACAGTTGCCACTGCACCTACATATGTGTTACACCTATTTTTTAAAAACAAGATAATGATAAATACAAAAAACCAAAGCCCCAGTATGAATCTGGTGGAAGAAAATCAAGTGTGAAGAGAATGAGGAGCTCAGACTTGAGGTGTGTTCTGCACAAGCCTCTGTGTGAGGTAGTATAATAGTGGTTGTCCTTTAGGGAGCAGGAGGGATGACATCACTGCTGGGCACAGATATCAGATTTCACAACATTGTGTAATCCAATCCCCAAAATGGCCATTGAAAGTAAATGAATAAACCAATAATAATAATAAAAAATCCACCTCATTAGAAGTTATGTGTAATTCCCTTATATATGTGGGAGACAGGCAGAAGCAAGTAGCAGGAAAGCTTCACCCTTGGAAAACACAAACATTTAAAAAAAAACAGTAAATCTGGTCAATATTCCATATAAACAGACATGCAAATCCATCCAAGCTGGATAAAGCAACCTGAAGAACTGTTCCTATCACCAGTGGAGTCAGAAATCCTTCCTTCCAGTAGTCTGAGAGGGGCCAAGCATGCAAAGTGCTCTTGGAGAAGTCCCCAGGGAAACCTAGCCCCCAGAGAGCCCCCATGGTGCCTCCTCTTCCTCCTCCTCTGATAGTCTCTGGGACACCGAGTTCTCATCTCCACAGATCTCAATTCAGCTCCTGGAGTAGGATTGGTGGCAGCTGTAAAGAGGACACAAGGGCAGCATCTGACCATGCTGTGACATGCAGCCCCAAATTGGGTAATGCCTCTTCCAGAAGAGTCCTGAGGACTTTGGATATTCACTTAAATCCATCCCTGACTCAGAAGTTTTCAGAAGGATTTGAAAGCAACAGTTGAGGGAAGACTTAACAGTCTGTACAAGATACTCTGAAGAAGATGCAGTGGTACTATGAGTAAAAGCCTTTCCATCAAAGCTGAGGGACCTGGCAGATGCCAAGCAGTAGAAGCTGCTTCCTTTTAACCGGTGCTAGACTCATAATAAGAAAGAAAAGATACCAGAATTAAACAAGTACGTGGAAGCTCAACACTTCTTCTGTGACAGACCTACAACACTGGGCTTTGGTTTAAAAAACAAAAACAAAAACAAAAAAACCAAGAACTTGAAGTCTGAGTTCTCCCTGTGCAGTGTGGCAGCGTGATGAATATGGAGGAGCAAACCAGTAGGAAAAACCCAGCAGCAAGCTGGGTTGTTAGGCCCAATCAGTGAGCTTAGCATTTTGGCAGGGGGAAGACGTATGCTTAGCATATTTACTTAGCATGGGAAAATAATATGGAAGAGAGAGGCCTACATCTCTGCTGACATGGCAAGTCAGGGGAAACTCCACCAGCACCAAGAAGCCGGGGAGGGGGAACCAGAGCAGACCTTCCTCCAGTCCCTTCTTGTAAGAGCCCAGACTCTGGATTTGATTCTGTTGCTGCTGGTACCAGCAGAATTTTACTAAAAGACAAAACAAAACCAAAAAAAAGGCAAATAGCAGCATCTATGTTTTAGGATTTGTTTTTTTGTTTATTTGGTTTTTTTGATGGGTATGAGAAGAAATGAGGTACGCTGAGGTAGGTGAAGGTGGATGAGACATGGTAGTGGAGCAGTAGGAAAGGGAACCATCTTCACTGATGTTTACAGTACAAGAAGGAGAGAACATCAACTGATATTTTGATTTTTAAGGGCAAATGATGATACTGACGGACAACAAATGCTGCAAAGCAGAAACAGATTCAGTGGGAACTTGTCAGGCACATAGACTATTGAGCATGAAGTCAGAGATGCCATCCGCTGTTCAGGTGATCTATAAGCCATATGCAGAATGAGAATTTAGGATACTGATGAAAGCTTTGCTTTATTCCTCGTGCTGGTTTTAGGCTTCTTCTGCAAACACGTGCAGGTTGCAGGGCTGGGTGCCTTTCTGATCTTAGCCATTCTGCTTCGTCCTTGAGGGAGTTAAAATCTGCACACCTGCATACATATGCACACATATTCTGCAAGCACTCTGACCTGCTGTACATGTTCCTGTTCAGTACAGGGGAGTTGGATTAAGTGGCCCTTCAAGGTCCCTTCCAACTCTTAACAGTTCTGTGATCTGATGCCTGTACATACATAAAAGTTTTGTGTATATATATATGCTTGTGTATGTTTCTAAGATGAGTGTGCATACTATGTACCTTAAGCATTGTATGGGAACTGCTGAATCGTGGCCTGAACCTCTGATTGATCACCTGAGGTGAGCAATGAGTCAGCCAGAGGAGCACAGCTGAAGGCAATTCAGCTGTGTTGCTGGAAGGGGTGGAGCCAGGCTCCATCTCTCCTAGACCTATTTAAGAGCTGACTACCAGTGGGGAAGGATCTCTTCTGGAGATCCACTCCTTTGGAGTTTTATAGTGAGCCCAGGACACAGGTAAGCATTTTATCTATTCTCTTCTGTAAAATAGCCTGCTTAGCCAAACTCTCTGGTATATTTCATAATAATAACAAGTAATTTCATAATAATAACAAGTATATTCATTGATTATACAAGCATATGCATAAATTCATAATATAGTACACAGTAAGCTTTGTGTAGCCCATAGGATGCTCAGTTGCTCTCTCTAATGGGCCAGCTTTATCTCTATTACTTGCTATGTTTTGCAAGCAGGTGAGCATCAAAAATAATGTAGTGCTGAAAGTTCTGAAAGACTTAACATGTTTAGCAACCTTCATGTTCTCCAACTCTTGTCTGCTAAGCTTGAAGGAACAGTGAATCCACATCTGTGAAATGCAGTATTACGTGCAAAGCGCAGGACAGGCAGCTCTTGTGGTGGGGGACATTTTGGGGACTGAGTAACACAGAGCCTGCTGTACTGCAATAAAAGGGCAGCTGAAGGAAGGAGAAAGGTCAGTCTTGGAAAGGAAGACACACGTTTGGATGTGATTTGATGTGGCTTGTCCTCCAGACAGGACAGTGTACATGCTACTATGTAGAGCAGAATCAAAGAATTGTAGCATCAGCTGAGTTGGAAGGGACCCTTAAAAGTCAAGTAGTACAACTCCCCTGCAATAAACAGGGATGTCTACAGCAGATCAGGGTGGAATGGCCAGTGCCTGGTAGGTCAAAGTTTCTTCCAGAAGCCATCAGCTCTTGGAGTATTTCATATGCTGCACAAATGTGAGCAAGTAGAACAAGGATGCCAGAAGCATTAGTGTGGCAAGGGGATAAATGTATTCCGTGTACTACCTGCAGTCAGGTCACGACTCATAGAGCATGTTCAAGCAGCTCACTATCACAGAATCAAAGGATGATTTGGAGGAGCTTCAGACTGGACCTACAATGTCACCCTCTTTTTCTTCCTAAGTATAGTTTTAAAGCAGTCTTTAGCAAAGCCTTTAGCAGGCTCCCAGAATCGGCCCAGCACAACAAACACAGACTTGTTGGTGTCTGCATTACAGACAGCTGCCATAATCAGTGTATGAATTAAAAGTGCTCCTTCAGACAACTGCATCATTGTTATCCTGGGGCCGTCTGGACTGAACCTTCCGTATCTAACCCAAAGTCATCTACAAGCCTACAGATTCATTCTCCTGACGCAACTGTGTTAAAAGTGCTGCCCAAGGACCTGTTGCACACACAGGTGACAGCCCCTGTGTGACCCAGTGGTGCCTTACCAGAGCTGATGACTGCAGCATGCTCACCACACACCTGAAGAGCCAGCAGTCCTACACATTCCTTTGTCCTGAACACTACAGGCAATGACAACACCACGTGACAACTGGACTTCTTGAAATCCTTCTAAATACATTTTTTTTTATACCTTTATATATTTTTACGTGTTCTTAAGACCACGCAAGTACTTCGTAGTAAGTAAATTCATATTTCTACCCTTCCTCTTCAGACATTTGTGCAGTCTACTTCTTTTGTTCATAGTTAAGACATCATTATTATAGGGACAAGAAGCCTACCCTGCCCTTCATGTCATTTGACAAGTGTCAGAGGAATCTGAAGATGTTATGATTTGCCTTGCTGGTGCTTAACAGAACCTAAATGTTAATAGGAAGAGCGTTGGATGCAGCAGGCAGGTTCTTGAACAGCACTTCAAGCTCATCATCTCAAAGCCAAGTAAAGATAATTCAAAGTTTTTTTTTCCTGTCTCCATGCTCCATTCTGCTCCCATAACAGCAAACACTTCTAACCAAATTTGAGTAAATAATAGCTGGGATATGACATATAAATGATTCACAGGAACAGAATTACAGAAATCACCAGGTTTTAACAGATATGAGTGGATCAGGTGCTGTCAGTGTTCCTGTCCAATGGTTCCCTGGCAAAACTTTCTCTGCACTGCTCATACTGATGGCCTACAATGATAACCAAAAGCCCCACCAGCTGGTGTTTGCACTGCTATGTGCTCTTTGGGTGCTCATCTCTCCTGCTTCACCTTAACTACCCATGGACTGTGGAGACCAGTGAGAGGAAAGCATAGAAAACAGAAAGGTCCTCAGTAGAGGGATGTGTTCATAAGCAGTGTTTTCCTCCAAGATGACTTGGCTGTTGTCTGCTTATGTTAATGATGGAGCGGATGCAAGGCTCTGTATGGGCACCTGGCAGTAACATGCTGACACAGGTCCTTGGGATGAGGATAGAGTTAAATGAGGCCTTTCAGCTTCAACAGGGTGGAAAATCCTCTGTGTGTGCTCCTAAAGCCCATTTTTCCCTCTCACATATGCTCTTGTGCTCTGTGTCTGTTTTGGCTGCCTTGCTAGCTGCTTTGTCATTCTGTCACTAGGTGTGAAGCAAAGATTAAGGGTTTTTATTGTTGTTCTTTTGCTGAAGCGTCTGGACAACGTGAATCTGCTTCTGCCAAGATACTGCAAGTACTGCAGTGACAGAAAGGATAACCCATCAGAAAGAGTGGGAAGGAAAGGCAATCAGCACTACTGGCACTTCTTTCTGCCAAATGGGCAGCAGCAATGTCAGCAGTCCCACAGAGCCAAGTTTGCATTTTCTGCAGGTCCTGGGCACTGCAGTGTTGTTAGTCTCCATGCTGCTTTAGCAGAAAACCTCCTCCTTGTCTCTAAGGAAGCCAAAGCATCTCAGCTTCAGTGGCTGGCTCAGTGCCCACATACTCCTTGGGGCTCCCTGTGCTCAGTCTTACAAATCACATCCCCTATCCCTGACTGCGCTGCACTGCTCATTTGTAGCATTCAGTACTTCTGCAAATTGCATCTCGAGTCCAAAAGCTTGTGACTTCGCCAACCTTCAAAAAAGCTATCAGTTGAAGATAACACCAATGTAATTTTATCCCCCTCCAAAAAAAAAAAAAAAGAAAAAAAAGAGGGATCTGAGGAAACAAAGGCTCAGTTTTATTTATGGAGTGTGAGTTCTGTTAAGGTTCTGTGAAATACAGCTGAAAATGACACACGTGTGTGTATATGTGTGTGTGTGTGTGTTTATATATGTACACGTACACTGCTACCAGTCTTTTTCTATGCCTGCTGCTACCTGCAGGTGCTCAGCTGTAACTCCCACTGACTTTAATAGTGCAGGAGAGGCCCATGCATTCCCATGAGCTTTAGGACCGGAAGCATGACTGGAGCTGTGCAGGACTGGGTGGGAGCACAGCAAGGTCTGTCCAGCCCACAGCTCTGCTGGGCTGGCTGTTTTCAGGCTGGGCTGTGCCTTGTATTCATTAGCACTGCAACACACGGTCATTTTATGCTGCAGAAGACAGCTAAATGGTCTGATGCTCTCTTGATACTTACCCATGTAGCAGCAAAAACTTGATTTAGAGACATGGGAACGTTGGACTGGTAGACCATGCTAGTGACTCCTTCCAAACAGCACAGTGGAAGTCTTTTTGTTTGATACTGAGGAGTCTTTCATAAACTCTGTTTTTATCGATGCTACAAATTGCAGTGAAGTGGTTTTTGCCTCTGTCCGTGGCACTAATCTCAGTCTTTGTCCTACTCCAGCTAATAGGCTGCATTATTGGCAGACAAGGCAGTAAGATAAATGAAATCAGGCAGATGTCAGGAGCGCAGATCAAGATTGCTAATGCCACAGAAGGCTCTGCAGAACGACAAGTTACAATCACAGGATCCCCCGCAAACATCAGCTTAGCACAGTACCTCATAAATGCAAGGTAAGTTGACTTTGTAAGTGATGATGCTTCCTCAGGATTGCTCTGACTGCTCTCCTGCAAGTCTCTGTCCTGGGTAGATCCAGAAAGTTGCTTTGTACTGTCCATTCCGAATAGTACTATTCGATTCCCAAAGAGTTGTGAAGCCTGTATTATTAGAAGTTGTGTTTACTGTTGGTTTACGTGGAAAGCAGCCTTAATATGGTGCAAGTCCAGGTACATTTTGAATGACAAAAGATTAAAAAAAAAAAATCTGAATATTCACAATTGCATCCACCTTAAAATATAGGTGGATTAAAAATGGCAATTATAACTTCTTCAGAAGGAAATACTTTTCACAGACGTTTTACTGTCCTAAACGGCAAATATAATGAAACAGATTGCGAACCAGATTTAATTTACTAGCTGGAAATTGCCACTCAGAGTTGATATTAAACTGACATGTGGTTGCTAAGAAGGCACAGGATTTATTTTTTCAGAGACAGCACCACAAATTTGTAAAAAGCTTTCCCTAATGAGACAGAATGAGACTATCTGCTTTGCCACTTCTCAGCACCAGGATTAATGACAGCACTGCTGTTTAGCTAAGCCACTGAGACAGCTTAAGTCTCTGTCAAGTTTGATATGATTATTTAGAAATATATTAACATTGATACCTCTTTTATTTGCTATTACACTGAGAAGAAAGTGAAGTGGATATGGTGCTGTCTCACAGAGCTAATTGTAAATTGTGGTTCAAGGCAACAAATGTAAGGAGTAGCTATATGTATTTTATTGCTTTGGGGTTTGGATTTGATTTTGTGTTGTTTATTTTATTTTCTAAAAATACTTCGTTACAAATTGAGTGCTGTGTTTAATGATGTTTGCTGTTAAGGTAGAAGAAAAGCATGTCATTTATATACAGAGCTGTGGTAGTGGTAGGTCTCTGGGTTCCTCTGTGGTCCAACCTCCTCTACACCTCAGTTCTGCACTGCAACTGCAGGCACTGTAATGAACAGAATGTTTGTGCAGCTCTGTATTACAGCAAACAAAACTATTACTTTTCATAGTTCAATTTGGAAAGTTTCCTAGAGAAAGACATATTTAGGAGTGGCATCATGAAGCCTAAGATAAGGTGTTTCCAAGCGCCTAAATCAACCTACAGTTCTTTTGATTGATATTCTTTATAGCAAATATAAGTCACTTCCGTAAGCCCTGTAATCAAATAAAAATGTGTTCCCTCCTTTAACCCTTAAGGATATGTTCTTCTCTTGGTGTTCAGGGATTCCCCACACATCGAGACGAGAATAGACCCCTTCATTTTTAGTTGCACAAACACCATATGGCATGCACCTGGATCTCAGAAGATAACAATTTAAGATCTTCAAGACAGCTAAAGCATGCAAATAAAATAATGCACTTATTTATGGAGTTGCAGTGAGCTGCTCACCAGAGACAGAAACTCTAGTGAACAAACCTCTCTTTGACTCACTTTAGAAAAGCCTGTGAACTCTCACAATTCCGTTTAATTACTGCTTAACAAATCTTTTGATGGAATGAGATATATGTGGGGTCTTTTAAGATACTTTTGCAAAGAAGAAAACTTCTCAGCAGTCATACACATGGATGCTCTATCTATACCCTGTGAAACCAGAAAGTATTTTCTTCCTGCTGGCTTTCTAGAAAGTCAATTGTTACCATCATCTACAATAAACCATCATATATTATTATGTACCATATGTTGAAACTGTATTTAGATGAAGCAACTTCATTTGTAAATGAAGACTCTTAAAGTAATGTATAATAAATTAAGTTCTAAGGTGACATAGGACATTAAGGTGGCTTTTTCATTTAAAAAGTTACATTGCTCCAGATTTCTCTTCTCCCAAGAGAAATGTCTGCCCAGTGAGGTGCCACCACAGCCACAGCACTGGCCAGCAGTACAGTTAACAAGATATAGTTTGAGATGTCAAGTAAAAGAAAAAAATATATATATATATAATATAAAATAATAAGTAAAAGCCATATAAACATTCAGGGTAAGATGGACTTTTCTTTCTACTCTTCCCCCCAAGATCCAACATTCTCATAGATTTGGTTTCCAGGGACAGTATTTCTGCATAGATAATGTCTCACAGCAGCATGGGATGTGAAAAACCTATCCAATGTATTCCTCTAACTGTGTGTATCTCTAGCCAAAGTTGCCATCTATATAGCAATTTATCAGGTTGTTTTAGGCATATTATTGCAATCTGGTGTTGAATGTGTACATAAGATTAAGCACTCTAAATTACAGATATATAAGTACGTTGATACAGTATCAAGACAGAGATTTAATTCTTTAAGTATTGTTTTCGTTCTTTGTTGACTATCCAAGGGTTGAACTCTGTATTAGCAGAATTTGTCCCAGCTTGTTTGCAGTAGCAATGTCTTTTTTTCTTGTAAAATCTTCTGTCTCTTAACTGGTAACCGTTGTAGTAACTGGATTTTCATTATCCAATTACATCTTCTAGCTTTTATTAAGAATGAACCACAGCTTAGGTTTCCTATGTAATATTTGACTTTGGGGTGTAAGTGACCTGTAGCCAGCAGCACTTTCTTCTTGTTGAAGAGCAGTTTCCTGAAGATGTTTTTCACTTCCGTTTTGATGAAAGAGTCATTCACAGAACAGAACCAACAAAGGCAATCTCGAGCTTTATTCCTTCTGTACGCTAGTCGGGCAATGCAAGACGTGGCCTTCAATGTATGTATTTGTAAGTGTAGCTCTTCAAAGTGGAAAATTGGCATAATGAAATTCTGTATTGAGTCTGCTCATCAGCTTCCTTATTCAATTCTGTTGTATGTATAACCGATTTGGGAAACTTCAGCTGTCATAAGACAGCTGAAAGCCAACCTAATGTACTTTCACCTCACTCGTTACCACCAGAAATAAAGGTGAAGTAATGCGAATTAGTGCTTCTGTTGTACCTGTGCAAGTACACCAGGCAGGGAGTCTGGGTGTCTCAACACCACTGCTAAGCCTGTGAGATCTGTTCTCTGTGTTGGTGCAGGACAGTGAGTTCAGCCTCAAATTCTATCCACGCAGCAGTAGAAATTCTTTATTTTTAAATACAAGGCAGGCAAATCCAGAAACAGTGAGTACGGCATTTTCTTTCTGTATGCCTCCCTCCCAAAATCACATGATTTTAGAATTGTTAAAAAAAACCTGAACTGCATAAACAACTAAGGCATTGCCATGTAACTCCTCCATGGAGTTGGATTGGATTCACTGTTTCAGTGCTAAAAATAATCATTCTTGATATAAATCCCACTGTGCAAGTAGATTGCAAGCAGCACTTCTGGCAGTGCAAGGATGCTGTTCTCCCTGCAAAGAGTGATTCTATTGTTAAGTTTGGGAGAAAAGGTGCTCATCCATGAGGCAGATAAACATCACAGAACAGAGGGCAAGAAAACCTAAGTTTTACATTCCACAAGCAGGTCTACATTTCACACATTACCTTCCTCCATCCCAACCCATCAGATAAAACGTTTTTCAACTTCCCAGCAAAAGTATCTGATGAACTAGTATCACAAGAGCCCTTTTCTTTTGAGGGAGGAGTGTAGTACTCAAACATTTCCCTCTCCTCCACTCTCCTTTCTCCAGCTCAGATCAGAATTAGGTATCCTTTAACCTCACCTTTAGCAGCAGTGCTTTGGGAAGCAACATCACTGCCCATTTAGTGATCATTTATTGCTTTTGTGCTTACCATCACACTACAAGGGGTCATGCCTTCTGGTTGTTACTTTCTCTGGCCATGAGAAGACTGGGGCTGTTCCTCACAGCTGCACATAAATCTTAAATGAGAAAATGCAAGGTTATCCCATGCCTTGCATAGAGCAACCATTCCCCCTCTGCTGCTTGGGTGAGGAGCTGGGCTACTGCTACTGACTGACACCCTTAGCTGGGAAGTTTCCCCTAGACCTGATGAGACTTGATAATAAGTGGCAGGTACCCTGCCAGGCAGCCCTCTCTGTGGTGGCTCACTCTGCTGCCACATGTATAATGGGAGCCTGTAATGATTTGCTAACCCGTAGTCCCATTTATGTTAGGCAGTAACACCTCCCAGGTGATTACATGCAAAACACATACCAAAATTAGCATTTCCAGATTGTTTGCTGATCCCAAAGCACAGTGCACAAGCTGTTAACAGACACATATCAAAGTAAAGATTTAACTAGATAAACATTTTGTCATGCAAAAGAAACCAATGAAAAAAAAACACAAAAACCAATGTGCTCTTGGAATTACTGTATTTCAATGTGTAAAAAAAGCAGAGAAAAGTCTAAGCATACAGGCCTTCTGGCCTTCCAGTGAGTGGACTTAATTATGGTGAAATGAATGTTGTTATATACCTACATGCTCCAAAGAGCCGTTCACTTCGTTGGAGTAAGAGGTTGGGTCACTCTGAATTGCCTTGTGCTCTCTGGGTCTGTGTGATGTTTATGTTATGTTGTATCAATGTAGTACTTTGTCTGTCAGCTGTTGGGTGATGTTAACTGTAATCGTTGTGATGAGCTCAGAATGGATACAACTGCTGTGGAAGCCTGGGTGTTGTTCCAGTCTTCCTTTTTTTTATTTTTTTTTCTAATTTCCTTATAATTAGATTGCATAAATATTTTGTTGTGATTTGGGAAAAAAAAAAAAAAAAAAAAAAAGTCCAGGGGAAGTACAATCCTAACTGAACATACTGTCTGATCAGGTTTGTTTTATATGAAAAATGCACACTGACCTCACAGGGAACTAAATGAGACTAACTTTGTGAAACAAGAACTTGACACCTTACACGGGAAGAGCAAACCATTGCTTAACAGCCTCTCGTCCTAGCAAAATGACCAAGGGTACTATTTCTGTCACAAAATTGACCAATTGAAAAAATTACCAAAACCCCCCGTGTCCCATTTTCAAAACTACTGTAAGATTTTGGAAAGCAAAATTCACTACATCAGTGCTGGGGAGTAAACTTCATAGTTCTTTTAAGTTTACTTTTAAGTTCTGTTTTTTCCATCTTTTTGCCATTACCTGCATTCCTTAGATTTCTTTTCTCACGTGTAAAATAAACTAGCCAAACCCTCAACCCTTTTTTTCTTTCTGAAAGTACTTTAGAGTCTCAGTAACGTTTTCACCATCGAGTCATGAAAAACCCTTTTGTTATTTCTCTTCTTTAACACATAACATGTTCCTCCTTTGACCCTCATTTTCCCTTTTTTCTCTCTTTTCCCTCTCCCTCCCACACCTCCGACCCCTCGCCCACCTATCTAACCCCCACCCCTTTGTGGTTGCTCTCCCCTGTCCGTCCATCTGTCCATCCCTCCCTCCCTCCCTCCCCACCGCCCTGGCTGGACCCTCCCAACCTGTTTGTTCCTCTTCCTCTCTTCGTTTGCAGCTTAGAGATGGCTAAAGTCAGCACCCAGACCGCTTCCGTCACGACCCCTGTTGACCTCAACATGAACCTCTCTCAGTCTGCCACCCCTACCTCCACCCCCACCTCCATGGCCGTGCTGGCGGCCGCCTCCGCCGTTACCGTCAGTACCCCCCCTCCCCTACCAACTCTGCCAACCACCCACTATGCCGTTCCTGTCTCCAGTCTGCTTGGCATGAAAACTGTCCCACTCCTGGCACTAAATGCCGCGGCTGCCGCGGGGGCCACAGGGAATTTGTCCGCTTACACTGCCAAAATTCCTTCGACGAGCGGGGTTAAGAAATCTGACCGCCAGAAGTTTGCTCCATATTGAAGGGATGAGACACAATGCAAGCTCTGCCAGCTCTACCAAGAGTCTGTGGTAGATCCTAGTAATCAAGGAAACAATATGGCATCTTTTTCTTTTCTGTTCAGTTGCTAGTGTTAATGTTGCCACCTCCAACCGTCTTCCACTTGCCATAACGACTAACACCCAGGCGCCCGGCAGCAACTAGTTCCAACAGCTGCGCAGGGCCCTGAAGGCCCCGTCATTCCCCCGCCCACAGGGGCAGCAAGCCACGCTTCTGGGGCTGAGACAGACCTGTGAACAATTGGAAGACAATGAGGAAAAAAATATAGTAGCGCCTTAAGCTTTTCTTAGAAATTTTCTCTGGTTCAGGGAACCATAATTTGGAGAAATAAATGCAGGAAGGGAGAACAGACCCTTTTTTTTTTTTTTCTCTTTGACATGCGACTCTTCCAAATTACCAGTAATTGCTCCTATAGCTGCTTGAGAGCAGGTACACACCAGCCCCCTGCCACCTCCCTACCTACAGGTCCGAAGTGCAGTCCCACGCATGCACCATCCAGCCCCAGCATACATGCTGCAGAACTTGCTGAAACCAGCAGAATAAATCCCGTGACCTTAAGGGTTGCACACTTTGTTCAACCAAAGTTTCGTTCAGTTTTCCCGTAGGTTTCTGTAAAACATTAATTCCTAATAAGGTTTTCAAATTGCACTGTAGTTATCATAGAATGGTTTGGGTTGGAAGGGACCTGTAAGCTCATCCAGTTCCAACCCCCTGCTATAAGCAGGAACACCTCCCTGTAGACCAGGTTGCTCAAAGCCCCATCCAGTCTGGCCTTGAATGCTTCCAGGGAGGAGACATCCACAAGCTCACTGGGCAACCTGTTATTACAGTGTCTCACCACACTCACAGTACAGAATTTCTCTCAAATATCTAATTTAAATCTACCCTCTGCCAGTTTAAAGCCATTTCCCCTCATCCTGTAGCTGTGCATCTAGTGCACATCAAATGACATTCAAAGGTTGCTGCCTAGATAGATAGCATCCCTTCCCAAGAATTACATCCAGATTATTTAAGTCAGAAGCCCAATTGCAGCCAAGTTGAAGAGAGCTGGGTGATGTAATGGCTGGTTGCTAGCTGTTGGAACTAGTTTTTAACTGCATTTTCTGTTTGTCCATCCACCTTCTTTTTAATTTCTGCTGCATAACTCAGTAATGCAATATTGTTTTCCTCACCACTTCCAAACCCAGAATCCCATTAGCCCACCACATTCATCCACTTTGCACTCCTTGGACACAAAGCTTTAACAATTGAACTGTATTCAGTGCATTTTAATATAAACTAAAAACACAGTGCAAATGCAATACTTTTTAAAACATGGTATTTCAAAGTGTGTTATTATTATTGTATAGGGCTAAGTACTATTTCAGCATTTTGTGTCATTTCTGTATTTTGTGGGCTTTTCTTCACCTTTAGTACCTTTGCACTAAGTTGTGTCACTGTAACCGTTTGTAGAATTGCCACTGTTACAGGTTGCACTTATCCAGATGGGGTTTTTGGTTGTTTGAGTTGTGTTGGGTTTTTGGTGGTTTTTTTTTGGTTGGATTTTTTTTTTTTTTTTTTTAATATAATTGAAAATAATGTCAAGGTACCTCAGCTGTTTCACAGCTCTAGAAAAACGCTGTAAAACTGTTCTGAACTCTTGTAACTGTTCCAATAACTGACATTTGAAAAAAAAAAAAACAACAAAACCAACACAACCTGTGTGAGAAAACCTGCCTGCATTGAAATGCTGTTCTATGCTGGTTGTACTCAAGTGTTATTTTTTTAATAGTGAGAAGATTTTTTTTTCTTTTTTCTTTTTTTTTTTTTTCTCTTTTTTTTGCATTTTTTTTTCCTTTCCCTCATTTTTGTTACTACATTTTAGGCTGTCATCAGAAGTTACTGGCCTGGGGGCTCTGTAATGTATCTCATCCTGCCCTAGTGCATTAGCCACCAGACAGGACTTTTCCAAAGCCCCATGAGACAATGCTTTTATGGACTAATCTACAGAGGAGTTTCTGCCATTTCTAACTTTCTTATTATTCTGAGACATCAAAAGAAAATACTTCTTTTACTCTTTAAGCAACTGTGCTTCCTAACTCTTGTGTTGCTCCAGTTTTAACACTGTTGTGGGTCATAACATAAAGCGAAGCAAAGCAATTTTCGAGGATTAATTTCCATCGATGTTCATGCTTTGGCTAATCTGTATAAAAGCATGGGCTGTTAGTGTTCTAAAAATCACTGTATTCAGCTAGAGACTTGACAGTAAATTAAATGAGACGTTTTTATAAATAAATTTTTTTCCTGATTTAAAAAAGACGTGGTAGCTTTGTGCATACAACTGTTGTGTTGTTTAAACTTTGTTCTTTGTAACCAAGTTGCTAATTTGTCATTTGAGAAACACTATTTTATGGATTGTCAAACTAAAATCATAGACAAATGGCTTGTTTTCATTAATGATTAAAGGTTTCATATCATCACGCTTCAGGTCCCAGTGCTCATTGGGAAAGAGTGTAACAACTGTGCAATACTGGCAGTACTAGAAAGTGCACTAAAACTTTTGTCCTCAGGAATGACAATTCTGCACATGATTAGAGGGATCCAGACTGTGTCATTAGCATGGCAAGCAGTATTTTCTGCTTTTTTTCTTTTAACAAAGCTGCTCCTGAAGTACTTTTCACACAGCACAGAAGAGACAGAATTTGGCCTCTTGCTACAAGAAGCTACTGCTTTGTATATCTCTCATGTGTTTCCTATGCTTATTTTAAGCTCAGATATTTGGGAAAAGAACAAAACTGAGTACTGCACACAGCACTGTTAAAGCTTTTCATTTTTTCCTATTCCCAGCAGCAGTGTCCAGTGACAGGGCTTCCCAGGAGCACCCTTCACCAGTCAGGAAAAGAGGCCAGCAGCTGGGAGGTGCATTACAATTTGCATCATTAAAAAGGAGGAATGGAGTACTGGCCCACAGCCTTTCCCATCCTGCCCTGAAATACCTCATGCACCATTCACCTCCCTTTGGATCTGCTGAAGCACTACAGAAACAGCCTCAAGTTTTCTGTTCACACAGAAAGATGGGCTGGCTCCAAGTTGTTGCTGCATGCAGCACTTTTGCAGTGTTCTTGCCACCTCTCCTTTTTAGGGCCTTGGTAGTCCTTTCAAATGTACCACTTTATGCTGCGCAACCAAAGTTTTTGGCAGTGTGAGTAGCATCTTTAGTGATATGAGCCTAATTCTACAAACAGCATCGTCACTAAAATATACACTTACGTCTTTGTACTTACCTTGGGGTTCCCTTCATGGCCCTCGCTGGGTACCTGTGCAGTATAATGTTCTTGTTTGCATTGAAAAATAGGGTGCAAAGAGCAGCAATGGATCTGGGTCTTGATTCGAAGCCAGGAACTGTGATATATCCAAGATGTGCATATAGACCTGGAAAGCATAGAAGTTAACAGCTTTTTCAGTAAGATGCAGAAAAAGGGCAGTCTACAGAGGAAGATTTCAGAATGCTTCATTGCGCCCCAGCAAGCAGGAAGCATGACTCAGTGTTCAATTAGCTATTCCAAATCCTAGGCTGCTTTCAACCCGATAAAATTCTATGTATGTTATTACTTCTCAAAATGTAAGTTCTTACTCTTCAAGAGGGTGCTGAAGCTGCTTTTGCAGTGAGGACATCCGTATCTTTCATTTCCGAAATAGCAAGCACTGGCTAGTAAATGGAAAAGGAAAAAAAGGGGAGAGAAAAAAAAAAACACACATTATTGCAGCTCAACACAAAGCATGTCAGGACTTTGGTGTCCCAGTGAAGCTGCTAGGCAAAGCTCTGAATTGGTTAGGACAGAACTGAGATTTAAACTAGTTCAGGGGCACATGTGTGTGTTTGGGGGGGATAAGGAGTAAAATGAAGATGTAGATATAGCAAGAAAAAAGGAAATATTTTGAGAGCATTTTGCCAAAAAATAACAAAGAAAGAAATATGTTAAGATCTAGGCTGAGTATTGATTTTAATTTAATGATTTTAGCTAGAAAAGATTTCTGAATGGCAAGAAAATGTTCCTGAATAGCTTTGACATACAGAACAGGAAAACAAAACACAAGAAGGTACATCTGGAGGAAAAAAAAAAAAGGAATACTATCCTAGACAGAAAATTAAACCATTCATGCCCAAAAGCAGATTAAAAAACCCCATGCACCTGACAGAGAAAGGTCACTCCCACACAACTGTGGGCTACCATCTGAAAAATAATACAACTTCTGCAGCTTTCACATCATCCATTTGTTACCAGAGTTCTGGCTAACACCTCAAATGAAGTCAAGTCTTGTGCCTCTTTAGAAGAAAAAAAAAAAAAAAAAAAAAAGGTAAAAACACTGCCTGGAATAGTCAACAAAAGAAAACAAAAACAGACACATTCAGCCACATAACATGCCCCACTACTGACAGGCACAGCACTTTCTATTGTCAGATAAAACTGTGGGCCCCAAAGTGTGCATTTATAGCTGTCAGAGCTCCTGGGAAGCTAACAGCACAACCAGCAAGGCTGCCACCAATGTAGGCACCTGCTAAGTGCTAAAGCCTCGCTGGGCTGCATGAACTGGTTGTTCCTGTGGAGGTACAGGATACAGACACAGAACATGCACTGAACCTCCCACCTGAGGCAGGCAGCAATAGAAGTTGCCCTGTCGGGCTTTTTTTTGTCTTAAAAAAAAAAAAATATATATATATATATGTATATATATATGTATATTTTTTTATTATTATTATTATTTTAGTTTTTGCATAGCCTCAATCTCTGATGAATGTATTTCAGCACGAGCTACATACCTGGAACACTTGTTGTCTTTTCTCAGCTGAACATTGTGTCTATCAGACAAGAAAGTTACATACTCAGAAACTGAATCATTTTATAATGGCAGAACCTTTACAAAGTAGACAACAACAGGCTAAACTAGATCAGAGGAGTTAAGTTCAAAGTACAAGAGAGGAGAGGGATTTGAACACAGGTCTCTTATCACCACCACAAGTACTGTAACCACCAATGAATTAACCAAGATGTTAGTGCCTCAGTATATTCTTGGAAGGAAAGACCTGGTCTAAATGTCTACACAAGGGAATAACTTGCATTTCTTTTCCCAGAAAAAAAAAAAAAAAAAAAGTCAGGGTAGTTCTAGGGAAAGTGATGAAAAGATTAAATGAAGACAAACTGCTTCACAGCAGGAAATGTGGCCCAAAGACACTTCTTAGGGATAGAAGAAGATATTGCTTCTCTTGTCATTGGTTCCAGGAAATAACACAATATTGATTGAATTGCAAAGTTTCTGCATCAGTGCAGTATGCTGTCGCCCTGCAGACAAGCATATGTCTCAAGACAGTAACTGAAATGAAAGAGAACTGTCATATTCATCTGATGTTATCTTATGAAAGGGAATTTCTGAAGCAATTTCTGTTTTTTGAGACAGCTACAGTGAGATATCTACTGGCTGAATGTCTGATTTCTTACTGTAAAAGTTCCTTATTATAAGATAAAAAAGTACGTGTATGATTTGAAAATACCTGAGTAATCTAAATTTTCCTAAGAGCTGTTTTTAGCTCAGTGCTTCTAAGATGACAGAATGCAGGGAATTTTAATTACAGTGGCTTGTAATAAGCAAAATTTGACTCAGCTCAAACTGAGTTTATTGACAGGAGGACTGACCAAATTAACACTGATGCTTTTTTTACACAGTACTTCTGTTTCTGAAGCAAATTCTAAAATTAGATGCTTCCAAGGAAGAATTACAGTCACATTAACAAATGACAACATCGTTTTCTGTTAGGTCTGTTGTTTTATTTTGTTTTATGATCACTTCTGTGCTCTACTGTACCAAATACAGAAGTGGTTGTGAGAAGAGGGTTAAGCCACAACAGCAATTTATCTCCTGTGTGGTGGGAAAGAAGTTAGCACACAGATTACTACCACCTGTGCACTTAGCAGAGAACATTTAACTACCAGTAAGTACTTATAACTACCACAGGCTGAGCCTGTGGGTACTAACAGCTCCTGCAGACAGTGGTATTGGAAACTGCATTGCAAACACATGCACATTCATTTTGCCCCATGAAGTCATTTATCTGTTTCAAAATCACGGGGCTGGGGAACAGCTCTTAAGCTATGCCTTTCACCAATGGACAACTAAGTGAGCATTACAAATTACTTGGTTAATAAGTAAAGAAAACAAACCTCAAAGATGTTTAAAGACTTACCAGCTTGTTTTAAGATTATTGTATTTGGAAAAAAAAAAAAAGAAATTAAGCTGTTCCTTCACAACCTTATTTTATGATAGAAATCACGGGCTCACAGCATGGCTGAGCTTGTCAGAACCCTCCTGATCCATCTGGCCCAATTCCTGTCCCAGCAGGGCCACCCAGAGCAGGCCCATGTCCAGGCAGTTGTTGAAGATCTCCAAGGGGACTCCAAAGCCTCTGGGCAGCCAGTGCTTCATCCCCTAATTAAACCCTAAATTATTCATTTTTCCTATTTTTTCCAAATGCCCTCTGCAAATTTGACATACTTTTGTATTTTCAAAATAAAAAATATGCTTAATTTAAAAGATACAAGGAGGAAATAAAATGAAAACCAACCAAATGCAAGAGACACTCACCAAAGTTCAAGGTAGTTGTTTCTCCTCCGTGTCACAGCTTTGTCACATCTTCAGGTTCTCAACTTTCACTTCATCTGTGTTTATCAGAACATAAATCAATTTTAGATGCTCTCCTTTATTATCTTAGTAAAACTTCCTGTATTTAAAGCTAAACAAGTGATCTTACCTCAGCAGTTTCCAGTGCGGTATCTTCTTCTCTGGTATTTTCTTACACTTTCGATATGTGGTTATGCAAGAAGTTGCATTGTGTTACTATCCCTCTGGTTCAAAGCATGTGAGGTATGCCATATTATGGCCATGTTAAGCAAAAGATACTATAAAGAAAGGTCTTCAGTACTACCTACCACAGTGGAAAAGCTGTAGTTCAACATTTCTGAGTTTGGCACTTCCATACACAGAAAAAATTGTAAAAGATCCTGAAAAAAACAAATATTTTATTGAAGGGGGTAAGTCCATGGAGAGAAGAGAGCTTATGAACTTTTCAGATGATAAATGCCTAAGATTTTTTTTTCCTACCTACTCCACATGAGAAATCTCTGTAAACCATCACTTCTGGTAGTCCAGTCCTTCTATACACAACAGCCCAAGTCTCCACATATCTAATGTTAGCAGAAGCTAGGTTCTTCGCTCACTTACTAATCCCATTAAAATAGCTCTGGTAGGAAATCAGTTTTATTAATAAGAAAAGTACATTGAATATCATAAAACATTTGCATTATACAATTTTTACAGTAATACACCACTGTGGATCTACAAAGGTTGGAGCTTCTTTCTTTGTCTCTTTTGTATTACACAGTTGGCTCTTCACCATCTCTCAAGCCTCTTTAAATAAATATTTAACAAAAACGTCTCACTTCTAATAATGGAAATAACAGTGATGATCAGCCACGCTGCAAAAATGCTACAACAAAGCCCCTTTCACCCGCCAGTCTTGAGACAGCAAATCCTGCAGTTCTTCTTCATCTTCGCTACCAATAGCCTCATCCTCTTTCTCTTGTGTTGCTCTTAATCTCATGGCTTCCTTGCATTTCTCCTTCATCAAATCCTGGCGGTTGCGCAGATGCTCAACGCGACGGTAACATTCACTGTTGATAAGTAAATCACTTATTAATATCTGTGGTCTTTTGCATATATATATATATATATATATTTTAACTCTGATAGATCTGCTTCTCCAACTCTGAATATAGAAAAGCTTAGCAGTTTCCCACCAACTTTTCACTGGAAACATTCAGATCCCAGCTGGACGAGCCCATGTGCAACATGCTGTAAGGAACCTGCTTTAATAAGGGGTTGGTCTAGATGATCTTAGGGGTCCATTCCAACCTCAACCATTCTGTGTGTGTGGCAACTAAAAATGATAGTGGATCTTCTGTGTATTAATGAAATAGAAACAGACGAAAGGAGGGGAGAGGTGTGGTAAATTCTCTAGCAATGAGAGGTAATCAAATTGCAATATGACCACAAATTGGTTTAAGAATAACACAGAACCTCAGTCTTCTTCCACACATCACACGGCCATTCATTTTGGTATTTTAGAGGTCTCAGGACTAAAGACAAAAAGGCATCACAAGCATTCAGGTACTTTATCTTACTGAGCTTACTGAGGAGTATACTAGAAATTCATGAAGTAAATGAAGTTACAGAGTTTCAGTTTTCTATTTACCTAGAAGTTCTCATCCTCAAAATACGTTTTTATATCAATAATTCTGGCCAATAAGATACTTTGTTGAAAATCAAAGTATCAGCCTGATTTAAATCAATCTTTGGTTTTTTTTTTCATTCTTGTTTGCTTGGAAGAGTCAACAAGGAGAGATTGTTCTCTGAATCCTTCTTCCCCTTGTATATCCACAAAATGATAACTTACATTCAGCCAGAGCTCAATATTTTCCTCAGCCTTCAGATATGAGCGTTATATTGATTTGATTTTGAATTCAAATTTAACTTGAAACAGTCTGCAGTTAAAGGCAGTAAGAACACAAGCAGCCTTGAAGAATTTCAGGAAAAAAAATTATGCTAACAAACTTGAAATTCCTTTCCACTAAAATTCATGTTTTAATCAGGTATTCTGAGACTAGAGGGAGTCTTTCTTTCTCCTTCAAATATTTAGGCAATTACCAGAAGAAGATTAGAAGTTAGAAAAGGCTTCTAACTGTAGTCGAATTGTGATCCATTACTGCTGAAGAACAGTCTGATAGAGAAATTGATTTACTTACATCTGCTCATCTATTTCACCAATCTGACGATCCAGTCGTCCCTCTTCATCATCTTCTGCCACTATTGCTTCTGAAATCTAAACAAGTAAAGCTCTAAGAAAATTCACCCTAAACTCCAATGCTGTTCCTTTTTGGCATCTGTGTCTTCCCTTCCTTCCCTCTACCCAAATCAAGTGTCTCATAACTGTCAACCTGCTATACATATACACCTTCACAAAGGACTCAAGGCATATACAGGAGAAGACTGATATGGTCTCATTACAAATTCAAGTGTTTATTCTTAAAACTAAAATTCAAAAGTAGTTTGGTTGCTCTGGGGTTAACTTTTTTAATTTCTCCATACTCCACTATTTGAAACAGCAACAACAAACCACGTGCATTCAAAGCCAGAAGCTGGAATTGGAGCTATATCCCAGTACTTAGTTACACAAGCTTATTAAAAGTATTGGCTAAGTTTTTCCTCTAGATCCCAAAGTATTTCTAACATGTTATTTTTTTCAGCATTTACTTTCTCAAATCTGAATGTCTGGGAGATGCTATGCAGTCAATGGTCCACGCATAACTGAGAAGACTCCTTCTAAGATGAAGAATCATACGAATGGCTAATGCTAGTAAAATGTACCCACTACTGCTTTTGTATGAATATTTCCTCTGTTTATAGTGCTGAGCGCTTTAAAATGAGCAATGACAATTTTTTTGCACCACCTCCTTAGCACTTGACGTAGGCGTGGTTATTTACAATAAAAATTTAAAAACTGGCAAATATTCAAGGGAAATGGTGAGAACATGATATATCCTTAACAACAGTTTCATATGGTGTAAAAGCAGAGAAAAACCTGTTCAGGAAGACTTGCCATGCAACGCTATACAGTAAAAAATGGAAGTCAAGAAAAACTGTGATCAACTTCCATCTCACACACACAAACATTTCTGTCCCCTTCCCAAGTTTCTTGATTTCTTTGCAGTACACTTACGTTAACCATGAAACCAGGTTACAGACCCCTTATAGATCCTTTTCCAAAAAGACAAATGAGTGGTGGCATTTTTTGTTTTTGTTTTTTTTCCTTTGAGGTTAAAATAACCATCTCATCTAAAGAGCCCATAATTACGCCTTGTTTGGATACAGAACATTGATTTGAGATCTAATATATCTTATTTAAATGCAATTTAATAAATGCAACTAAATATATGATTGACTGGTTCATCATCAGATTTTTTTTCAACTTGATGTTCCTTGAGTGGAATAATCACTTGCTCATTTATAAAGTGCATTTAATCATACACTGCATTGCAGACAAACAGCTGACAAATGCATGTCAGTCACTTCACAGAGCTGCATGAAACTGTTTTTCTCCTTACTGTGTATAGAATTTAGAATCAATAAAAATAGACTCCATTACTTACTGTGTTGACCTGTCGCATTGCCTTTTGAAATTCATCCCATTCCTTGTCCATCTGATCCTTTGGAGCATCAACTTTTCGCACCTGAAGGACATGAGAAGACAGGTTTAGTGATGATTACTGCCTAGGGAGCCACTGGAACACTCTAAAAAACTGGAAAACCAGCACAGGTTGGGCTGTGCTCTCAGACAAACAGGTCAGAAAATATATATATATATATTAGTAAATGAAATAACTGATATTGTAGCACTACAGTTGTTTTGGAGGAAAAAATCTGACTCTATTCTTGGATTTAAACAAGAAGCTTGACTTCAGTATTACAGAATAACTAAAAACGTATGGTGTGAGATATCTGGACTAACAAGAATGACTAATCCCACTGATTTAATGAACTGTAATTTTACTATGTCAATTGATAAGGATGAATTCTTCTCCTGTTCAGTCATACAATAGAACTATCACACAATTCAAAAAGTAGTAAGCTAATTGTTTTCAGCATAACACAAAATGTTAAGTCATTAGTGTTAAGATAGTCTGACCACATTGCAAATCTCACCTGATTTTACTGGCTAACAGAAGAAATAGATAGCTACATAGCACTTTTATTTAAAATGAAGCTTTTTGTTCCATGGTAGACAGCATGGGACTGATAAAGTAGGTGCAAGAAATGCTTTGAGATTTACAAATAAGGTAATCAAAAATCAGACTGTGCTTTTAAGTAAATTTGATAATCTACCTGCATAACCAGAACAGCTCAAGGTTAGAAGCTGTGGCATGCATTGTGTGTCAGAAGAGAGATTATTCTTGGCTCTGGACAAGATGGAAATCGTATAGCTATGAGAACTAAGCAGTTTGTACAGAAACACAACATTTTTTTTTACATCAGCTTTTCTTGTCTTCTTTCCTCTTTTTGGTAACACAACAATCATCATCTCAGTAAAGAGGATGGTTTGCTATCTTTGGTTCTGAGTGCTTATACAAAATCCAGTAGCATGAATTAAGTTTGTAGAAGATATTAGAAGCTTCCAGGCAAACTACATATTGGGAAGTCATCGTTTCCTTTTTCTGTTTTGTGATTATTTTTATCATGTGTGTACGTACTGTGTTATTATGCATTGTGGTTGTCCTTTGTAATTCATAACTATTTGTATTTCTTACAATAAATTGAAATGCTAAAAGATATTATTTGTCAAACTCAGAATTTATATGCTTTGTAAGTTCCTGATGTAAAGAACCAGCATACTCCATGTCCACAATCCCCTCTCCAAAAAGCCTACCTTAATTCCAGAAATAACCATTTTGTAGATGACTTCAATACACAATCACTGCAGTCACCCCAATGTGATGTCACAAATGTTTTCCTTCCCTTTCATGTCAGCTAAACTTAGAAAGGGCTGATTAAGAAGAACAGCTGTAAATCAATTTCAAGAAAGCCTAAAGGAACGTGTACCCGCTCATACATGTTATCAGTGAAGGAAATGACTAAGAAAAAGCTCATTAACAACCATCATTAACAACCATCACTACGTCTTCCCAGATGTAAGCATACTCTCCTCTGCCTGACAGACATTCCCACTTTGTACAAGTTTCCCACACCATGGTGCAACTTCCCGTTTGAAAAATATAACACACCAGTTGTGTGTTACACCACAGATCTTTTTTAGCTCTTTATCTCAATACTCAAAAAGTCATTATTCAAACGTATTTACTTCCACCGCAGAGCTGCGTGCACAAGTGGTGCTAAAAGAAACTTGCCACAATAAAGAGAAACTTAAGCTTGTGATTCTGCCAGTGGGACTAAATGAACATAGAGAAGCATTATTCACTAAATCATAGTCCAACTTAGATGAACCAACAGATAAACCACAGTGCGAAGAAGGAAAATAAATGACATTTTGCGTCAAGAATGCTGTTGTTTTGATAGAAAGAACAAGAAAGCCATGGAATCTGTGTTAAATGACACAAAACAACATTGCCACCAAAAAAAAAAAAAAGCTGATATTTCCAATAGCAGCATATATTTCAGTTATTGCTCAGTACTGCACAATGCTGAAGGAAGCCTGAATGAATGTGACCAAATTCTAAGATTTTAAATGGTGGCTTTTTGGGGAACGGCCACGTTACGAAAAAACCCACAGCAATAAAAGATGACAGTTGAAAACCACATTCACTGCTGTAGCCTGCCAGTACTAGAGATGATGCTGCTTGCCATAATCTAGCTGTTCCCATTCCAGGAGGCTGAATAATACCATCGCATAGTAACTCCTATGCTTTTCAATAGGGTGCCTCAGAGGAGAGGACATAATGTATATAACTGAAAATTCAATTACAGTTGAAAATACGTTCTGAAAGATATTTTGAAACCCTTTGCACACCGTTTCATGCCTTTTAATTAACACAGAATGAAACTGCTTTTCTTATATACTGGTACAACTAATTTCTGGCAAGCCATCCTCAGCATCCAGAAAATTACTACAACCTACAGAAATAAATCAAATAGCAGAAAAAGATCTGCTTACTTACTTTTGCATCCACTTCAGGATCATCAAAGAACCCTTCTGGCAGAGCCTCAGCAGTGTTCTCTTTCCTGAAATGTTTGATTGTGATTATTCCAAGTTAGCTCTTTATAATAATCTCTTTTATTGTGGAGTTATAAAACAGTCAAAAATAAAATCCTTAATTCTTACAGAAGGACCCAGAAATGAAGGAAGTCTTTTTTATGCCTAAGTTTTGCCTACAGGACTTGTTTCTTTGCTTTGGTCTTAACTAACTCGCAGGGGACTGCAGAGACAGGTTTTAAACTCACTGCCAAAACAGGAGCTGTAGCTTAGGATTCCCAAATTATCTGTTGGGGGAGTGCATACCCAGACATTTTAATACAAGTCTCTACTTTTGAAAGGCCAAACCAACATCTGAAAAAGTGTAGAAGAGAGCTGAAGCACTGCCACAAAACCAGTCAACAGTTTTCTTCAAACAGTTAAAATCAGACACTGAGCTTCAAAAGCATTATCTGTTAAAACTTGCAAATAAAGATGTCTAACAGACACTGTATGACACTGCTCCTATCCCTAGTGTGCAACACACTTTCCTATGACATATATAGAAACTATACCAAATACAGTTTAACAATATGACAAATTATAAAGTGATTGCAATCTATATTTCCTGGAAGGGTAATGTTTATTAACAGCTGCCAAATTTTACAATATTTCATCTGACTGCTTACCGTTCTACTACCTTCTCTTGTGTCTCTGGTTTCTGTATGGATCCTGAATGTGAAACTACAGGAACAGCCATAGTTTTGCTGTCAAAGAAGTCTAAAAGAAAGAATAGAAGCCTATGAGCAGAAAGAACAACTGTTCAAACTTCTGTACAAAACTCCGAGCAGACAGGAATTTAGATTAATACCTTATTGAATCAAGGGAAGGAAAGTTACACATTATCCTACTTGACAGCCTCAAGCAATTACAACAAGAAGCAATAAACATGCTGAGAAAACACTGCACAGTAACAAACCACCAAAAAAAAATAATCTCCTTTCTCTCCCCCCCAGTAGGATACACCAGCCAGCTAACAGCAATAATCAGAAAATTAAAGATCCTTTCCATCAATAGCTGTCATCATCAGGCAAACAGCAACATTGTGAAGTTCAACAAAGAAAAATACTGGGTGCTGCACCTGGGATGCAGTAATGCCAGACACAGGCACAGACTGCGAATGAGTGGCTGCAGAGCAGTTCAGCAGGAGGGAACCTGTGGATGCTGATGCCAGTAGGTTGGGCATGAGCCAGCAGTGTGTCCTGGCAGCTAAGGGGCAAACCACATTATGAGGTGTGTGAAACGCAGCACAGCCAACTAAAGAGGTGATTTCACTGTATTTAGCATTGTTGCAGCTTCACCTTGAACAGCGTGCAGGTTTCACAACATAAAAAGGATATTACAGTATGAAAGCACCTGCAGAAGAGCAACAAAGCTGCTAGCAGGGCTGTGTCCTGTGAAGGAGATTGAGGTGTCCAGTCTGGAAAGGTGGCTGAGAACAACCTCATCATTCCCTGCAGCACCCTGATGGGAAGCAGAGGGAGGTGCCAGGCTGTGACCTGGTCACTGATGGCAGGATGGGAATGGCATAAAGGCTGCCAGTGCAGGGTCAGGCTGGGCATTAGGAAAACATCTTTATAATGGAGGTGGTCAAACACTGGAGCAGGCCTCCTAGAGCGGTGGCTGATGCCCCATGCCTGTCACCATTCAAGAGGCATTTGGAATATGCTTCAACTTTTGATTAGTCCTGAAGTGGTCCGGTAATTAGATTCAATGACCTTTGGAGGTCTCTTCCAAATAAACTATTCTACTCTACTCTTATGACACAGCTTCTTCTTACTGTACCACTTCATTCATCATTACCTGCAGGCAGAGAATTAGGTATTACTTCTCGAGTTGGAGGTGGAATTTCAGTTTTGTGCATAACAAAGGATCTGTTCGGTTGATCTTGTTCCTCTTCTTCTTCTTCATCATCATCATCATAATTTCCTGACAATAAACTGGGACCAGGACCTTTCAAAAACTGTTTGTTTGCTTTGCTTTGCTCTGCTTCATCAAAAAAATCTGCTGGTAGCCTAGTAGAGAATACACAGTGCAACAAAAATCAGTTTGACTCTAGCATCTGCAGTCTATTCACTCTAAAAGACCAAGTTGTTCTCACATCCTGTACAATATGCTAAACCATGCAGCTACAGATGTATCCACTGTCTGAATGTTACACAACCATTGCTTTCTTCTGAAGTTCCCCTGGAATGCTGAGGTTATTGCTGAAAGATATTTCCATTACGTTTTTGTATTAGAACACTCAATACAAGAAACATTAATAGAAGTATCCTACAACAAAGTGAGCTTGGAAGAATGACAGCTTCAGTGATTCTACTTGTAGACTTAAACTTATCCACATCTCTATATCTGCTGTTAAATACAAAATTCATAGCTCAGCAGTCATACAAACGTCACATAAACCTTGATATCCTTCATGTCTAACATTTTGGGTTCCTACTGAAGCTCAGAAGTGCAGTTAAGTGCAGTTTAGAAGATCTGTGCAGGCTCAGCAATGAGAAAAGTCACCTTTGCTTAGGATAGCTACAAGTCTCCAAGTCAAATACTTTCCTCGGTTGTATTAAAAATGATCACGCTGATCAATCATCAGTAATCAACAAACCACTCAAATGACAATTTTACACACACACATGTAAAACTCCAGCAAGGTAAGCGTATTTTAGAGTCAAGATAACACCACCTAATATCTGCACTAAATAACAGTTTACCCTGAGAAAATTTTACAGGAGATCTCATGTAGCATTTACCCACTCATACTGATGTCCAAACACCATTAGAAATCTTACAAGGGAGTAAGAAGCGTAAATCCAATCCTTTGAATTCAAATACACCTGTTCCTTTGCAAGAGTTCAACTGCAAGATAAGTGTTTGCATGAACATTAAGTAAAATTATGTCTTAATGAAGATGAGTCGATGACATTTGTTAATGGTTTTTGATACTAAATATTATTTAAAGATATACTAAAAGATTTTCCTTCGTTTCAGTCATCTCTTCAGCAGCATCATTAAAGACTGGAGTGCATACTGCAGTATAATTATTTTCATTACAGTAGACAGTGTAATAATAATACATATTAATGCTTACAAGTCTGATAGTGAGAGCAAAGAGACTTCTGTTTTGTCACAGACACTATTGGTAATACTATGGTTTTCCCATCTGCACAGAAGATGTTGCCTTATTTGGGAATAAACACTTGCATTAGAAACTGAGCAGAAGCAGGAATTTGCTGATTGAATCATTACCCCTGGCTAGGAGAAATGGGGAAGAACAAGATGAGAAGGTTAAAAACCAACACAGGTACAAACAAAACAGTACGTGATATAGTCTGCTTACCCAGATGAAGACGTAGATGTATGTGGCTTGTCATCTGTACCTGTAAAACAGCCAAGAGCCATTTCTTAGAACCCGTGCTTTTAAAGCAAACCTATTTGCTAACTACAACAGCAAATTCAGAAAGTTACAGATTATCATTATCATTTATCAAGACTTGCAAATTAAATGCCCTTTATTACTATCAGTTCCAACCCTACGCACAGAATCATAGAATTGCTCAGGTTGGAAAAGACCTTAAAAGATCATCAAGTCCAACTACAACCTAACCATACTACCCTAACTCTAACAACCCCCCACTAAATCATGTCCCTGAGCACCACATCCAAATGGTTTTTAAACACATCCAGGGATGTGTTTAATCACCTCACGGGGGAGCCGATTACAGTGCTTAACAACCCTTTCTGTAAAGAAGTTTTTCCTGATATCCAACCTAAACTTACTCTGGTGCAACTTGAGGCCACTTCTCCTCATCCTGTCACCTGTCACCAGTGAGAAGAGACCAGCCCTGCTCTCACTGTAAGCACCTTTCAGATACTGGAAGAGAGCAGTGAGGTCTCCCCTCAGCCTCCTCTTCCCCAGACTGGACAACCCCAGTTCCTTCAGTCTCTCCTCATAGGGCATTTTCTCCAAGGCCTTCACAAGCCTTGTTGTCCTTCTTCAGAACTGCTCCAGCACCCTTCTGTACTGAGGTGCCCAAAAGTGAAACACTCATAAGGTTTTACCTTAAATTTGTAGTGATTACGCTAGGCTCTTGCCCTTACTTAAGCAGTTTAATAGCTTGCCTTACTGTACTTAATGTAATATAGAATAGTGAAAACACTCCATGAATATGAACCACAATGAGTATTTTAACTCAGTGGTGCAGAGAAAAGGAATAGAATAAGACACTTTTTCCCCTTTCAGCAGCAACAGGCTGACATTAACTCAAGTCATTGGCTCACACAGTACAGCAAAAGAAAACCTAGCACTGAACAAGTAAAACTGCAAGATTCTTGCAAGTGCAAGTTTTCCCTCTTTACCTTTTGTTTTCTTTAACTGTGTGCTTTCTGCATCGGCAGTTTTTCTCTTGACAGGCTGAGGCGATGCACCAGCAGCTGAACCACTTGCTGCCTGCTTTGCTCCCTTTAATTCTGCAACTCTCTGCAAAGAAACACAACGTTTAAGAGGCTTTCCTACCAAGAACGTTTAGCCAGTTTAAAACGCGATAATTTCAGAACGTAACGCTTCTGGTGACCTGTCACACGATGTGATGTGGGACCAGAGCAACACGGAACCTCACAGCTCACCCAGCGCCAACCCCTGCCGCGGGCAGGGCTGCCACCCAGCAGAGCTCCGGCTGCCCGGGGCCCGACCCAACGCGGCCTCCCAGCGCCACCGGGGATGCGACGCCCGCGGCGGCCCCCCGTGCAGCCCTTCCCACCGCCTCGCCGCTCACTCACAGGCGACCGGGGCGGCTCACCTCGCGGTGCTGCTTTCCCAGGACGTGAGTCTGCCACAGCAGCTCGCTCTTCACGGGCGCGCTGCACAAAGTGCAGCTCAGGTGGCCCAGGCTGTTGTACGTGACGACACCGTTAAGGAAAGATGCGGTGCTCTCCGTGAACCGCCCCCGCCCGCCACGCTACCTTCCGTCCCCCCGCCCCCCCCCCCCCCCCCCACGGGAATCGGGGCCGAGGGCCTTCCCCGCCCGGCCCGCCGAGGATATTTGGCGAAAGGCGATTCGATCCGCTTCTTGTCCGCGTTCTGCCGCTTCTTCTCCCGCATGAGACGCCGCAGCTCCTCCTGCCGCACCTGCTTCCGCCCCGCGCCCACTCCGGCCGCCGCCATCTTGTCCCGGCGAGCAGAGCGAGGCTGCGGCTCCGCCCTTTGTGGGCGGGCGATGGCCGCCCCCAGACTGGAGCTGGGGGAAGCGACGGATATAGACGCCGCGGCCCCGTCCCGAAGGGGAGCATGGGAGAAGTGTCGCGTTGTGAGGCATAGCGCTCCGTAGGGCGAGTGGCTGCGGAAGTCAAAGGAAAGGTCGAGCCTAGCAGCGAGCACGACTCTAGGTTCACAGTAACAGCAGTCGTGAGAACTTCTCACTGAGTTCACCAAAACCAGCGTATTTTCTGCTGTTCTGACAGAATCACCCACAGAATGGCTCAGGACCCTGCAAGGAGGGCTGTCCCGGTGCGCCTGGCACCGCAGCCTATATATACGGATACAGAGGGGGTAGGGGAGCAGCTCTGTGATTCAACTCCAAATACCACAAACGTAAACTTTAGGGCAGGATATTCTGCCTGAGTGGCAGCGGGAGGAAGACGATAGGCAAAGTGAAGGCAGTGCCGAGGTGAGCAGCCTGGCTGTCTTCTGACGTGGGTTGATTCAGCATCAAAAAAGGTATCACAGAGGTAACGCTAAATGCAACCATCCACTTTCCACAAGAAGTACTTTTTTGTACCTGGCAGTCAAAACAATTTTATACTGCTGGAGTTTGTCTGCATACACATACACTTTAGTCCTAGAAACCAAACACTCTGATAGGAAGAGTTGCCTGAGGTCTTCAGCTCAGGACATACACTTTGCTGAATCCAGGGGTGCTGGCGGGAGAAGTTAATCCCTCTTTTTGCCTCCAAGTACCAGACTATCAAAAGCAGTACTGTGTAAAATCTTGCAGTTAGCCCACATGGCTTAAGGACACCCTCATACAAACACATCTCCAGAAACAGCAACTTCTGGGTAGGAGAGATGGAAAACAGCTGAAGCCAGTAGCCTTTTCCATTGATGGAAAGATTGAAAAGGTGATGCTATGTTCTTACCTGAGAGAAAAATATCAAGCAGAAGTAGAAGACATTGCTAGCCATGCCCACAGCTCCCGTTTCTCTTCACGGGCAGACAAGAATGCTTTTCTGTAAAAGTTCAGTGCATTAGAGCACACCTATTTGAGAAGGTGTGGATCCTTGGCATCACAACAAAGTGGGTAAGTTTGTTTCCTCTGATTTAAGCAACAATGATGCTGGAGGTTTAAGAGTCAGCTAAATCTGGCCCAGAAGCACCAAGTTAGGGCTTCACAAAAAATGGCTACAACAAACTGTTCCTCCCTGTAACCTTGAAATGCTGGGAAAATACAGCAGGACCAGAATAGCAGGCCTAGGAAAAAAATGCACACTCACCAAACATATCATTCTCTAACTCCAGATAGTAAAACTTAGAAAGAACTTAGGCCTTAAAGTCTTCCACAAATGCTAAAGACAGAGTTTTAAATGCAAAAACTACAACCTTCAAGAAAGTGGTTAACAGCAAGAATACAGCAACTCCAATCTTAGTAAGGCCAAAAGACATTTTTAGAACACAAGTGAACCTTTTTAACATGTGGATATCCCTTCATTCATTCAATGGCATTTTACACTAAAATGTTCCTCCAACTACAAATACCAAAGAAACACTTTAACTTCTAATAAGTTATAAAGCTTAGTTTTTTGCTTATGAGCTCAATGTTTTGTTGTGGTCTTTTTTTGTGTGTTTGTTTTGTTGTTTTTGTGGTGGTTGTTTTTTTTTGTTTTTTTTTTTTTTACAGAAACAGGCTCAGTGCAGTCAATATTTCACCAGCCAATGCCATAATCTATCAGAAGCATCAGTGAAAAAAACAACTCCTACTGTACTTACATCAGCTGTGGGCTCTGACTGACAGCTGCAAGCACAGTTGGCTGCCCCCACTGAAATGTGTTATCTCAAGCAAAAGCTTATGGTTTTTGTTTTGTTTTGTTTTTTTTTAAGCTAACACAGAAGGCAAAGCATAGCACGTATCAGAATGCGACTGAGGTTATGACTGATTCTCACACAGCACTGTTAAAATAAATTTATGCCACTTTGCAACATTCTATAAAAATTTACTAGTTACCATAGCAGAATAATCACTGCAATCTTTCCAATAAATATAGCGCGTTGAATTCAGTGAAACCAGAAAAAAATAAAGAACCTTTCAAAACAGCTCCTTAGTTATACCTTGTATTAAGTGCCCCATTTGTGCATGAGCAGCATGTGATCTCATTTCAACCCCTATCAAGAAAAAAAAAACAATCAAAATAAGCTATAAAAGACACAGTACATCAGAATTACATGTAAATAAACATGTACACTTGTATCAAGCTCATTAACAACTTAAAGCACCATTCAGAATTCAGTACCATATATGTTACAGTACATTCCATTTATTATGACAATTTAAGGCTAAAATAGGTACGACTCCCTTACAGTCAAGCTTCCTTATATTTATAAATGCATACAAACATTAAGTAATATAAACGTGTAGGGTTTTTCTTATTGCTCTGAACCGTCTACTATAATGTTGAACTTTCCCAGATATTGTCTCAGTGTTTTTTCAATCAAGTTGAAGTCCTAAAATTGCAACATATGGCACTTACATGGTTATAGACCTTCTTTCATTTCAGTTGTAAATAAATTCAAAAACATATCAGAAAATATTGCCCATCATTGCAAACTCTGTTACATAGTTAACTAAACAATTGTCCATAAGATACATAATTCACCACAAAGATTATTTCTGCAATTCTTCAGGAAGGATTTTCTTTTCAAAACAGTAGGCCTAACCAAGTGGCAAACAAGACAACCAGCAAGAAATAATTGACTACTTCCAGTCTAAAAGACTGGGCTTTAAAAAAAACAAAAAAGCTGAATATGTGCTCCAAAACAAAGAGCAAACTTTTTTCTTGCTCATAGAGCAATTATGTTTCCTAATTATGAAGGGTAATGCCTCATTCTGCCAGTGCCAAATTCTTTGATTGTAGCTTGTCCATTTCTTGTCCAATATTTCCTTCAATAGTATCACACTGGGCAAGAAAAGCCTGAAAATAATAATAAAAAAAAAGTGTTACAGAGGATGTAATTACAGCAATGGTAGACTGCTTCTTAAGAACAGAAACTAAAGTTTCCATCATAAATATGAAGATGCCAATTCAGTGACCACCTTCTGGTGGTCAGTTTTCATTTTTTACTTTTAATAATTCCATTTACTCAGAATCTAACAGAAACACAGGGCTTGATAAAGAAACCTCACTGGTCCAACCACTGAACTATTTGAGTTAAAGTTCATAATCAACAGTAAGAATCACAAAGCTTCAGATGGGTTTGCACTTTTAAAATCCTTCCTAAAATACATAACCACAGTTCTGTAGCCACAGTTGGGAGGGACGATCACACCCAGTCAAAAGCTAAAGTAAGTTGTCATTAAATCAAAGATGAATCTATTTCTCAAGACTCCAAGTCAACATGAACCCTCATCTTCACTGATACACAAGTGTCCAGCAGTAATAAAGAAGAAGGAGGGGATAAAAGAAAAAGAAAGAAAACTCACCTGAACCCTTTTCACCAATCCCTTCTTTTTCAGTCTGCAGTCATTGAAGTTCTCTGGCAGATTCTGCAATAAAATAAACAAGCTGATGTACTTAATGTTGAAGCTAACATATTAGACATACTGCAAAGACTGTATGTATTTAAAGATCTGAATCCTCTCAACAGGCATCTTGAAAACATCATGCCTGCAGTGAAGATAATTACACAAGGACTTAAAAATCATGAATTCAGAAAATGAGGGATACAGCATGCTGACTGTAAACAGCTGAGCTAGCAAATCTACCACATCTTCAGGTAACATAAAGCAGTAATTACAGAATCACAGAATGGCCAGGGTTGGAAGGGACCTCAAGGATCATGAATCTCCAGACCCCCTGCCATATGCACGGCCACCAACCTCCCCATTTAATACTAGATCAGGTTGCCCAGGGCCCCATCCAATCTGGCCTTGAACACCTCCAGGGACGGGGCATCCACAACCACTCTGAGCAGCCTGTTCCAGCACCTCACCACTCTCTCTGTAAAGAATTTCCCTCCTGACATTCAACCTAAATCTTCTCTCCCTCAACTTAAAACCATTTCCCCTTGTCCTGCAGTTGCCAACCCTTTCAAAGAGTTGATTCCCCTCCTGTTTGTAGGCTCCCTTTAGCTACTGAAAGGCTGCAATGAGGTCACCCTGCAGCCTTCTTTTCTCCAGGCTGAACAAGCCTGCCTTTGCAGGGGAGGTGCTCCAGTCCCCTGATCATCTTTGTGGCTCTCCTCTGGACCCTCTCCAACAGCTCTCTGTCTTTCTTGTATATACACTGCTTCCGTCTACTCTGGCACATGTTAACTCCTGCTGAGCATCAAATTCATTTTGTTTACAGACTATTAAAACGGATTAATTTATTATTCAATTACTCAATTAATCAGGGCCACGAAGATGGTGAAGGGCCTGGAGCATCTCTCCTATGAAGAAAGGCTGAGTGAACTGGGTCTGTTCAGCCTTGAGAAAAGAAGACTGAGAGGGGACCTGATCCAGGTCTATAAATATCTAAGGTGTGGGGGGCAGAATGGCAAGGACGGACTCTTTTCAGTGGTGAGTGGAGACAGGACAAGGGGAAACGGCTGGAAACTGCAGCATAGGAAGTTCCGCACAAATGTGTGCAAGAACTTCTTTACAGTGAGGTGACGGAGCACTGGAACAGGCTGCCCAGGGAGGTGGTGGAGTCTCCTTCTCTGGAGATGTTCAAGACCTGCCTGGATGCCTACCTGTGCGACCTGCTGTAGGGAACCTGCTTTGGCAGGGGATTGGACTCTATGATCTCTGGAGGTCCCTTCCAGCCCCTACAATTCTGTGATTCTGTGATTAATTTCTTACAAACACATTAACTCAATCACTTGCTAGAACTAGAACACGTCACCAGTAACACAGGCATTGGCAGTCTGCTTAACTGCATGTCTGCTATTCTCTGCAATTTATTCATGGAAGGTAGCAGATGTGAAGTGTTACGTGCTGACAGCTCTTAATTTAATTCAAACTGCATCACTTTCCACACTCCTTCCACCCAGTATGCTCATGTAACATCAGCTCAGCAATTGTTAGGTGCTTGGTTGTTTTGTTAAACTGTTTTGGTAAATTGGGGTGTTGGTGCAAAAAGCACTCAGGTTTATGCTGTTGGTTTTTTATTCAAACAGGTAGAACATCCATACAGATTATTTTTATCAAACTTGCATGAACATTCTTAGAAATATAATGCTCTTATTCAAGAAGCACCTTTGAAAGTAAGTTATCAGGTTAAGTCCAGGAGTGTGTCATTCAAAATGTAAATTCTCCTACAGGAGCCTGTTCTGCCTACAATCCTTTCTTCATATGTTCTGTCATCTTATCTCACAGAATTACAGCATGAAATGGTTTCAGAAATTGTTGTCACATTTTCAACAATAGTTACAATAGTCTAAAATGAGAATTTTTGAAAGCACAATGCTTTCACACTATTCATTTTACAAGCTAAACTGCTCTTTACAACTCTATTTTCTAGCACTGTGTACTATAGTTAAGACTTTGTTCACTGCAGCACATTAAATCTCCTCCCAATAAGCAGGACATTGTGAAAAGATCCTGTAAGATGTTTTCTTTCAGAAACTGATGAGACATTTCAAAACATTTGAAAAGGTTAGTTTAATGCTGTGTGTGACTACTCCTCAAACACTAGTTCTAATTCATAAACAATAATGAAGGCCTTTGGAGTATTTAGAGCTTTCACAGAGGAAAACAAAGATTAAAACATATTACAAGGTTATATGAGATATCGTAAGAGATCTTAGAAATGACACCCTGTAACCACACAAAAAATCCTATTTTCTGTTTGTTTTCAACAACACAATTCACTTTTATGATAATGAAACAATCACAAGAAACACTTAGCATAAAGAACATAGTTGATGCATACTACCTTAATCCTATCCCACAGGCTATTTTCAGGATACTACAAAAACTACCACACATCACCCATGCTGATCAGTTGTAAACAAGGATTTTTGCTGACACCCTATGTAACATCATTTTTGGTGTTGTTGTTTTTCTTAGTTTCTTTCAGAACTCCAAAACAATGTATTTCAGTATTTTAGTGCATAGCTTGTTGGTTGGTTTGTTTGAATTGAGTACCAGTCCTTCCATTTTTAAATTTAAAATTAAACAGATCAGTACATTGGGTAAGCACATTATGTTAACTCTGAAGCTTTCTCATCTAAGTAAATAGCAGCTTCTTTAAAACAAGCCATTAAATGGCAGCTTGTTTTATTTGTGAATGCACAAATGGTAACAACAAGGTAGCTCTGCTTTCACTGAAGAGATGACAGTATTTTTATGCTGCTTATGCTTCAGAAAAAAATTTCTCCCAAGGCTTTGATTTCAGGCTTATGATTCATACTACAAGATTTAAGAATTACTATTATGAAAAGCTTATCCAATATTCATTTACCCAAATATATTCAAAGATTTAGTAATAAATTCTCATAATTCCAAGTGTAAGTGACAGAACTTCACAGAAGCCAGCAAATTGCATGTTAACAGCACAATTACATTAGTTGTGGAGTATTTCCTTCTTTCAATCTTTGAAATGTCAATTTAGTATTAGCAGGAACGAAGAGACTGCAAAAAGCTTCATCAGAACAGAATGGTAATTTAAGTAAGGCTTACAGAGGAATTATAACTCAAATAATCCTCAAGGAGCATGAGCCACCAGAACGTAACTATGAGTGTCTTGCATTTCAGAATAGGTTTTTTTCACTTGTATGAACACTGTTTCTCTGCAGTGTTCTGGATTCCACATCTGTCATTAATGAAAACATCATCATGATAACAAAGTAATCTCATCTCTCAGACTGCAATATTGATGTCAGACTTCATGTAAATTAAAGGAGGATCATAAGAAGTAAGTAGTGTCACGTCTGCCATTTCAAATTTTCCTAATAATCTCAGAAAAGCTTTTATTCATGAAGAAACTTTTCAGGTTTTTTTTTTTTTTAAACTGTGGTCAAGTCAAGCATTTTCTGTGTTCCCCTGAGATCTTTAATAAGCAGCATGATTTGACTTTTACTGCTTGACCAGATGCTCCAGTTGCTAAAATAAATGCGTTTCTGGTGATGCAAAGAGACAAACCAAGTGCTGAACAAGACCGAACTAGTGTTCCTCCTGAATAATAATAAAATCCTTCAAACATCTGCAGCTTATGGAAAGGCCCAATCTGTTAGACAATCACAGGATCCCTCCGCCCCTCTTACTGTAGAAGCAGTAGCTATTTTAAACAAACATTAAAACGTGTAAGTTACACCTACTGTACCCAAAAGCTTCAAGACTGAGCTACTTCAAGGCTATGTTTTCACACTTTAGGCAGTGACACCATATTTTAGTCCCACTCCAATACTGTACAACAACCCAACTACTTCTGACATTTCTTAGCTGAGCACACCTTTCAAATTCACAATCTGTACAGACATGGAGTAAAAAGGTGCCAAACTCAGCTCCCCTAATTAATGAGTTTGCCTGCTGACAGTAAGATAACACTTTTAGAACAGATAAAAATAAAATGCTTGCTTTCTCATCCTTGGCTCTCTGTAACCACGCAAACTTCATTTTGTATCAAGCTCCATGTTTCTGATCAATGCAAAGGACGTATGACAGACGCTTCAAAAAGCTCTCCCAACAATTCTGCCAAATAAACAAACCGAAACATTTACAGTGTGAGCTGCTGATTTGTTTGCTTTCCACAAAGCACTGATGCTTCTGTGTCATTAGAAAATAGCTCAGTCTCTGCTAAAAAACCAACCATGCTGACTGAATCTCCAGCACACCTATATCATGAATAATATTCAAGACACTTGCCAGGATTTGCTTTTTTCTTGATTAACAAAAGGAATATTAAATACTGTATAAAGCAACTATAAAATACAGACAAAACTCCTAGCTGTAGACAAACTACTTTCCAAAAGATTTAGATTCTTCTGCTTTTTTTTTTTTTTTTTAACCTCAGTAGAGTCCATTTACTGCTCACACATACCTCACCACCACTCCGTGCTGCTACCTCTGCACATTGCACAGCTACAGTAAATCTAAGAGATCTTCCACAAAGTTGGTGGTCTGTTCACCTGACCTGGTCTAGTATCAGTACACTGAATGGCTGCAAGATTCCATTCAACTACACATATCTACAAGATTGCACAGAAATTTCTCAGAAGTTTCCACGATTTCCACAAGAGACAAAACTGAGGCACAGGGACTCCATTATTCCCTAAAGATGGTTATAAGACTTCCAAAATCTTGTACTAAACCTGGAAGTCCCCTGACCTGTACTAGAAAGAATATGAGTAGATAGATAATCACACCGTTATCATAAAGTTTACTAGTAAAGTTTGCCAAGACAAGCTAAAAGAGTAGAACTTGAATGAAAGATACCCATTTCATGTCATCTCAACAGGCTGCCTCAAATGAAGGTTTTCTGTAGAATGGGGATGGATACATAGGAATTAAGGCCACCACTTACAAATAGATGTTGCCAAGAAGTCTTATGGACACATACAGGAGCAAGAGCTGGTTATCAAAGAAAAGAATTGCAAGCCAATTAACTATATTTGAAAGCCAAAATGAATTAGTTCATATTTTAAAATATCAAATAATTTACAAGAAAGATGCACTCTTAAAATTCTGTTTGGTTTTGATTCTTTTCTGTGGTCATTTACTTACAATGGCATCAACCTGTTCCAGGATCTTCATGAACTGCTCTGCAGTTCCTTTTATCCTCTTGTCCAGCTGTTTTAGAGCTTCTGCTTGGAGATCCTTTGCTAAAAATCCCTGATAAAGAAAAAAAAGGGAAGAAAATCATTCCACACCTTACAGAATGCTCAGCCTCGAAAAATCTGTTGACACAACACAGCAAAAAACATATTTTATTGTAGTTTCAAGGACAAAAGGAACTCCCATCTCAATCTGTACTCTATCAATGTATAAAATCAACCAGTAAAATCTGTAATATTTCCTTTTAGGTTAAACAAAACTCGAAGTAACAGGCATTTTCCTTTGAACTATAAAAGAAATGTTCCATTTTTCGAGACCTACAAATAACATTCATTCAATAAGATACAATATTTACCTTTTTTGAAACACTGTTATATATCTCTCCATTTCAGAAACTCAAAAATGACATCTGAAATTCAGTAAAAAAAATTAATGTCTATTTTCTCCAGGGACAGCTAAGTGGAGCAGCCTATTACTGACTACTCAAAAACTTAAGCAAACTTTAGATTATTGGGTTTTTTGTTGCTGTTATCATTTTTTTGTTTGTTTTTTTTTTTGTTTTGTTTTTAAGTATATACCTGTAAAACAATTTTACAAAGACAGAAAAGGACACAAAGCTGGCATACCTTCTGGATACTTGTGAACTCTTTATTAATTTCCTCTAACTTATTAGCTATTTGCTCCGCTGACTTCTCCAGATCTTTTAACTTCTTTAATTCAGCTTCTTCTTCTGGACTATTCTGTGTATTCAAAAGTATAATATTCACAACTATGGAACAAATAGAATCAGTATGCAGCTAAAGAGCAGCAACAACAGCGGTAAGAGACACAAAAGCTTTTGTTGACTTAAAATATACACTGCACTGTGGCTATCCTTTCCATAATTTAGCACCTATCATATAAGCTTCTCCCAAAACTTAGTAACAGATACAGTAAATGTGGAGACATATATAAACACATTTAATGATACAAATTTGAAGGGAAGACGTAAAGCACAAGCAATTTTTCTGTTGCAGATTTTTCAGCATCTTGTAAATAGAAGTAACTTACAGATCAGGTGATATTACCTCATACTCTACTTGATAAAGATACTCACAGATCTTTTTGCTGGAAACAATCCAGCAAATTCAGTACCAACAGTTGTTGTTTTTTTTTTCCCCATTAGAAAAACAAAATGGGCAGAAAAGGTCATCAGTGGATGGGAGGTTCATGAGCAGTGACAAAGATCAAATTCAGCAGAAGCCTGCCAATAATGCAATTTCAGAAACATACGAGCTGCAGCATTTTTGCAGTACAACGCAAGACTGAACTCAGGTTTGTGAGTAGGTAAACAAGATTACTTTTATGCTGTAACCAGTATCTGTTTAGGAGCTGAACCATTAACAGAAATTAGGATGACGTATGGAAAAAAAAAAAAAAGCAATTCTGAAAGTAACACTAACCCTTTTCCCAATCAACATGACTTTGCAACCATTTTTAACACCAAGTGCTGACAATGGCTGTTCCAATTCTTTCAGAGATTTCCCTAAATGGAAAGGAAGGGAAGGGGAAAAAAAACAGTCAAAACATTACTAATTGTAATTAGTGCCATACAAACATCTTTTTAAAGACATTCAAAACAAGGACACCTGCAAGTGACTAAGATGAAACCTACTGTTTCTTATAAAAACCAACAGATTTATAAATTACCTTTGTATATAAGTTTCTGAAAAGAAACTGGAACACCAGTGACTTGTTCTATAAGCACAGCCATGTCTTGCAGCGTAGGCTCACCATCTTCCTCTTGAGAAGCAACCTGAATATTGTGTTTTTCATTACCTAATAAAATAAATAAAATAATATAATGGGTAAAATAAGTGATACTTACTATCTAGAAAATATCACAGGAAAACAGTTTCTAATATGTATTTCCCATAATGTAGAAAATTCTCTAATCAGTGGTTCCTACACATAATTTTAATCTTAAATGAAAGTATTCTTAGAATCATAGAAATCACCTGGGTCGAAAAGATCTTTGAGATCATCAAGTCCAACCATCAACCTGACCTACCAAGTCCCATCACTAATCCATGTCTCTCAGTGCCATAACTACTGCTGTTCTGTTGAACTCCTTCCTCTTCAAGTGACTCACCTCAGCTGAAAATTTTCTCATACTTTCTAATAACCTGAAGAATTGAATTGGAAGCATTCTACTGGCACAGTGGTCCTTCTCCATACCATTTCCCATCTAATTTTAAACAGTGCACGTGGTCTAAATGTCCCACAAGTTAAAGCACAAAAGCCCCACACCCTCTTCACCTCTTTAATGTCCTACTTCTAGGCAACTTCTGACGTTGTAAATCTCGGGGAACCAGAGATGTTTTATCACTTCCTTTGCTCCCTAGTCTTTACAAAAGGCAAGCAATCCCTACGCTGTCTCCTCTCCACCTGAAAGAATTCTCACAGTCCAAAGATTATTTTTGCCCGTAATACCACAGCTATGCAGCCTTAGCCACCTTGCGAAATCTCATCCCATATGTCACCTCTCACTAGCGGCACATCCTATGCTCCCTAAATTACTTGCACACAAACAGTGGGAAGATCTCAGAGAAAAAGAAAAAGAAAAAAAAAAAACAAGGAAGATGTCTATTAATCTCTGCATCACAACAGAAACTTTCCACAACCCTCTGCTCCCACACATTCAAGGTCAGTCAATTTGAAAGTACACACAGGAATCAGCCACCATTGGGTGCGGGGGAAATTAAAACGGAAATTAAATTTACAGGAAAAGAAAGCTCCAGAACAAACACTAGAAAGAAAACTATTCTTATGCCACTAACTTGAAGTGCATTAATCTTCTGCAAAGAAGAGCATTAAAAATACTAATTTTAAAATGCTCCAGCCTACCAAGGGTCACGCATAAAGCTACACTGGGGACTTGCAAAACTTGCAAATGCCTCTAATAGTATTTTTAAATTCCAAAATGGTTTTAAGCTCAAAAATCACAGTAAGATACTCTGAAATATTTTCCATAGACAGACCTTCTTCCCTGTTTATTTGGAGGAAAAACATATGAACAAAGAAAGCCAACAACACATCAATAAATGGAACTTTTCAGTCCTGATCTTGTTGCATTTCAGAAGATTGCTGTGAAACAAACAGCTTCCTTGTGTAAAAGGCTGTGATATCAGCGTTTGAGGGAAAATAAAAAACAGAAACGAGGAAGAGAACAGCTGAAGTTCACCTTGCAACAGAAACACTTTGAAAAACAAATCATGAAAACTACTTTGGACAGACCGCAAGAAAAACTCTACCATTGATCCACACAAGAATGAAATCAACATGGGTTAGAAATGGTTATCACAGCTTATAAGTAAACAACGATACCAATTTAAAAGAACTAAGGCATGTTTCCAAGATCTTTACGCTTCAATCCAGTATCTTCTACTGGTGAAGTGATACACATGGTTGTTCTGTTGTTTTCTTTCTTACTCCTTAATTCCACCTCTCCCTATATTCACTCACAACGTTAATACAAAAACTGCCAGAAGCTGCAGTTGCAGATAAAGGATGCTTTCTATTAGCTAATAACTAAATAATTACCAGATAACAACTGGAAAGATAAAAATATTCTCTCACCTTTTTCTTTACAATATCGTATCTCCCTAACCCGAAATCCATACACTCATTCCACCAAACACAGTGGATATCAGGGGGAAGTTCTTTACACAGAGAGTGGTGAGATGCTGGAATAGGCTGCCCAGAGAGGCAGTGGATGCCCCATCCCTGGAAGTATTGAAGACCGGGTTGGATGGAGCTCTGGGCAGCCTGGTCTATACCAGATCCGGAGGTTGGGAGCCCTGCCACAGGAACTCGATGATCCTTGTGGTCCCTTCCAAGCCATTCTATGAGAGCCCATCAGGTAGCACTGCATTCACTATACAGCACCGACTTCAGCTCTGACAAGTACTATTTAGAGGGAGACTGCTACTAGAAGAGATCCTCGCTCCACGCCCTCTGACAAGGGCAGCCGTGCCATCTGCAGCAAGCCGCAGTAACACTCGGCCATTCCCTCCCTCCCGCAGGCCTCGGAGTCCCCCACCGCAGCCCGCAGCCGCTCTTGGCCGCCCCCATCCCGACCAGCCGGTCGGCTGCTAACGATAGAAGCAAGACACGCACACCCCACACCCACCATCCCCGGGCGACTCTTACTGTACGTGACGGTAACAGTAACGGGGGCTCCGGGAACCGCCATCTCGCGCCGCCACAGAACAGTCGTCGGCGGGCACCGGCCCAGTCGCACCAGTTTTGCGTCACTTCCGCCCGAGGCCCCGCCCTCTCAACACCATCTAGCTGACGAGTGGCGTCACTTCCGGGAGTACGCAGTGAGAGGCAGGCCCTCACTCCGCCATGTTGGCCGGCGATGGGGGCTGTGCGTCGTGGGAGAGCCGCCCTGCTGTGACCTGCGCGCAGGAATGCGGCATTCCCGGCTTCCGACTGCAGCTCCACGCTGCTCTGTAAAAAGCACCTGTTGCTGGCCAGAGCTCGCTCTGTACAGATGTTTGTGCACCCAAGCGTGGCTTTACAAATTAGCTTTTCTATCAAATCAATGTTTAGCTCACAGTGTTGAGAACTCATCTTCAGCGTTACAGCAGTCTCATGCTCACACCTGGTGAGCTAGTGGGAGAAAGAAGGTTTTATGTGATTATTTATTGCTAGGAGACTAATTCGTAAAATGATAGAATAGCCTGAGTTGGAAGGCACCAATAAGGATCATTGAGTCCAACTCCTGTCTCCATACAGGACTACCCAAAAATCTGACCATAATTAGTTGCTGAGTAACTCCTGTCAGGAGGAGAACCATGGCAAAAGCAAGCCTTGTGTGAGTGCAGCCTTGCTAAAGCACTGGGTGCTTTTGGGGCTGGAGCCAGCCTCCATCACTGTCAGGGCTGAGCTCAAGCAGCATACAGCAATGAGAACAGGACAGGCTAAGACCATTACTACAAATACCACACAATAGACTCAGCTAATCTAAGTGATTTTATGTCTAAGTTCAATACATAATGACAACCCTATTTGACACAGCTTTCAAAGTTACGAGTACAATAGCATAAAAGTCTCCAAACTGAAGTAGTTTAAAAATGTTTTTGACTCTTTTTATCAAATAAGTATAGTAATAAGGAAGATATTTTACAGAGAAAAAGCAGCGACGTACAATCTTAGTTTCAAGAAAGAGAAACAATACAAAAATCAAAGCAAACCTCCACTATAAACAGCCACCACTATTCTTTACATATTATTTTGTCCATAAGACACAAGAAATCAAAAACTTTTAGACTGTTTGCTTCCACTGAAGGAAACTGTGCCACATTTTTCCATTAATAGAAAAGTCAGTAGTAGAACAACTTTCTTCAAAGAAAGACCATCACCAGCCATATTGCATTCTAGGATGTAGTGATATTAAGGTTGCACTGGAAGGACAAGTTCTCCAGGATTTACCAAAAAAAAAAAAAAAAGTCTTGATTTCTAAAGTGGAGTTCATTATATACATTGTGCTTTTGAAACATTTATGTTGCAGGAATCTTTGGCAATCCAAATTCATCCACCAATACACCATCCTGTATGAAAGAAAGAAATCTCAATGAGATCTCCGCCCGTCATAATATATTGCGTAAGTTTATATGTTTTATAAAGCAGTATATCTCTAGTTGTCACGGTGACATCACTGGAATCAAAATAAAAGCATTCTCAGTAGTAAGCTACAGTAAAGCCCCAAAAACAGAAGAAAACATTTTGTCTATTAATTTATAAGAATAATTACACTAAGAGCTGTAGTGGTACCTTTAAAGTTTACCTGTGGTGTTATCAGATAGCACTTACAAAATGATGTTTTAGCTCTTTGAAGTATAAAAAGAATATATATGCAGCATCCAAAGCACACAAGACATGAAGTATCGTTTTTGTCCAAAATATTGGAGTCAAAATCAAGCAACCCACATAAATTCCATTAAGAACAACAACAACAAAAAAGTAATTGGCTTCAAGGAGGAAAGGACTCACTTTGTTTTTTGTATCAACAGGTGTGCCCTCTGGAATTGCTGGGGCAGAAGCAGCTTCATCTAAGTAGGAATTGTCTTCATCAGCTAAAAGCTCATCACCTAACGCATCCAGTTCTGAAATTTAATTAGTTTGGTTGAAAAATCAGGTAAGAAAATCCTTTTGCAAAACGGAAAAATTAAAGAGAAACACAATTCATACTGAATGCTTCAATTCATCCTGATGTCCCTTATTTAGCTGCTAATCAGGGATACACAAAGACTTGCTCACACTCAAAGACAACATTCTGTTTTTCACTGTAGCATCCTATCAGTACCCCTTTCAGGTCTGCCCATTTATTACTGCTCTTACAGGAAATGTAGCTTTTATGCTGGAGTTTTTTGTGGTTCTATTTTCTAAAGACTTTTCAGTATTTGGCTAGTGAAATTAAAATGTCACTTCCCCCTCCACCTTCCTCACCTGCTTCCAAATCATCTTCATCAATCTCTGGTGTTCCATAGCTACGACTCAGTGCTTCCTGGACTTCATTGGCTTCTTCCATCATATCCTCCAACTGATCTTGTATGTCCTGGAGCAGCAAATAATTTCAACAGTCCACATGCAATGGTTTCAGTTAAATTAGTTGGAGCTTAATCAATTGTTTAATAGTTCTAGCATACAAAATAATTATTTTTACTTCTTAAATCAGTTTTTGAAGCAGTGTTAATAAAAGTCAAGAGACACACATTCAATACCATTAAATTACTATTAAAATTATAGTAAATAATATATCAGGCTGAAAGAGGAACCCTGCAAAACATTTCTGCAAAACCTTGTTTTTCTGTTTTAATGGGGAGCGTAGGTGGCAATTCATCCACACAAAGTATGACAATTAATATTCTTCAGGGTGAACTGAAAGCCTCTAATAAGTTACCCAAAGCTCAGAGTTATGCTGAAAACCAGGAAACAGTAGATCTAAGGACTGGCCTAAGCTGTGCCACAGCAAAATTGAGGAAATATATCAGCATACCCATGGCATTGTACTTAGGTACAAGTAAGGAACCAATACTTATTAAAGGTTTACAATGTAAGCTATAAATAAAATCAGCATAGGAAAGGGAGCTTAGAGGAATTAAATACTGACATTTGATAAGAGTTTAAGTACAGCATACTTGAAATTATATTTTAAGTTCTTATCTTTCTAAGCTGCATTTTCTAAAGGCAGGGCTAGGTCATACAGATCATTTTGAAGTGTTTATTTTTTTAAGCTTGGCACTGGCATGAGGCAGGGGGAGCAAAGGACTAATCTGCATGTAAGAGCAGCAACATAAGGAGAAAAAAGGAGGCCAAAGAAGCTACAGCAGGAAGTATCACCAATATTTATGCTGAAGTGCTAAGGAAAAGAAAGGAGATTACAGGTGAACTCAGTATGGAAACAACAATCAGCAGAAGGACAACAACTGCAGTACCAGAGCAATAAGGAAGGAATTAAGATGGCAGTCCAATGAAAAATAAATATATTATTATTTCAGTGCACCATTTCTATTCTTTAATAATTTAACTATAGTAAGCTTACCTCAATTTGATCAATTTTCACTTGCTTGTAAGCTTTCTTCATTTCTTTCACTCCCAGTTTCATTGCATCAACCTAGAATGATCAAATAATATGCTTGCATCCGATGTAGCAATACACAAAATTAAGTAAATGTAAGACTAAGATACTGGTACCGTTGTTTTTGTATCCTTCAGTGCCTGAATGGTGTAATTAGCTTGCTCCATATTAAAAGACTGCTGTGCTAGATTATCCCGCTGTTGTTCATACCTGTTAAAAATGATGCAAATAACAGTGCTGAAACACCACTATTTATTGCCACCAAAAAAAAAAACATTCTGAAAAAGTTGATAGAGCTGCTTCTGAATTAAGCTTCTGTTTTAACTGATGGTATTGGTGAGGTTATCAAGAAAATCTGAATCACTGTAGGATGGAGATGAACACCATGGCTTACTAATGGAAGAGATGCAGGTTGTCCAATCCACAAAGGCCCTGCACTGAAGTTTTGTTGGGGCAGAGAGGAGAGGTGGGAATAGAGTGGAAAAAGAAAACTTACATCTAACCTCCCTCCCCCCCAAAAAAAATTTTTTTAAAGCAAATAATAGTTCTTCTCAAGGCTAAAGTACTACCTAATCAAGAATGTAAAGCAGGCCAGGTTAAACATAAAGACTTGCTATTCAGGGCAATAATATATTCCAGTGAAGAACCCCTGAACACAGACCACGCACAGTTCCAACATTCTTCCCATTTTATTTGTCTTGGAAAGTGTCCAGAAACAATATACTAGTCCAGGCTGGACCATAGGATTGCCTACTACACTCATGCGTGGTTGTTTTGCATAGATACAATTACATGAGCTAAATTTGCTCAAATCCTAAAGGGTGTCCACACAGAACAGGAAAATTTTCAGTTAACCAAAGCAAGATCAGAAAGTACACGATTTAGAGTAATCAGTGATATAAAAATAGGCTTTATCTCTTTTAGAAAGTTCACAAGCCAAGCACGTCTTCAGTGATTAGCAGGTGTAGGTCAGCTTATCCCAGTCCAAATTTATATATTAACATACAAATTAGGCACAACTATGCTGACAGAAAATCTGTAATACGGTTTTGAAGGGCTGACTAGCTTGCTCAGCTTTTCTCTTTTGAGGATGCTCAGAAGCAACAGTATTGAAAAGAAAAATGGAAGTATGCCACTCTCCTTCAACAAACCAGCCTTTAGTGATGCCAAATGAAAACTTACATTCGCTTCTGCTTTAACACTCTCAACGCTTTCTGTTTCACTGTATTCTGAAAGACAGAATATCCACATATTAGGCAAAGCATTTTACTTTACTTTGCATTATACTGCTTAAGCCTAATACATTCAATTTAAATTTTGAGAGTCCCCAGTGACTAATGTACAGTTTAACAGTAGTCACTTTTAGAGCACAACCCTGCATCAATGATCAACAAAGCAGGCTTGTATGCGATGCTTCTAGTATCTTTCCTATTTTCAGGCTTTCCTACTTTCCTAATGTCAGGCTTTTGATTTTTTTTTCTAGGAGTAGAATATGAAGTCAGACTTAAATAACAGAACTTTTATCTTTATAAACTTATCTTAACAGTTGGCATTAAATAATATTGCAAAATAGAGCTTTATCAATACCATTTATACTGGATATGTTTACTACTAAATAAACATTTGATACGTTTATCATTAAATACTGTTTACCTGTTCATCTCTTTCAAAACCAGGCTTTCCTACAGCCTTTCTGAATCGCACAGATTTTTTTCGTTTGACAGGTGAACAGAACAGCCTCTACCAGACTTGACTCAGTTAACAAAAGGAAGAAGGGAGGCAGTGGAGTTACTTCTGATGGACGAATTACAGTATACTTTGGAAAAGTTAAAAACCAGTTAAAACACCATTCAAAGACATGTGCCTAAGAGATGATTCAGAATAGAGATAATCCTGCAAGTTCTTACATCCCTTCCCAGTAAGACCAGATGCATTTCTAAAAACCTGAAGAACTGGATAAATCACTCCCTTACATGACAAGCTGTGCGAGTCACATCCTCTGCTGCTTAAATCCCACAGAAACTTGTTACCTTTGCAGGCCCCTCTCTCATCTTCTTCATTTGATCCTTATATTTCACTAGTTCAGCATCAAGTCTGGCAATTTTCTTGTCAATCGACTCAGCTCTGCTATCCACCTTTAATACATGACATGAAAAACAAACACACAAAACACTCAGTATTTCATTCAGGTACCGTACAGGAAAGAATGGCCTTAGTCTGAATATGCTACCAAAAAAATTGTTTTTTCACTCAGGATTTTGTGAGCAATTTAAAGTTTGTAGAAAATGTGAAAGCAGAAACACCTGCTACAAGGAAGACAAGAAATACTCTCAGGTTTCAGCAAGCTCTGCCCTTGTAACACATTCTCACCATTTTGAGATGCTCCCTTGCATACCCTATCAAGTCACAGTCTCTGTTCAGGCATTTGTGATAATGTGCAATGCCAGGGACTAAACTGAAACAGAAAAACATAGGTGCACCATGCTGGTAGGTAAGTAGGTAAGAAGGGAACACAAAAAGCACAAGGACGTGTTCAGCAAGGGTAGAAGCTTACCTTTGGTGAGCTGAGAACATTAACCCTTCAGAAGATAGCTCTCCTTTGATACTTGGATTACTGGCTACATTTAACAAGCTGAAACTTTTGCTGGAACTTGCTAAAACAGGCTGCCCAGAGAGGTTGTGGAGGTGTTCAAGGCCAGGTTGGATGGGGCCCTGGGCAGCCTGGTCTGGTATTAAATGGGGAGGTTGACGGCCCTGCATGTGGCAGGCGGATTGGAGATTCATGATCCTCGAGGTTCCTTCCAACCCTGACCATTCTGTGATTCTGAAACTTTTATGCCAAATTCACTTTCCTCATCACTCCCCACAAAGGAAGCCAGGGAACAGCAAGTCCATGGCAGTACTCCAAACTGTGCACTTTACTCCAAATCCTGAGGGCAGCTGCATGACTCCATAAAAGACCTCCAGCCCTAGAAGTCCTGGTGCAGTGCACGCAACGTATCTGTTTTTATGGAAATATTTTCAGCCTACTGCATAAGAGGGTTAAACATGATTCTACATAACTGAGCATGGTTACAGATGCTATTAACAGCACTCACAGCATCACAACAATGCTCGATGTGGACTGTCACCCAAGAAGCATCCTAAGATGGTTGAATATAATCACATTCCAATCGTAAGCTGAGAGCAATCGATGAAAATTTACAATTCTGCCTTGCTGTCTGTATGGTTAAACATGCAGTTATTCAGATATTCACTTCGGTGTCTTGATGATCCTTTTAAGCCTCTATTCTATGGCAGCAGCATACATTTGCCAGAGGCATTCTGAGCAGGCCATTTGATAGGAATATTCCTTACACGAGAGATTCAACTAACCAGGCACATCTGGCATGGAAAGATTTGCATTAAGATTCTTTTATACCAAGCACTTCACTCATTAGCAAGAAAATAAGCCATCTGTGATTATTAAAATCTTGTAGATTGGAAGTCTAGCACCTCCTCAAGATCTTGATCAGTTAAGCACATGTTGGAGCACACCCAGCCTTCTGCACGGGGACAAATCAGCTCATAGGTAAGAGGCTAGAGCAATTCTCAGAGCCAGTGCAAGCAGGAAATGGAGGCAAGCTCTCTGATCCATCACCTACATGAAAATTACACACAGTACATGGGAAGTAAGCTCCTAAAAATAAATTGAGTACCGTGCACACACAGTATCCCTGCTTGTGTAAAATTAGGTACAGTGTGCTGGTTCTTTGGCTTCAGTCCAGAAAAAGGGAAACAGAAGGGCATCCAATTTAAACAAAAAAGTGAATGTGATATCTCAAATACCTATTAAGCAAAATGAAAGCTTTTTTTGTACATAGAAATACATACATTACATACATGGCTGAATGTTAATATTGCTGCCACAGCTATGAGCCATTTGTTTTAGGTCATATTCCATGCTTACTTCTTTAAAAATTATATACTTTTTTTTTTTCCAATGAACTAAAAAGAACACCAATGCCACAGTAGGAACTGTATCCCTCCTACCAGCCTCATGACAGCTTTGAGTCATCTGACTGCTAAGCCAGCAAGGACAATAAAATCTGCCACTGGGTGCAGTGACGAGGCAAGCACTAGAAGCACAGCAAGAGAGCAAGCAGAAATGGGGAGAGCACAAAAGTGCCCATGGAGAGCAAGAGGGGAGACAGGAGGGCACTGCACAGCCAGCTGAAAAATCCAGCAGTAGCCAAACAGCACAGAAAAGTAGAGAGAAGTGCTTCCTGGGTTTCAGTAAATTGCTTTCAGTCAGAGTAGCCACATAATCAGCTCCTTGAATTCAGAACCCTTCAACTAGGTGCCTTAATGTGATGCCTGTCCTAGCACTGCAGAAAAAAAAGAAAAAAAGAAAAAAGGTGTACTGAATGCTGTCTTTCTTGGGGTCAGTCATACTACTTTTGTCAGTCATGCTACTTTTGTATATAAAGGAAAGAACAATCCAAAGGTAGCTATAGACACTGCTTAACAGTTGTCTATTTTCCTTTTTTTCTTTTTTTTTTTTAAAGGATACCATTAAGTGATGGGATAAGAGATTTTACAAGGCAATCCCACTCTTTCAAAAGATGCAGTGAAACATATCAAAGCTCAACAATAATACAGAAACAACACCAAATCTCCAAACTGTTGAATTTAACCATGCTAAAGAAAATGTTTTTTTCCCCCAAATATCTCATACCATACCTTTCAATAGTAATTCTTTTCTTATTTTTACTTTTTGCATTTGATCTCCCTAGTCCTTTAGTAGGAACCATGCTTAACTTTCTAGAATCTTAAATATTATGAAAAAATATTACAAAAACAGAGCGAGCATTTTACCAAATAAATGGTTCACTTCATATAAATGAAGAAGACAAGTTCATTCACAAACTTGAAACAGGAAGTACGTTTCTGCCCATGCTTACTAATACGTGAAACAGCCAAACAGTCACAGAACAGCTTGGGTTGGAAGGGGCCTTAAAGGTCATCTAGTTCCAATCCCCAGTTTTGGGCAGTGCCCACCAGCTCAGGCTGCTCAGAGCTCTATCCAACCTGGCCTTAAACACCTCCAGCCCTAAATTTTAGTTCCAACCACAGAAACTGATGTTGTCAAAACAGGCAAAAGCAAAGATGGAGCTCAGGAATATCATCAGGAATGGCTTGGCTTACAGACTTCCTCATACCAAACACCCCGTGCTTGGAGAAGGCACTAAGCAGCTGACCAACCCAGGCTCTCGATTTCACATCTTAAAAAACACTCCCCTCTAACTCAAACAATTTTACAATTCTGTGGTTGGTGGCCAAGTCACTACAGATTAACCTGAAACTCTGCTCTTCAGTTAAGATGGTGTCTCATACAACCTACATTTACAGAAAACATAATAAATACAGGCAACTAAAAAAAAGCTCACGACAGCTTGCAGCTCCTAGTGAGCCGCGGTGCTGACCATCGTTCTGAGAGAAAAACCCCAAGTTCCTGCCACTGTTTATCAAGGCAGCTGCTTCAGTTATGATCGTATGCAATCTAAAAATCCACTTGGACTGACCTAGCTCCGAAAGGAATACAGCCTGCTGGCATACCTAAATCGGGCTGCTTTTATTAGATGAGTTCTGTCAGCGTTACAAAACGTGCGTTAACTTGGAAGTGGCAAAATCAGCCCTGAAAAATCGCATATCAATACAAAGTCGGCTGCTATAAGAGACAGACTTCCCAGCCTTCAGCCCATATCGCCAAGACGACAAACGCAGTCGTTAATGACGATGCGTCAGGTGGGTTCTGGCGGCATTCCGGACACGCACCTCAGCACGCTCTGCTAACAGCGGAAGCTGACCGCGGTGCAGGGGCAGCCCCGGCTCGGCACATCCCAGCTGACACCGCCAAGCGCCCGGCCCCGTTCCCTAGCGCTTCCCACCGACTTCAGCCCCCGTGACCCCATTCCCCCCCTCCGCAAACCGCCCCGCCCGGGACCGCGGACCCACCGTTCCGATGCAGTCGGTGAGGCTGGGCGGGGGCGCCTTGGGCTTCGCCTTGCCGAAGAAGCGGTTCATGGCGGCGGTCGGCCTGCGGCTCGGCGACGGCAGCAACAACGATCGCGCCGGCCCGGAAGCACAGCGCCCACTTCGCGCCTGCGCTCTGCTAAAGGCGGAAGTACTTGCACAGAGGAGCGCTACCATTTCCGGTCACATGGGGAGGGCGGCGAACCCCCATTGGCTGTGCGGAGGGTGGGCGGTGCTAAGCAGAGCCCATTTAAAGGGGCACCGCGGTACAGCGCAACTGGAGCCGTCTCTCTGGCAGGATTGGTGCTGTTGGCTGGATTGAAGCTGTAGGTGATGTCCCACCTGCACTTGTTCTGAATCTTATTCAGGGCTTGGCGTGAAGGGCGGGATATTGTTCTTCAACACAAAACATCTGGAAGGATGCAGGATAGATTTAAGACTGTAATGAAAAATAAGTGCTTTCTTCGTAAGAAGTGGATGCACATATAATTTAGCATGTGCTGTATTTCATCAGTGGTTTCATCAAAATCAAATAACTATTGGTCAATCAACCAAATAAAATATTTCAAAAGCAACTTTAAAAGATGTTTCTCAGCACTGAATTTGAAAAGGAAGGAATTGTGAGCTTTTTGGGAGAACTGGAATACTTACGAGATTATCTATATGTTCTAAGGCTTACTTTTTAACACACCAGGATTCCAGTTAACAGAAATACCCAGTAGGCAGGCTCCAATAGTTTTAAGTATTCAAATTCAAAGATACATCTACATCCATGCATGTTCCCTCCCACACCACGTACTGTGCAACTGTAAATATGTCATGTCAGCCTTGCATCAGCTTTTCCCTTTTTTCCCCTCCCTGGAAGCACTGAAGGCCAGGCTGGATGGGGCTGTGAGCAACCTGGTCTAGAGGGAGGTGTCCCTGCCTATAGCAGGGAGGTTGGAACTAGATGTCTTAAAGGTCCCTTCCAACCCAAACCATTCAGTGATTCTAATTTCTTCAAATTGCTGTGCCCTCCTAGAAAAACACCATTTAAGTTCCAACATTATTGAAATGTTATTTTCTAATATTTAATAAAAAAAAAAAGCAGTAGAATCTTCCTCATAAGATCAGTTGATTTTAACACATCAGATACCGCTTATGCCATATATATGCCAAATAATACCATGAAAACACAAGTGAAGCAGAAGTATATCATACTTGTTTTGTTTTATTCTATTTTAAGTTAAGAACACTTTGTTTTTTGTTTGTTTTGCAGGTATTTTGTTTTAAGACATTACTGAGGACCTAACATATCTTTAGGCTTCACCCACTGGTCAAACTGGTCTGATGTGAGGAGTCCCAACTTGATAGCAGCTTCTTTTAACGTTGTCCCTTCTTTGTGTGCAGTCTTGGCAATCTTAGCTGCTTTATCATATCCTGTAGCAAACAAAAAGAAACCATTTAGCCATGTTCACTTTCAGAAGATTTTTTTAGAGATGAGAAAAAAGTAAGACACTCGGTTTTCTGAGAATTAATTTTGCTAGATACTTCTATTACTACTTAACTCAATTTGCAGTAAATATGCACTGAATGTATTATACAAACTCCTTACTTAAAGTAGTCTTGATGTAGGTTTTAGACTACGTAAGAGTTTTATGCAACTTTCTCCCATTTTCATGTTTCACTTTTTGTTATTATCAGAAATCAAATCAGGATGACATACACAAATTCTCTCAATCTCTTTTCTGTTCTGAATTATTTCTTTAACACACCGTTATGGTACTGCAAAAGCAAGGTGTATCTTTATCACCACCAACAGCAATTGATGATGCTAAAGGAAACTAACTTTTGGCCTGGCCCAGAACTTGGTTTCCTAGCACTATGACAATACAAACAATGCATGCAAAATAATGTTTCTGAAAAGTGTTTAAGTGCAATGTTTTGAGAAGTTTCTGAGCTTTAAACCTACCTATATGTGGATTAAGTGCTGTTACCAACATCAGGGATTCACTCATTAGTTTGTTGATCCTATCTGTATTGGCTTGGATTCCGACAACACAGTTGTCAGTGAAAGAAACACAAACATCTCCAAGAAGTCTTGCAGAGTTTAAAACATTCTTAATCTAAAAAAAAAAAATAATAAAAAATACCCAACGATTATTGTATTCAGATATTAGCAGCTGCACAATTGGGCACAGCTGTTTCTAAGTGGCATCTCTCTATCCCCCAAAATGTACCTCTCTGATTGGCAGCAAAGCAGTACATAAAATAATGCACCCTATTCCTGCTGCAGGCTATGCTCAGTTACTCCCACTTGAAGTAATTTTCTGAGAATCTTTTAAGAGATGAACTCTTGCCTACAGACCACTGTATGTAAGGATGTCTTGATACAACAGTTCACAAGTACTGAGTAAGAAATGAAGGTATTTCATTCAACGTCATTCCTCCACCACTAGGTACCAATACTACAACATTTAACACTATAAAGTACAGCACTGTCTGGCATTAGCCTCCTGCTTTGACAATCCATAACATCCCACTTTTTTTTTTTTCCCCCTTCTCCTTTTTTTTATTTGTCTATGAGAATTTATATTCTGCTAGTTACATCTCTTAGCTGTTCAATATGATTTTTGGAGGGTGTGGGGCAGGACATGGTAGCTTCAAAAACAAGTGCTGTATGCTTAGAAGTTCATTCAGATGGGAGAAAGAAAAAAATATTTTAATAATTCCTAACGTAAACTAAAAAAGCGACATCAGCAAGTGTATGCAGTGTAGAAAAACAACATACAGCATTCTGCTTCCCTTGTGCCTCTTATCTCTAACAAAAAGACAGAAACTCTACAGCTTTCCTTTTATTTCTATATAATATTAGTGTCTTTTTCACAAATCACTTTAGTTGTTTTTAAAATTATCATCCCTACCCTAACCTCCGCAATATTACTTTATCTTATACACTGTTCTTCACTGTTGTGAAGATTGTCTCCACAATCTTCTCTCATTTTTTTTTTTGTTCTCTCAATTCTCCTGTTTGTTTCTTGGGTTTAATTGAAAAAAAAAATAAAAAAAAAAAGAAAAAAAAAGTAAATAACCCAAGGAAGAAAATAAAAATGACGACTTCATTTTAAAACATCCAACTTTCAGTACCAGGTGATATGCGACATTCAAATAATTTTTTAACTAAATAGAGGAAAAGCAGTATGTGCACACATCTTTAAGATACAAGCTTATCAGCATAAGATATCTTCATGTAACAAGACTGCTACCATCCTGTCAGAATAACAATTACCATACAAAAGAATAACGTTTTTTCTCACATTTTATCAGATTCTCCAGTCCCCGTATTGACCAAATATTCATTGAGCTTTTCTCTACTTATCTGACTGTACAAATGACAACATCAGAAGTCCTAAATATTTTACAACTTCTAGGACTTACCATCATGGGCTTAAAAACATTCAGCTCAAAGTGCCCATTGCTACCTCCTACAGTAACAGCAACGTGGTTTCCCATAACCTGGGCTGCCACCATGGTAACCGCTTCACACTGCGTAGGATTCACTTTTCCTGGTTGTGAAAGGGAGACAAAAACATTAATGATGACTAAGGAAATCCATCAATCATTTGTTTTCTCATTTACCAAATCACATTCAAGAGAAGATACTTTGTAGGAGGTAACGTTGTACTCCTTTTTATCTGTTCACCACAAAAGAAATTATTTCCGTAAACTATATTAAAATTTAACTGTACTGCTCTAGTCTTATTTATTCCCCATTCTCTGCAAAATGCAAAACCTTCAATTATATTGTCTTCTCTTGAAAGAAAAATCTGCAGAATGCAAAGATTTAAAGAAGGCCACCCACGGATGGCTGCTTTAGCAATTTGCTGAGTTTTCGAGAGTAGGCTCAAACAGGCATGAACTAAGCAGCTGTTAATTACTACAGTCCTTAATAATCAAGAGATTGTTACCTGTCTTTACTCAAGCAGGTTGGTGTGTCTGGTAAATCATTGCCAAGTCTCAGTTAACTTAAGAAAAGTATTACTAGCTTGTTAAAATTATTTTCTAACAAAATCAATACACTGCCTTTACTTGGCCAAGAAGAATAAGTACATACATTCTCCTTCATGTGCTTGCCAGCACACAGCTGTGCAAGCATTTTTATGAACACGAATTTTGGTAAAATATAACAGAAGAAAAACTGACAGAAGTGTCAGTTCACAGACCTACTGACATCAAAGAGTTAGTAGTCCAAAACAAAAGAAACAGGAATTTTTTCTCCGCATGTTTTCTCCATACCTGGCATGATACTGCTTCCTGGTTCATTTTCAGGCAGGATGAGTTCTCCTAATCCAGAGCGTGGTCCAGATCCCAGGAAACGAATATCATTAGCTATTTTCATCAGACTACATGCCACTGTGTTCATAGCTCCGCTGAGTTCAACTAGAGCATCATGAGCTGCAAGAGCTTCAAATTTATTGGGAGCAGTGACAAAGGGCAAGCCTACAGGGACAGTGAGGAATATGAAGCCTATTAGGCACTTACATGAAGACATAAACCAGAAAACCAACCACACTTAACATAAAACTATGTTAGTAACACCAAGCTCATCTCTCTTTCTACCTTTCCTCAAAAATGTGTTTCTTAAACGGATTCAATTCAATACAAAAGGCAATACAATAAAAGTCACTAAAATAGACAAGAATGTGAAACTAAAGTATCAACTCAAATTTGAGAAGCAAAGATATGGATTTCAAGTTTCCATGCTGTATTGCATACTAAGCAATGCAGCCATTTGCTTTGCACCTCAATACTTAAAACATTTCAATAATCTCTTGTGGGTTAGCCCAAATGTATCCATCTTAATTCCTGTTTACACTCTCCATTTCAAGGATGCTTTCTCTCAGTTATAGAAATAGGGGTTTTTGCAGCACAGCCATTAGGGCAAATAAGAAGTAATCACAATTGGATTAGCTACTTAAGGAAAAAAGATGCATCAAGCATTAGCACTGGAAGGGAACAACAGCCAGATGGAACATGCAAAAGCTCATTAAGGCTTAGGATGCCTGAAACTTCTGGCAACAGCAAAAGCCCAGGAGCAATGGAAGCAACAGCTCTTATGTTAATTAAATCTACAGTCTGAGTGTAGGTTCTATAATTAAAAACATTTCTTCAGGACTCTGCCCTGCAAGTAAATTCTCAGCAAAATTTTATTGGTGGTGGTGGACATCAAATATGGATGCTGAACTTGTGCCCCACAGAATTACTGGCCTGAGCTTATTTTATCAGTACAAACAAGAAGAGTAGCAAAATCTCAGTTCCTAGAGGAAGTGCAAATTCCTACCATGCTCTGCAGACCCTGCCAGACACAGGCTCCCATTCTATCTGAATGCACTTCTGCATTTCACAGATGCCAAGATCATTCCAAACTTTTCATTTTGTCTTTGCCAATAAATTTCCCATGAGAGAACGTAAGGAATTTAAACAGTCTGCTCTATTTGTTTTAAACCTGTACAACCCTCACATATGGTATACCTAATGAGCGTAAGATGGACAACCCTGCCCACAGCAGGGGGTTTGGAACTAGATGATCTCTGAGGTCACTTCCAACCCAAGCCATTCTGTGATTCCACATGATTCTATGGGACAGCTTCCTACAACACTGATGGCTTCTCCAAGGCACCAAAACAAGCCCTTTACTGCTTCTCAGCAGCTGTTGTTTATATCACTTCTTCCCTGCCAAGGTACAAGAAAATCTCAATCTTCTACTAGATTGTGAATAATAGATCTGTTAATACAAAAATACTGCTGATAAGCAGTTACAGTATATGTAAGTGAAATACATATGTATTCATTGTGGGGCCTTTTTTAAAAATGACATAGAAAAACTGGTCCACAGATCAGAAAATTCAATGGCTCTTTAAGTTAAGATTTAAGATCTATAAAGACAGCATCAGAAACCAAACAGCTAACCTTCACTCCTTCACATGAAATAAATTGGTGGTTCTGGAAAAGTTTGGGGTTTTTTTTGTTTAATCTCCTCTTCTTTTGTGGCAAGTAATTGAAGATCAAGGGAGTCAGAGAAACAGAGATCAGAACTGAAGTACGGCTGGGCTACTAATAGAAGTCTGAAACACTAAATCTCCAGTAAGCCAAATTCATTGCACCACTCTCACTGCACTGAGTACTGTTAGAAAAAATACTCTGCATGAAATAATTTTAAGTATAAGGCTTACAAAACATATACTGCTTTATAGATAACTCCGAAATATCATTTCTCACCCGTCAGTTCAGCCACTTTAGCAGCAACTTTCTCAGCAAAGCCAATTCTTGTGTTTAATCCTGTACCAACTGCAGTCCCACCAGCTGCCAGCTGATACACTCTTGGCATGGTTGACTCAATCCTAGCCACACCGTATTTAATTTGTTGCACATAACCACTAAATTCCTTTGAAAGAATGAAACATAGAAGAAAAACACAGCAATAAGAAAATAGAATTCTTTGGATTTTTAACAATACTCACTTACTGAAGGCATTGAACTTCACCAAGATGCTAAAAGGTGTTTTCATTAAGAGGGAAAATTCCCATATATTAGAAGACTGCTCACACAGCAGGGACAACTTACACATAAAGGCAACCTACATATATAAAAATGTATATTACAATGCATCTTTCTCTTGCCTTGTATCTTATTCATGTACTTTGTAAAATCTGAATCCAAGGTAGGTCATACCTCAGATTGCACTAACAAAGACTCAAGGTGCAATTAGACAAACAGATCCTGGACTTTGTTCATGTAATTTTGGTTAATCAGAAATCCACCTGTGCCTTCTGGGGAAAAAAATACACAAATTTTACAGAGATTTTTTATCAGTTCAGTTAGAATTAATACCTTACCAAGTAAGGTAACCTAAGCAATTCCTGACAATACAATAGCAAGGATTTCTCATACACATATGATCATGAACATACTTTTATTCAAAATATTTTGTAGTTCTGTATGTTGTCTAAACCTCATTCATATAAATTTACAAATTAGAGGCCCAATTTACCATGTTGCCAGTGTAATAGAAATAAGTTTTGTTACTTGGCAATCAAACATCACTTTGAAATCATTTATATTTTACTACCATAAGCAACATATATGGAAAATTTTAAGAACGCTTCCAAAGCGGTTATTAGAGAACAGCATTCAGCAAAACTCCAAAAAAAGATGAAAATATTCAGAGATTCAGCCAATTGCCTAATTTATCTTAAACTGATTTTAGTCTCCTCAAATTTGCCCATTTCCTCCAATATATTTACAACTTTTCCCCAAACAAACGTGCATTTTCACTGTTTACCTGCCCAAGCGTAAGCGGAACAGCATCTTGTGTGTGAGTGCGTCCTATTTTTATGATTTGGGAAAACTCTTTGGATTTTGCTTCGAGTGCATTCTGTAGCTTCTTCAGTCCAGGCAACAACACCTCATTAACTTCCTGGGCAGCAGCGATATGCATTGCTGTTGGGAAAGTGTCATTTGAACTCTGTGAAGGAAGTTTCAGAAACTTATTTACAGGGTTTTCTCACCATAACACCTTACAATATTAAGACTGACATGTATGGATTTATTCTCTTTACTTTATGAAGAAGGAATTGAGAATACAGTAAGGAACCTAGCAGTGTTCCACAAGCCACTCTGAAGGAATCATTAAATCTTCGAAACTCCCATCAAGCGTGTTATTAATAAAATGTATGCCTTATGCCCACAGAAGCTAAATACACCAAAGGACAACAGAACTGCTACAAAATATAAAATATAGATAACAAATGGATTTGGGAATTTTAAGAAATTATAGCTGACTTCAAAAGGTCAAAAATATTGATTTTGTAATGATAATTCCATAGTCCCATATGATTTCGAGCAAGCACAAAAGATCAGAGCTACAATCAACTCGGTGGCTCAAACTTCAGCTAATCTGAAGAAAATTCTAAGGGTGAAATATAATAAACATGTCTACTTAAGAGTGGGTAAACAAATACTAAATGGCTCTTTTGCTTGCCAATTACAGAACCTTCCACCTTATTATTTCTTCTACATGCTTTATGGAGTGTATTTGGGAGATAACATCTACATGGATGCAACCTCTAGAAACTGGATTTAAATTGAACTTTTTTATGACTGCTTGCAGAAGCGTTCATCACCAGGCCACTTCTGCCTGATGTATCACTTGTGAATTCATCTGTCATAAACGAGATGAGAGTTTTCAATCTGAAAAGCTCCTACTGACACAGACCAAATTTTCAAGTTCCTTTAATCTGAAAAACCTGAAATTTGGAAAATTGTTGCTAAACCCACAAATGCAACTATTTTTTCTATATACATATATATTTTTTTTCTATATCCCATATTTTATTTAAACAGATACAAAAATAATCTAAACAGTGGCTGTAAGACAATTCAGAATTAAAAAAAATTAAAAGAAGTATAATACAAGTATAATAACCTGGCTTTTATTAACATGATCATTTGGATGTACTGGAATTTTGCTGCCCAGTTTGCCTCCCAGTATTTCAATAGCTCTATTGCTGATGACTTCATTGACATTCATATTGGTTTGAGTTCCAGACCCAGTCTGCCACACCACCAGTGGAAAGTGATCATTCAATTTTCCTGCAGCTACCTGTAATGGAAAAGCAGAGAAGATCTGTTCTACCAGAAAAAAAAAAAAAAGAAAGAAGCAGCTATACTTGAATATATTGCAAGATTCATATGTATTGACTTGCATGGAAAGAAGATCCTGATCAGCTACAGATGTCTATACCAACTTATACCTTCTGTAGGTAGGTTGTGACACTTGCCATCTCAAGTCAAGGCAAAGCAACAAATATGAATATTCTCCTCTTCAATCTATATTTTTGGACCCTGATGAACCTCATCCACATACAGAGATTTTTCTAGGGATGTAATAATTTCAAAATCTGTGCTCACAAGTATCTCTCCCATGCATATCAACCTCAGAAAAGCATAGAATGCAAAACAAGAGATCTGTTGTCACAACACTGAGGTTAGATCTCTATCTCCAAATGTTCAACTTACAACACAGTCCTCCTGGAATCATGCTTTTCAAGAAAAGGCTTTATTAGATATTTCCTATTTTATACAAGGGCAGAGCTTCCACTTTGAAAAGCAATTCTGTTCTTTGTTCTATCTTTTTTTTTTCAGGTTACTGAGGAGGCATTTTTAAAAATGCAATAAAAAAACCTCAAACAGCTTTCAGAACTCACAAATCTAAGCCAAGGAGCCTTTAGCCACCAAAACCTCTAATCCACCTTTCACTAGAAAAGACTGGCTATACTCTCGAGTTCCCCAAAGTTCCTGGGGCTTGAGACTCATGGTACTACAGATGATAGAGAGCAGACAAGGCTTCTGCATACTTCCAAGATTTTGAGGAACAAGAAAGCTCTGTAAAACAATTATTCCAGCTAAATATCTGTTGGTCTATGCAAAGGAGTACAAATAGTATAACCATGCCTTAGTTATTGCTCATTCACAACTGTGCATTAGGGTGGTATTTATCCTGATAAAGTGAAGATATTTCTGTCTCACATCATCCTCTTTAGCTATAAAAGTGATACTTGAAAAAGCAGGGATTGACTAGCAATCCTAAATCTGAAGAGGAAACAAATGAGTAACAGAAAAACTATTCAGACTGCAGGTGGTCTTCAAAATACAGGGATACAATTGCTTAACAGACTAGAGACTTTGATAAAGTGGAAGCTTTGCCTGTATGGCAGACTTGCTCTAACAATTCAAGAAAGAAATGCAAGACATCTTCATCAAGCCCTCAAACAGTGCTCCCAAGAGAAGCTAACCAAATATACAGTGACAGTTCTAGTATTTTCAGCATTTGCTCCTACCTCATCTGCTGCCTTTACAATAGCACTGGCAATCTTTGGGTCGAGACCATAATCTTGATTTACTTCAGCTGCTGCCCTCTTCAAGATGCCAAAGGCCCTTATAACTTGAACCTGAGACACAAGAATAAATTTAAACATGTAATCTTTTTTCATGAAGAACAGTTAGGAATCCACAGCACAGATCTTTTCTAACTCAAATCCCTTCTAATCTTAAACACAGCAACAGCCAACCAAGCAACCAGAGAGCAATTTAGAGCACGTGATGTGTCATCTCATTCCAGGTAACATTTATCCAAACAGTACAGAAAGCAATTCATAACTCACCCTTTCTTTCTATGTGTATCAAAACCAACTACATGTATTAAAACGAACAGAAAAGAAGAACTGGGTTTGTTTCTAAAATAGAATTTTGAAGGCAGATTGGCTTATGCTTCAGTACATTCAAAAACAGAGAATGATAATGTCCATGTACGCTCATGCTTTAATTACATCTACAAGAAAGCAGTTTATCAACATATGACACTTAAATAACCTTCAATACACTTAGATACTCCCTACATTTAAATATCTTCAACAACAAACTACACTGCATTACAGTAAAAGTAATTCAAATTATTCATCCTGTTGGTTTGGGTTTTTTTGTTTGTTTGTTTGTTTTAATAAAACAACACAATAAAAAGCAAAACCTCACCATGAAAATTCTAACTTCAATGAAAATTCAAAGGTGACCGTACTTCCAGAAAGAGATTAAGAAAAGGTATTCACTCATATCCAGAAACATACTGAAAGGTGTAAGTGGACACAGGCTTGAATTACTTACTGGCATCCTTTCTGAAACACCTCCGATCTTGAAGTTCATCGTAGATCTTACAGTCTGAGCACCATAGTATTTGTCACTTGGGACCTTCAGTTCACCAAAGGTATCATATTCTATCCTAAAAGACTCTTGAGTGGACTGTAGGAAAGGGAAATAAAAAGTATGTTTCAAACACTGGCAAACAGCATCTTTTTCTTGAAAGGAGAAACAACTGAGGAAAAAAGGGTAACAAAGATACACAACTAGTGTTAAGTATTTTTCTAATTATACTTACAAACTTTTGACACATTTCTAGTCTGATTACCTGTCGCTACAAGAGTCACAATTACAAATATTACAGCCTAGCAAACCCACTGGTGACAGGCAGCACTGAGAGACTTCAGACTTTGGCTGCTCACTGCATAAAACTCATCATCCTGGTGAAGACTCATGTTGTTTTGAAGAATCAGAAACTCATTTTACAATTTGCAGAATGGCTGTTAGAGCCAAACATTAGAACTAACATGGTTCACACAACATCCATCTAGGCAACGTAACAGAAACCCTATCAGAAATCCACACTGCACATGGGAATTAAAATACTTGAAAGGAGCAGCTGAGTAATTGATTACTAGCTGCTGATTGTGAATTCTCACCTTATGCCTAAGAACACTATATACACGTTATTATCTAACACAGAAGTAAATTAAGTTTAGGTGATGTACACCAACTGAAAAGTAAAGCCTTTTTTTTTAAATAAAAAAAAATCCAATATATTCATTTATGACATGATCACATTTGTATGTTGCTTCGCAGATTATGGGATTGGAGAGGAAGCATGTAAATGCAGTTTAGTCTTTCTCTTCCTACACTTTTGTCAGCAAAGCCTCAATCTGCTATGAGAAAGATGCTCATCCTTCCACACAGGAAAAGGTTACCTTCTTATGGAGTCCCCAGAGAGGGGAAAAAGACTATTTGAATTCTTAATCATAGATGGAATAAAACAATCCCAGCTTCATAGTAATACACACACAGTGATGGGCTTTGGCCTAACAATGACCATCAACTGTAAATCAAATTTTAGGAACTATTAGGAAAACGTTATCATGGTTCATGTACGTTTTGAATGCTAGTTGCAGATTTGGTTTTCTCATCTCAAAAAAGCATATTATGTGAAACAGTTCAAAGAAAGGCAGTAAGGCTGATCAAAGTGGGGTACAGCTTTTACGCAAGCCTGATTGTGTAGTTCAGAAAGAGACAACCTGGGGACCAAAGGAAAAACTAGAGCACTAAAATTGCTAGAATGACAGCAAATACTAGCTGCTCACTGTCTCTTCCAGTACAAGAAATATGAGCAACAATATTAGGGTAGCAGGGGGGAGGTTCAAGGTAACAGAAGGAAGCATTACTTCACACATGGCGCAGACTGACAAAACTGCTTGCCAACTGATGTTGTGGATGCAAGAAGCTTGCAAGTGTTCAAGACAGACAAGATACACATTCAGAAAAAAACATCTGAACTGGGTTATCACACAGAGAAACCACAGACTCGGGAAAAGTCCTTGATTTGAAAATGAGAAGTCTGTGTAAGTGAAAGAAGAAAACACTTTATATGTTTGCACATTTCTTACTCTTCCCTAGGTGTCCGCTGCTGAAGCCATACTGTTTCTCCCCTTGGTCAGCTTTACTTTCTCCTTATTCTGTGGGTCTTGGACTCCTTGGAGAGGAGCGCAGCTGAGTTTGTGCAGAACAGCACAAACTCTCCAGCAGTCTGTCCATGTCTATACCATCACAGCTAGCAAGCGGTAGGTGGGAGTATTTCATATTTTACTGTCCTGGGCAGCGTTTCCAGCCAGATGGAGAAGCTCTGCCATTAGGTACACCAGCAACCATGTAACAGAGCCACCAGCCTCAGGGCTCAGGGCTCTCTTGCAGTGCAGATGTTGCATATGACTCAGAAGAAACTGCAGCCCAGCCCACAAACACCAAGGGTTAGCTCGTGTACTGCTGTCCTGCTCCCCACAACTTGCTTTTGACCTTCCCACAGACCCTGACCCCACAGAAAGAGTACACAGAGCACAGATCAATATGCCTTTTTGACAATTCTTAAGCCTCTCTATTCTGTTTTAATCACTTAATGTTCATATATATGCTAAAGAAAAACACATCACAGATATCCACTGGTCTACTGGTCTCTAAAACCCCTGCTTTTGGTAACTGGACACTTCAGGTAAGCAGACAACATAAGGCTTTCTATAGAGATGTGCTCTGTTTCTGCCAAATTCCAAGCACCCATAGTCCAAAGCTTACAGTTAGGCAAACATAACTGTCCTCTTGCCTTGTTGCAGGGTACTGATCAGCTAGGACTGATTGCACCATCACACACTGGAAGAATTTAAACAGAACTGCTGCTGTAATGCTTCCTGTAGAAAATGATATTCTCATTTGAGATGTAACAACTTTTGGATGTAAGTATTTCAGATCAAAGAATAGTTGTTTGTTTTTTTTTTTACCATGTCAGAAACAGTCCTTAAAAACTGGCAGAAAATGGAATTTGTGCTTATCTACTCTCCTTTATATTATCAACTGAGTCCCAAATTCTGATATTTACTCTTTAGGAACAGCTTGTGCAATTTAGCTTTAAGTTGAGGCAATGCAATAGCCATTCAATAGGGCCACAGGCACACTACATTCTATGCAACATAAATTGTTCCAAAATATAAATCTTGCTGCCAAGAAATTCTCTACAAACTTCAGAAAGCGTGAGCTTTGGTTCATTATTTCCCTCCACCCTCATTTAAATATTGGTTGGTACATTTTTGGTAGTGCTCTTGGAAATAAAAACACACAAAATTTTCCCATAGTTTGAACTCTTAATCCTCGGAGGAACATTTTGCTCTAACTTCTAACACGTTATCTAAACTCAAGCAATTAATAATGCCTACGTGCAGCACAGGGCATATTCCTGACCTGCAAAGATCACAATACTGCACTTCTTGTCAGACTGCTGCCTTGCATACGTATTGGGCCTTCAGCAAGTGCAAGAAGGCCACTATCTATAACATACATGTCACAAAATCACAGAATGGTTTGGGTTGAAAGGGACCTTTAAGATACCTAGTTCCAACCCCTGCTACTTTGCCAGACACCTCCCTCTAGGCCAGGTTGTTCAAAGTCCCATCCAACCTGGCTTCCAATGCTTGCAGGGAGGGGGCATCCACAACCTCAGTGGGCAACCTGCTCCAGTGTCTCACCACACTCACAGTAAAGAATGTCTTCCTAATATCTAATCTGTATCTACCCTCTGCTAATTTACAGCCATTTCCCCTCATCCTGTCACTACCTGCCTTTATCAAAAGTTCCTTCCCAATTAGTTTTCATGCTTTTGTTGCCCCCCTTTTATGTTGCAATTAAGAATATTAAAAACTTTTGCTACTTATACATAATAATTATATTACACTCCTTTTATGTAGCCCAATACAATTCCTCTTCATTCAGTGCAGCCCAGGCAAGCCAGAAAGGTTGGACATCCATAAATCCATAATGCTTTCCTTCAGCTTCAGAGACCCTTATGGAATAGCATTCACGTTCCCCCAGCAGCCCAACAGCCAACGGGCAAGCCGCAATAAATAATTTAGGATGTCTGGCAGAGATCACAGACCGCTTTCGGGTACAGCCGAAGCACCTCCCTACTTCTCGAGCAGCCCGCAAGACTCTCCTGATTTTTCTAGAAGCAGCTCCGCACGCCAGAACTCTGCCGCAGCTCGGGCAGCTCCGGGCCCCGCTCACATCAAATCCCGTCCCCTACGGGCACCACAGATAACAGCCGGGCAACGCAGCGCGGGCACCGGGCCTCCGCAGGCCGCGCGCTGCAGGCAGGGAACAGCGAGCGGAGCGCAGGACCGCTCCCGGCGCCACTCTCACACCACCGCGGCTAAACGCCCGGCCCGGCGCCCACAGGCAGCGCAGGCGGCGGAGAGCCGAAGGGGCGGAGCCGCGGAGAGGACGGCTGTCCCGATAGAGGTCACGGCGCCCCCGGCCCGGCCCGATGCTCACCATGGCGACGCGCAGCGGGGTCCAGCGAGCGGCGTTGTCGGCGGCTGTGCCGGGGAATGGCGGCGACGCCAGGAGCCCGGCGCAGCGGCCCAAGCGGCGGAAGGCGCGGAGTGAGCGGTGCATGGTGACGGCGGAGGGAGAGACCGCCGGGGGCGGAGGAGGGAGCGGACCGCCCCGGATGGGCGTCAGGATGGAGGGCAGCCATCGGCACGCGGGCTGCTGCCGACCAATCGGCTGCTGCGGGAGCCGAATGGCTGAGGAGCTCCGGTCGGAAAACGATGCTTCCTTCCAATTTAAAGGCAGCACCGGGTGGCTAGCCGCCGGCTACGCAGCGGCCAGGTCCGGATATAATTCCTTTCTTCTTCCTGCTCAAGCAAGTACAGCAGTGCTCCACGCTTTGGTGGAGGCAGTGGTTCCTCTGAGAGAAAAGAGAGGACTGAGCCACAAGCTTTAGAAGTTCGAGAGATCATAGAATCACAAAGGTTGAAAAAGACCTCCACGATCACCTAATTCAACCACCAACCTATTCCCTTCAACCATATTCTTCTCAGTTCCATCTCTGCACATCCTTCCAGGGCCTGGCCCAGTCTTTCTGAGAAAGCCAACTTAAAATAGTGAGTACTAGTATTAATTTCTACTTACACTTCCAGCTGGGTATCTTGCTTCCTTCTGCAAAACAGAAATATGACAATTTCTACAAGTTTATAACTTTTGGTTTATTTCTAACATTAATTACTTCAGCACCATATTATTTTCCCATTAGCTGAAGTCAGCAATTTTAGACAGTTGCCTAAACTCAAAATACATTTCTCGTTTTTAAAATTCACAAATAACTGCCTTTATTTTGCATGTATAATTACATACATACCAGCATATTCAAAATAAATACAAATACTGGGACAAAACTTCTGAGGACTTTATTTAGACACATTTTGTGTTTTCCCTTTGAGTTGTGGAAGATGAGTGAAACAACACAAGCTGTTCTGCATTCCACTTTCATAGTTACGGAGTAAGCCAAAGAACAGAACATAAGTTAGCAAAACCTTGAAGCAACATTTTTCCATTCACTGATAATTAAGAGCAGTATTTTGATTTGCTTCTGCTATGCATATGTACATCAGCCCTCTCTGGGAGAGGACTGCAAGTTGAATCTAAGTTACTAGTATGAGCGAATAGCAGGTGGAACAGTTGAACAGTCTTCTTCGTTCAAAGTTCTGTCTATTACAGGTCTGTATTTCAAGGTAACCTAAAATAAAAAAGAATGGGGGGGGGGGAAATAAAAATCAAGGTAAAGGAATCTCATATGTAACAAAGACAGGCTAGTTAACAGGAATGACCAAATAACATGTGCAACAATGACTTATGTTAAACCATTTCCCCATTATTCATTTAATTCCATGGAACACAAACATATGGTAACCCTCAATAAACATTTAAGTTCTACCCATTTACCAACCGAATCTATTAAAACCAAAAGCTTGATCAGAAATGGTATAGGAAAACTATATATCTAAAAAAGAATGCTATCAACAGCTGACCAACAGAACTGCTTCCTACTGACAAGGAGACTCTCAACCAGACTCAGCATACCTTCCCCGACTTGACATCCACATATGAAAGGGTGTGCTTCCTCCAATGCTCTTCAAATGGCCTCTTCTGTTGGCCTTGGAGTGGCTTAGAATAGTCAAACTCATCGACCCGTAGCTAAGGAGGAAATGTTAAAACAGACAAGAAATCGGCATCTGCAAATCACTTTAGAATCACATTATTGGTTGCAACTGTAATGCACCTCCTAACAGCCAGCAAGCTTTATTTTAATACTGCCTGTGCCAAAACTCAAAGTTCTTGTTAAGCTTTGGTATTAAAATCACGTTCCTTACATAGAATTATTCTGTCTTCAACCCTGTTCGCACATTCACGACTTTATTATTACTGTAGTCCTGTTCCAGATCTCCCTAATCATTCCAATGCACGCATTGGAACATCAAGGATAGCAAATGCAATCTTACATCCAGGCCACATAAAATACATACCTTATAGTCTTCTCTGGCATGAGCACCTCGGGATTCTTTGCGAGCCTCAGCACCATAAATGGTCTGTAGAGCACAAAGCATCAGGTTTTGCAGTTCGAGGGTCTCCACCAAATCAGTGTTCCACACAATACCTAGTAAAATTTGAAACACTGTGGAAGGTGCTCTACAAAACATTTTTTTCTTAATTTACTTCTAATCTAGTATTGAGACACACAGTCAAACTAGTCCATGCTCTACAGAATGCAATCGCAGTACTCCAATACTGAATTACTCAGTATTTCCAGGAAGGCTCTACATTGATGCCTACAGCCTTAGAAAAAAATCTAGAACTATTACAAAAAACGTCCAGGTGCACTACAAGTGCACGTGCACTTCTGAGACCAAGTTATAATACCGATTCTCACCTGCTTTATGTACAACTTACAATTCAGTTCCCACACCTCATTTCAGTTGACAGGACGAGGCCAGAGGGTTATTTAAGTTTTTCTTTTTTTTAAGTCGTTGTCTAAAAGACCCAGACAACCCAGGGGCTCCCCCTCAGACTAAAAAAAGAAGCCAACTTGCTAGATATACATGGTTCCCCTTAAGTATCTCCAATGCAGATCCCACGTTCTTTACATGAATATACTTCATTTTATTTCTTATGTTATATCACAACACTTCTTTTCTTGATGCTTGGTGAGAGTTGTCCAGGACAGACTGTTCTAATTTCAGTGTTTGAATACATGTCTAAAAAAGGACATAGCAGCTGGAAAGACATACGCAGCTTGAGGAGAAAAAACCTACACCACCAATTGCACTTAATTCATCAAATCTTAAGAAATACTAAAAGACATGACAGTATCTGTGTGAGAGCTATTTGCTCAGATGAAGAAATAAAATTGAGCATTCAACCTAAAAATAAAGTGTCTCGCCACCTTTCTGCAACTCACTGGCCTTTTCAAAACGCATTTATGGAGTTCCCCTTAGTATTTGAACAAATTCACATCACATTCCTTGAAGTAGTACGCAATTAGAGAGTGCCTAGTAAGATCAATTACTTTGCTGATTTCCATGCTTAGCAATTAGCAGTCTAAAGAGTCAAAATAATAGAGTCAATTTTAAACAAAAGAAAACAGAAGGTCTGTGGAAGGAAAGCAAACAAAGCCACCTTTCTCAGTAACTCTTTGCTACCAAATTACCTCTGTCAAATGTCTTTAGATGAGCCAGATCACGATAAATTTGGCTAAGTATTTCACAGCCTTCTTGTAGTACAGGGCCAGTACGAAATACAGCAGCATGGCTTTGCATTGTCTGCAAGACAATAAAAAAAAAATAATCAATTTCATATACGTAAATAATATTCCACATAATTTAATTCTAGCAGAGCTTGATACAGAGCTTTTCTGACTTCAGGCACGTTTGCAGCCTGAAGAAAACATTTCTCTGTTTACCCCAAACAGAAGAAAATCCTCTCTATTATACAGTGGGATAACAGAATATTCACAAAGGAAAGAAACAGCTAAGGAAACAGAGATACAGCTTTATTGTACACCTACATCTTCTCATAACTCTTTTTTATTTCTGCAAGGCAAATAAAAAAAAAAGTGGTCACTTAGCAATTTTTTTCTGCCTTACAGTTGACCAAGCTTACCTTCTGCATGTTAAGTCTCACTTCTGAAGTTCTTATGGTTCCATCAGCAAACCTTAATTTGTCGAGATTAGCAACTGATTCTTCACCAGCATTTGGTTTAATGGAGGGGACTGGTTCTCCTGTTAAGAAAATTTCAGTGAGTTTAGTAGGTGAATGTTTCTGGCAGATTCATAAAGTCGTAATGACTCTAACTCAGATCTGTTTTCTTTGTCTGAGACATAAGTTGACTGCAATTTTCCCAAATCTATAGTTTTCATAGCACTTTAAAAAACAGTTCCTAGTGGAATATTTTATTTTTATTTTCCTGTGATAGTTGGTATGGAAATTCCAGGTCAGGCTAAGTTCTGCTGCTAACTCCTTAAAAACTGCACTTGGTGCAAATTCTCCTGAACTGTGCAATAACTTTCACTGGATGTAGCTCATTATTTCCCTCCTATACTTACCTTGTCTCCTCATCCCCAGACCTCCCATCTTCTCTTGGTCCCTGTTTACAACCAGGACTTAACCAATGAACTTGGCAGCTACATGAGATTTCTGCATCTCCTCTCCAACACTAGAAAACATCTGTTGCTGGTTGACAAACATCATTAAACTAAACAAACAAGCAATATCTGACTAACACACTTCATCTGTGCAGTTCTGCATTCAGACTAGTTTCCCACAATTTCAAACTCAGAGGAGCCACAGGACTAATCCAAATAAAACATCTGTACAACCCAGAACCAATAAGCACTGCTAGATCCAAGGGCATTACATCACAGACCACTCCATACGTGCTGGGGGCAAGGGGAGGAAGGTGGAGGTTTGCTGCTGTTTATTTTTTATCAGTCTCACTCTGCATGGTCAAACTATGAGAAAACAGCTAAAAACTACTGGAATTCAGCCACTCTTGCAATGTAACTGCCTCTTAGAATGTTTCACTGTTTTTTGGTTTCGCTTTGTTTTGTTTTTAACTTCAAGTTTAGTAGCTACTGCTGAACCAAATCATTTAAGAAGTTACATACAACAGTGATAACACATATACAGAGGAAGAGCATAATACAAGTTTTACTATTTTTTTTCCTATCACTTGCATGTGCAGTCCACCTCATATATCAACAAGGTGGCAGCAAATCCCACTAAATGAAAGAAGTGGGAAAGCAAAGGACACTTACGCAGAATATGCAGTGCAGAATGTAGAGAAATCTTCATGTTCAACATCATACTATACTGAAGTGCAAAATTTCAACTGTTTTTGCCAGTAGCACTGAGAGTACCAGTTTAAAGTGGATAAGCTCACAAAGCAAGCCTTAATGACAAGCAGTAGCACACTTAAGAATCTGCATATAAGTAGTATAAATACCGATTCTTCCATTTTCTAACAAATAATAGTCTTGGTCTTGCCTTCTGAATTTGAAGTAAGTAGCAACTCGTAAAGCAAGTAGCAAATCATAAACACCTCCATAATAGTAAGACAAACACTAACACTTACCAGGCTTGCAGGTCTCTGCAATAGTAAGGGCACAAGCACGACCAAAGACCACCAGATCCAAAAGGGAGTTTGCTCCAAGTCGATTAGCACCGTGGACAGATGCAGACGCTGCTTCCCCACAAGCATATAAGCCAGGTACCACCTTATCCTCTCCATTCACATGGGTGATTACCTACCATTGCAGACAGCCAATTAACACTTATTTCTCAAACAGCTGAAGAATGCAAGCATCCTCATTTTTCAAATGCCATGTGCAAATAAGGACGAAACACCATCTGAAGTTTTCCCCAAAGCTAGATCTATTAACACCTTAGTTTAATAACACTACATAAATACAGATAGCACTAAAATCTATACTTTATTCAACAGTACTTAACATAAGCATATACTACTTCACAATTATGCAGAATGTTAGAAAAGGGGAAGATACAAATCTGACCTGTACACATTACCAAGGGAAAAGCTGTATTTAGAAAGCAGGATGCAGTGTACTAGAAAAAAATAAATGCAACAGCTGGCACTATCAAGTTGATATCTAAATAGTCTGAGTAAAAGGAATCTGTGATTACAGGAGGTAAAGGGAATTAATATGCATTAACTTAATTGTAACAGAGTCCTAGTTTGATCCCTCAACTGCATCTTATCCTCAAGTTGAAAGTCAGAATTCCTGACAGATACAACAGTGACTGTTAACTTTATTTTACAAGTTTCCCAGATCTTCATCTCCAGATGAACTGGAACGTGATTTACAAAATCAAGCTTCACTGTGTGTTTTAAATGCTCTAACATTAATTTAATGTTATTCAGCACTCTTACATTTACATTTGGATAATAATTTCCTAAAACCAGATGAAAATTCAGCCACTAAAAATGATCTGTATTACTTACCTGTCCCTTGTAATTAGTAGGAATACCTCCCATATTATAATGCACAGTAGGCAGAACAGGAATAGGTTCTTTGGTGACATCAACTCCTGCAAATATCATAGCTGTTTCTGAAATCCCTGGGAGACGAGTTGCCAGCTGCTGGGGTGGTAAATGGTGCAACTGCAAATACACATGATCTTTTTCAGGACCACAACCCCTATAAAATAAAAATTTCAGCATTGGAACATAACAGAAATTCTGCAAAAGCTAGTAATTTTTCTAAGCTAACTTGTTTCATTTCTGATATATAGCCTTTGCAAAAAAAAAAAAAAAAAAAAAAATTTAAATTAATCTCTAACAAAAAAAAAAATATCTAGCATATTTTAAAGCCATCGGCCTTGGCAGAAGTGTATTTTTCAATATCCAGTTTTTTTTTTTTCCACAACAATTCACAGCACTTAAGACTTTAAACAACTGCATCTCTGCAGACAGATGTGATAATTGAACAACTGTCCCCAGACACAAAGAATTAGATCATAAAATCCGTAACATCTTACGCTCCCCTTCCTAAGGTACATTAGGAAAGAATAAGCAGAATTTTTTGTGCCAAATGCAGTATTCAGGTATTTAACAAAGAAACCTACTGCACTGCATATAACCTAGTATGATGAAGCATTCATTCTGAAGCTTTATTAGAATATTTAACTAACCTTCCTTCCCGTATCTCTATGGTCATAGAGCGAGACACAACATCCCTGGAAGCCAGATCTTTAGCTACAGGTGCGTATCTCTCCATAAACCTTTCACCTTGACTGTTAATTAGAATACCTCCCTCTCCACGACATCCTTCTGTTATGAGGCAGCCAGCCCCATAGATACCTGCAAAGAAAGAAAATAGCCATGGAATAAAAGATTTGAGAATTTCCTAACCAAGACAAGCAAGATTGCAGGAGCCAGGTAATGCAAACAAGTCACATGGCTAGACTTTTTTCTACCTTAGTATTACCTGCTAAAACTGTCACCTTTGGCCAATAAGAAACAAGTAAAGTTATTCCTATCAAGCATTCTTACTGGACAGTGAGCAAGTTCATTTGGAAGACTTGTGGTATCTAAAGTATTGCAACCAGAAGAGATCTGCACCTGTCAATATGTAAGGAGAATTCTCAGAGATTTTGTAGACCTTCATCAATTACTTTGTTCAAGATTCCCAAAATTGATCATCTCAAGTTCTGCTTACTCATCTTGCCTCTTCTCCTGTGCTAAGACAGCACAGGAAGGCTTCAAACTGTGTCAAATGTAAAAGCTTACTCAGTAAGACCTTCCTTATCAGAGTCTTCAGCACTGGTCATCATAGAAAAATAAAAATGCTGACATTCCATGCACCTGATAATTATATTAAAAGCTACAGAATTACAAATAATAAAGCTTCTCTGACTACAAAAGCCTCAGTTACATCAAATGAACACTGACATAATCCTTGACAGGATTAACTAATAACATTGTAGAAGTAAACAATACAAAAAAAAAAAAAAATCACCACTTGCCAAAAGTTAAAACTCAGCATTTATTTAGCAACAAGCAAAAAATAACAGATCTTTATTTCTTAGTCTGTGACCACTGCTGCCTCCTGTTTAGGTACTGCTACGAAACCCCGGTCAGAAATATACATCTTTACTTCAACTACCCCATTTTCACAGCATATTCTTATGTGAAACTCCTTAGGCATGTGAATCTACCCCACTGTTCCTTTATTTATTATTAAACTTCTTATTTTGAGCACAAGAAACAGCACACATTTCAGAAGTAAAGGGGTTTCAACTTGAAAAAGCAGCACCTTAATATTTAACACTGGTATTACATCAGCTGTGCCCTCTCATATGGGAATAGTTTTACTCTCAGATTTACATTCTACAACAGCTGCAGACAAGTCTGAACATTCCCCTACGAGCAATTAACAAAGTGCAAACTAACTTAAGCACACTTTAAAACCACAAAAAAAGAAAAAATCATAATACTAAAAAAGTTACCTGTATTACTTTATAGTCTGCAATTATATTCCGTACCTGTAGGGTGAAACTGTACAAACTCCAAATCCTGGCAAGGAAGGCCAGCTCGTGTAACCATAGCAGTGCCATCACCTGTACTAGTGTGAGCAGATGTACAGCTGAAGTAAGTACGGCCATACCCCCTGCAGAACACAAACAGTTAACAGAATTACCCCCCAAAAATATCCAATCTTTATTCTATTCTTTAACTATACTGTCTATAACTATTCTTTAACTATACTGTCTGCAAAGTGATAGAACTAGAAAAGAGCAATAAACAAAACACCTAAGGGATAATCACCTAAGTGTAGTAGCAAAATACTTAGCTTTTCCTAAGTTCAACTAGAACAAAAGAAAACTGATGTAGTCCTGTTACAGTCAGCCTCATCTGAAAAATGGCTAGTGACAGTTACTTGAGAAAGATTAGTCTCCATTTAAACTATTACTAGCAGTTTTAGCAAAATGACTTACATATGTATACGTATGGCCCTGACTTGACATGCTTAGATCTGAAAAGTTGCTTCCCTGAAATTCACTAACAGTAAATTCTCATGCATACAGCAAAGATATTCGCTTCCAACGTTTCTGAGCACTGCCAATACTCCCTAGTTTCAGGATAAAATCTCACAAGAAATATTAAACTACTTATTGTAAGTAGCTCAAATTACCTCAGTATTAAAGCCACTGTTATTTTAATTAAGCCAAATTTCAACCAGCAAGCTCATTTTTCTATGCAAGATGTTTATAAACCTATCTATCATACTGAAACAGATAAGAAACAATGAGCAGCACAACTCTGATCCAAATAGTGCTCCAGTACACATACACAAATTCCTGCAACCAGTGATGTAAAGTTACACTTATCTTCTGACAGTTTCATCCCACAGTGATCAGACTAACAGTTTTGTCATCTTAATACAACAGATTCTCAAGAACCTTGAAAAAACTGTTTACTACTAGAAACTCAGAATCTTATATACATACATACACATACTTTGGCAACATCACAGTGTCTCTCCTTTCTAAAGCACATTTTCTAGAAATTTAAGATCATTTGGACCATACATAATGCTCTTACACGTTTCAATTTTATGTCATTATTCTAGAATTTACAGTTAGGCTTCTTATTAAATTTATACCTCATTACAAACGTAATAATGCTTTTTTCCCCGAGGAAGTGATGAAGTTCACAGTAATGCTGATTTTGATTGAAGGGGAAAAACATAACTGCTTTTTTTTTTTTCCCCTTCAAGTCAGTATGTCATGTCCATACTGTGGAGTCAGACACACGTACAAGACACGCAGCCTTCTAAATAGCAGCACTCTCAAGATTACCACAAATGTTACATTACCCAGTGGCAATGACAGTGTTCTTTGCTCTAAAACGATGTATAGTGCCATCTTCTATGCAAAGAGCAATAACACCACGACATTCTCCATTTTCCATCAGCAGGTCCAAGGCAAAATATTCAACAAAGTAGCTGGTATCATATCTTAGAGACTGGAGAAAAAGAATAAAAAAAAAAAGGAATTTTAACAACAACAACCCCACACACCTAAGTAGCCTCTTCTCAAAACTATAAAACTGCAAACAGACTGTATCACAATGGAAAAAACCTTCCACCGACCATCAGAGAAGCCAGTTTCCTCTAGAAATCTCCATAAACATCTACTAACAAGTCTAACGTAGCTCAAATGCATATAGTTACCAAACCACTCAATTCTGAGAATTCATAGCTAGTCAGCAGGATGAATTTTCACTGTGTTTGGCAGCACTTCAGTCAGCTGCAGTGCTTGTTGCTTGTACAAGCACGTATTATGAGATCTCTCAGAAGAGCAGAATACACCTCCAGAAGCCATTAACAGCCAGCAGGCATCACCAAGCTAAAAGACATTTTTTCATGCCCTCAAGGATCAGAACTGCTGAGCGTTTTTACTGCAGCAGCATGTGTAACCTGAAGGACAGGAATTAGCTAACCACTAAGTAAATAATAATTAGTTACTAGGTATGAACTTCAGGTTTCAAGTACTTTAATACCAGTTAAGAATGACATTATTTCACAGTTGCAGTTTGTAGAATCAACTACAAGTCCACTCATTTATTTCCATAGAGAAAACTCTGGAAGACCATGTTGCCCTTTATGCATTTATGCTTAATTTCTCCCTGCTCCGTCTAATAAGGGAAAAAAATGCTGCCTGGTATCCTTTATCAGAGTTCCCCCATGCCACTGCATCAGCTTTTTTGGAGGAAAAAAGAGATTTTGAGGAAGGCTCAGATAAACTCTATCTGGATCTAGTGAACAGATAGAGAAGCAGTAAAAAACAAAGAACTACTTCAAACCACAAAACTAACAGCTACTTAACATCCACTGTCTCCTCAACAGACATCCATAACAAATACAATCTTTCAATATATTCTAATTTCTGTGTCCTCCTGACAAAAAAAAGCAAGCATCACGTAGCCTATACCCTTCTATGGAGCCTTGCCATGGCACCATGAAGGCACAAAAAAGGAAGTTTTCCCATATTCCTCACTGATAGGCATGCAAGTTTCTTTGTGTACATCCAACACCAGAAAATACCATTCAAAAAAAGGAATTAAAATACCACCAAAACTTACAAAAAAACAAACAACTCAAGTTTTACTTCATAGCTCCTTACCCTGCCATACAGAGTATGTAAGAGTGAGTGTCCTGTCCTGTCTGCAACACAACAGCATCTGTGAGCCTGTCCTCCTTTTCCAAACTGCAGACTCTGTCCTCCAAATGCACGCTGGTAGATTTTTCCTTCCTCTGTTCTACTGAATGGCATCCCATAGTTTTCCAGCTGTTAAATCAAATACAAGAATCAGTTGTGCATAATAAGCAGCAAGTTACTTCAATGTGTTTCTAGTGAAAAGCACTAGTCTGTTGTAAATAGTTACCATCAATGCCAGCAAAGCTCACCTCTATCACTGCAGCTGGGGCTTGCTCAGTCATATAGTGTATGGCATCCTGGTCACCCAGCCAGTCAGATCCTTTCACTGTATCATAGAAATGCCACCTCCAGTTGTCATCTTCCATGTTTCCCAAAGCCGCATTGATCCCTCCCTGAAAGTAAAAACACATTTTCCTGGAATTAAATCTGTGAAGTACAGCTTTATTAGATTTCCCTGGTTTCCGTTAGAATTTCATGTCATTTACGCCTCTACATACAAGTACAGATTTAAAGAGGCTGTGAAAAAAATGCATGCAAGTTATCATTTTTGCAATGGCTCTTTATCGTAGAAAGGCCTGGGTTGAAAAGAACTTCAAAGATCATTCAGTTTCAACCCCCCTCCCATGGGCAGGGTTGCCTACCACTAGACCAGGCAGCCCAGAGCCACATTTATTTTGCTCTGTTTAGAGGAACAAAACAAACTGCAAAGCTACATGGAAGGCAACAAAAAAAAGAACTAAATAGAAGCTACATGTATAAATTTAATTGAAATTATTTTGGAGAGAGAGGCCACAGTGATATGCAATGCTCCTGTGCACATCCCTATCACCTTTCTTACAGTAGGTATCTCTAAGCATATGTTCCACCTCATTTCTCACCTGCGCAGCAACAGTATGAGACCTGGTGGGAAACAGCTTTGTAACACACGCTGTATTAAACCCAGCCTCAGATAAACCAAATGCAGCCCGCAGGCCTGCTCCTCCTGCACCCACAACAACTGCATCAAACTCATGGTCCACAACTGGATATTGCGTAGAAATCTGGAAAAAAAATAATAATGTGTTTATTATCAAAAGTATTTCAAGCTAATTTGAAGTTATTCATACATATGCAATGTATTTCAGCAACTCAATCTCACTATGTACTTGAGCACGCCACCAACACAAGCACTGGACGCAACACAGCAAGCTGTTTTCTTCTGTGTCTCTGATACATTAGGTGTTAACTACTCTGTTACTTGAGACAAGAGAGAAGCATGAACCTACCGAATCAGAAACTTTGGCAGAAGCACTTCTCTTTCCATCGACCGTGAAGTGAAAGTTGCGTGCAAGAGTCTGGCATGCTGCTGGCCACTGCAGAAAAAAAAAATATCAAGACAACTATTATGAAACAAATCTTTTCATGAGGAAGAATTTCAGCATACCCAACTATTCAGTGTTACAGTAACCATTTATTCATCACTGATTTAAGAATCATAGAACCATCATTGAACAGTTTGGGTTGGAAGGGACCTTAAAGCCCACACAGGTCCAAGTCCACGGCCCTTGCCACCCACAAGATCGGGCTGTGCACTGTATCAATGTATTTCAGAATAAATGCAATGAAGTTTGGGCTCTCTTACACTCATGAAAGCATTCAAAGTTTTGAACAGATGAAAGACCAACCTGCAAATAAAAGGATGTAACTATCAGATCACTAACCAGTCTCTCAGACCTACCTGTGGCTGCAGTGATAAAAGTCAACATGGTATATTATTCCAATTTTCTCTTATGTAAGCAAAGATGAAGACAGCTTTATGACAATCACACAAATTACTGTAAAATACTTCTCAACAAACAACACTGAGAATTTGAATTATTTCAGGTGCTTAAAAGTAATGAGTTTAAATGAACAGTGGTGGGGAAGGCTGTTCCTGATTATCATTGCTTCAAAAGCCAAGTCAGTTCTTTTTGTTTGCATTCTCTACAATCAGTGACTGATTTAGAAGAATTTGTTCATATCTGAATGAAGCACAGAGGCACTTACCCCTTCCTGTAATGTTATTCCCTCTTTCCTACCACATTCAAAACCAGCAAAACAAAGACAACAACCAAACCTAATACCTCAATCCACCCAGTATCCACTTTTGCTTTAATAAGTTAAAGGAATCAGAGTTTTTAGTGCTCACAGTATAGATCACCAATTTATTAGCATCTACTATTCCTACCATACATTGTTAAAAAAAATGTATCTAACTGAGCACATATGTTTGATTAGAACAGCAACACAGTAATAACAGTGATTGGTAACACAATATCAGCACTTCTCTATTTGAGGCATCACCCTGGAGCATTTTTAACTGACTTTTCCCAGCAATTGTTACAGCCATGGCCTAATCACCTGGCAGTTGCAAACCCTAAGAAGCAGGTCCTGCTTCTCCATCACTTCCCAGTGACCACTTTCTAAGTAAAGTACATTAGCCTTTAGTTGACCCAGCTTTATCATCTCTTTTTCTGTTCCTTCAAATGATCTTGCGCAACGCTGAATCTGATGCGTCATCAAACTTGCTGACACACTTCTGTTTTTGTTTTTTTTTTTTTTTATAGCCAAGGGAATTAGGTTCTTACCTAATTAAACAAGATTAGTATTAACAGCTATTACTAATTAATTCTATTTGCACTTCCTAAAGAAATGACTCTTCCGCTTCTACCTTGCTCTGTTACCACACTCTGGGACAATTCCATACCCGTCTGACTTTCCACATTAAGTCATCTTCATTAACATTGCAGATACAGAAACAGATTATGTGATTGACTGGCAACCAAATGAAACTGAAGTAGCAGAAGTTATTTATCTGCAGAACAGTTCACCCACCAATGTCACACCAAGTTAAAACTGGATGCCCTCACCATACAGAAAGTACTTCAAAGGCCTAAGATCAACCAAAGTAAGACAAGCAGAAGTAATTGCCATGATGGGCTGCATGCTTTAAACGTGGCAGCCATGCATTTTATAGCACGCCCTATTACTATTGCTCATCTCCAAAATGTTGTTCTGACAACAGCACAGCTCCAATTACTACAATAATTGATTTCTTTTAGGTAAAGAATACTCCAAAAACAAAAACAAAAAAAAAGAGGCACTGGAATCAGCTGCCCTGGGAGCTGGTTGAGTTACCATCCTCAGAGGTGTTCAAGAAACACACAGATGTGGTCTTAAGGAATGTTATTTAGTGGGCAATATTGGTGGTAGGTGGATGGTTGGACAAGATAATCTTAGAGGTCTTTTCGAACTTTAATAATTCTACGGTTCTGTTTGTTGTACAAAGCAATTCAAAAGAAGATCTTTGCTGCATATAAAGATAGCACACAAGAAGTAGATTTGCACATACTTACAGTTGCTTAAAGAAACCATAAGTGACAGGGAAGAAAAAAAAATAGCTGTGAACAGTCTTTATGCCCTGAAGCATAAAAAGATATTGACCCATATTTTCTCCCTCAAAAATGGGAGTCATTTCTGAAGGCTTTCAGCCATGCCTTAAAAATAATTTCTTGTTCAAAAAAATCTGTTTTCTGAAGTGGCTATACCACACTTCCATAGTCCTGGGGCTGTTAACTTTGGGAGTATGATTTTCCATCTGGAAACATTAAAAAAAGCAAAAAGAAAAACCACACATGTCTAGCGGACTCCTTCTCACATCTTAACTTCTGTTAAAACAAAAGCTTTCAGAACTGCTATTCCTATTCACACACACTATTTTGTTAAATCTACACAGATGCTGCTATTAAGCTTTTCTCAAAGTGAAGAACAGAACTCCAGAAAAAAAAAAAAAAAGTACCAAATTTAAAGAACATATTGATCATATTAACCCTGAGCTGTTTATGCTACCAGGTACACTGTGAGCCTTAGGGGAAGAAAAAAAAAAAAAAAAAAAAAATCAAAGGTCCAATCAGAGCTATTTCACTGGCATTCAGAATGTAAATATACTCTTTAAGCCTCTTTCTCCAATTAGAAGTCTCTCTCCTGCACATGTCATTAAGGTTAGAAAAGACCACTCAGCTCATCTAGTCTGACTGCCAACCCATCCTCACCATGCCCACTAAGCATGTCCCCCAGTGCTACATCCACACATTTCCTGAATATCTCCAAGGACAGTGACTCCACCACCTCCCCGGGCAGCCTGTGACACTGCCTCACCACTCTGAGAAGAAACTTCAAATACCCAAACTGAACCTCTCCTGGTACAACTTGAGGCCATTATCCCTCATCTGACTGTTGCTACCTGAGAGAAGAGGCCAACTGCCACCTTACAAGATGGGGTCAACTATAGGTGTGCTGTGAGCGTTCCTTCCCTGTGCCTCTTCTATCATCACAAGGTTCCCACAGAAACAAGAACAAACAGAAAGCTCCCATTTCTCAAGATAAAAAACAAGCTGTTGGATCTTCATGATCTTCACAGGTCCCTTCCAACCGTTCTATTCTCAGCCTTCACTGATGATCCTTACAGATGAGCTGAAGTAAAGCTGTCAGATGTTTGAGACACACTGCCTGCACAGCCAAGCTCCAGTAACATGGATTCTGTCCAGCTTTCCACGAAGAGCTCATAGGAGTGCGCAGCACGGTTTCTACCCAGAGGCCAGGGCAGAAGGCACTTAGATCAGCCAGCTTGCTGCAGGGAACAGACCTTCGCAGCACACCCTTCAACCGCAGCCGCGCCCGCAGGCTCCCAGCCAGAAGCAGCAACGGGGCCGCGCTGAGCAGCCCCCGAAGGCGCAGGGCCTCGCTCCAAAATAAAGAACTGCAGACAGAGCCCCCAGCCCGGGGAGAGCCCGCGGCCCCGGCTCTCGGCCTCGTCCCGCGCCCCGGAGCCGGTTCCCCCGCCAAGGTCACCGTGGGGACGCGGCACAGGGGACGCCCCGCGCGCGGCGGGACGGGGCCGGGCGCGCTGCTCCGGCAGCGGCAGCACACGCAGCGCCCCGTGCCCGCAGTGCCCGGGCCCCGCCCGAGGGGATCTTCGCGCCAGCCCCGAGGCCGGAGGCTTCCCGCTCAGCCGGGCCGCCTGCGGGAAAAGGAAAGAAAGAGAAGGAAGATCGGAGTCAGTCGAGCCCGGCAGGGTGAGGTCGCCACTTACCGCCCGCGCCGCCGGCCGCAGCCAGCACTTAGCCAGGCTGCGCGACGCCCCCACCACCGCCGCCGCCATTTCGCGCAGCGCCGGAGGAGCCCGCAGCGCGCATGCGCAAGGCCGCCGCTACCGGCGCCGTTGCTCTGGAGGCCCTGGCGGGACAGACCAACCGGCGGACCAGGGTGTGCCTGGGCGGCCTTACCTTCAGACCGTCCCCTCACATCAACACCCCCCGTTTCTCTACACTAATGGGCCGGCCCGGCAGGGGCGGGACGGGCAGTAAGTGACACCGGCGGCGGCCCCGGGCCGGTACGTGGTGACCCTGTGAGGCTCCGGCTCTGCGGTCGTCTGCCTGATCGTGCCCGCCGGCAGCGCGGAGGCCTCAGGGGTGCTGGCGGCGTGCGCTGTTCCCGCAGCCGGCCGTGGCAGGGCCAGGCGGGGACAGAGGTGGCCGGTGAGGCCTGAGGGGCTGGCAGCGCCGTTCCCCGTGTGTGGGACGGCGTGCGTGAGGGTTTCGTTCCTCTGGAAGCGGTCTGGTGTGACTCAGGGTGTGGGGCGGAAATAGCTGGCCGCGAATCACCGCTGGCGGTGGCCGTGGGAGCTGTCGGTGTCCCTGGGCGTAGCGCTAACGTGGTGTTTCTCTCCTGTTCACCCAGGGTGTCTTCATGAATAACTTAAATGATCCTCCCAACTGGAACATCCTGCCGCATCACAGAGAGCCCAGGGATGAAGGCAGCAGGTGGAATTATGCCTTGCTGGTCCCCATGCTGGGTTTGGCTGCCTTCCGTAAGTAGCACAAATCCGCCCTACTGGGGCGTTGTTGCGTTTGGGCGTCTGACCGCAGTGAAAGCTCTGAACGGGAGCGAATCTCAGCAACAAAGCAGTGCCCCAGCTGGGGACTTCTGCTCTGTTCGCTGTCCCCGGAACCTGCCCGTGTTTGGGAATGTCACTGTAACAGCGCTTATAACATTGGGGCAGTGGCCGTTTTTGACGCATGGAGTTCAATCACTTTTAATAAACTTCAGAAAGATCTCTCATAACTAATATGTTAGAGAGCCCCAGCATAACAACCCCAGAGAGGTCATGATGTATATCTGCTTACTGGACCTGAAAATTTCTCAGTGCAGTTTATGCATGAAAAACTTCCATCCTGTTTACCAATAATTCCTTTTTCCTTCTCAAGTAAGTATATGTACTTGGAAAAAAAGAAGGCTAATGGATATGTTCAAACAAAACATGATCCTTGAAAGAGACCTGCTGTGAAATGTGGACCTACAGAAATACATTTTGTGGGATATGTGAACATAAGTGAATATCATAGAACCATATAATAAATAAATAAATAGTGAGGGAACTCAGAGATCAATTAGATCTAACCCCTCTGACGCAGGCAGAGTTGACAACCACTGAATTGTGCACTAGATCAGGTTGCCCAGGGTCCCATCCATCCTGGCCTTGAACTCCTGCAGGGATGGGACATCCACAGCTACCTGGGGAGCCTGTTCCTTACTTCACCACCCTCTCTGTAAAAAATACTCCCTTGACATCTAATCTGAATCTCCCCTCTTTTAGTTTTAAACCCATTCCCTCCTGTCCTATCAATATCTACCCATGCAAAAACTTGATTGCCCTTATGCTTGTAAACTCCATTTACATATTGGAAGACTACTGTCACATTTCTCTTGAGCCTTCATCAAGCTGAACAAGCCCAGCTCCCTCAGCCTGTATTCATAGTAGAGGTGCTCCAGCCCTCTGATCATTTATGTGGCCTCTTCTGGACCTGCTCCAGTAGCTTCACATCTTTCCTGAGCTGGGAGCCCCAGATTTGGAAGCAGTATTACAAGTGGGCCCTCACAAGGACAAAGCAGAGAGGAACAATCACTTCCATCACCCTGCTGGCCACTCCTCAGTGTTGCCAAATGGAGCGGGAGGGGGGAGGAAGGAATGTTTTTACCATTGAAACCTAAAGAGGTTTCTTTAGGGGCAAAATTAATTATCCATACCCATCAGTGCTGATCATTGTAGTCTCGTTTATGTGTTTTAGGCTGGATCTGGACCAGAGAATGTCAGAAAGAAATAGAAAGAGAAAAAAGAGAATATTATAAAAAGCAGTCGTCTTTACAGAAAGGCCTGGAAGCCAAATACCGGGATATAATCACAGAAAATCGTCGTGCAGTTGCACATTTGGAGCTGGAGCTTGAAAAGGAACGCAATAGGACCCTGAGTTACCGTGAAGCCCTCGTGTCCCAGAGTCGCAAACTAGTGGAAGAAAGAAGGATCCTAGAGCAGGAGCAAGAGAAGTTAGAGAGAGAAAAAGAAGTTCTTTTGCACTCGGGAGCAGCAGGAACCTTGTACCAAAGCTGTCTGGCAAAGGAAGAGGAGTGGCAGAAGAGAGCCAACACTTTACTAAAAGAATTTGAAGATGGGCTTAAAGAAAGACAGGAAATCTACTGCAGTTTTGTAGTCCCTAAAAGCCAGAGACTAGAAATAGAGAAAAATCTACTAGTTAAAGCAGCAACTGATCCGGTTGCTATGGCTTTACATATGGAAAGTGGCTTAAAAGATATTTTCAAACATGATAACTATTGTGGAAATCTGATGAACAAAAGCAGAAGTCAGAACGGAAGGCTGATGTGGCTGTATTTGAGATATTGGGAACTAGCTATTGAATTACAGAAGTTCAAAAGGGTAGAAAATGTAATGTTAGGAAAACGCTAGGGGAAATAATGGTGATTTATACAATCTACTATGAAGATGAGGGACAACCACAGCTGTAGTCTGAAGCTGATAAGTTCTCTTTCTGCATTGCAGTTTCTGCTCTTCGTTGCATTTGTATCTGCATGGGATGTGCAGTGTTGTTTAACAATAGATGCTCCAGTGAGCTGTGCATGCTCTAAAACTGTGTTTGTGTATCTCTGTGTTACACTGCAGTCTGCAGTACAAGCTTCAGTAGGTCTCAGAAGCAGCAAAAGAATTTGATTTAGAGTAATTTACCCAGGTCATAGTCCATCAACAAAGAAGTGGAATTTTTCTTCCTTAAGTAGATGATAATGTCATGCTCCTTATTCCTGATGTTCTGCACAGTGTCTCAACACTATCTTTCACTTTTCAGCAGACTTTGGAAGAAGCCATAATTGAGTAAGGTGCCTGTCACATAATGAGTGTGCATATGTACATACATTTATAAAAATATGTATGTATGTTTGTGTATATAAGAAAGGAATAGTATAATTATGTTTCATATTAACCAGTCTTGCATTGTCTTCCAGACTTAAAACACAAACAGGACTTCATGAACATCCAAAAGATGGCAATTAGAATAACATGTAAAGAAATGATTAAAGTCACATTGGAGTTGGGGAGACATGCTTGAACATTAAATAGTATGTAGACTTGCAGTTATATTCTCACCGTACATTATTCACATTAAGAATACTTATGTTTTTTCTTTTCCTCAAAGTTTTAGTTGTAACTCAGCAGTGTGTCTCCATTATAGACATTGCTCTGCTGCTGCCTCTGCATCCCAGTGCACTTGGTACATTTTTAGCTTTCAGGAACCATGATAGTCATTGCACCTGGCTGTACTTCTTGTACAAGTGTTCCCAGTTAGGAGTCTAAATGCAGCCATGCACTGGTAGCCACCCATTCCCTTCCTGACTGTCTCTGTGCTCCCAGACCTGAAGTGCACTGTTCCACAGCTCTTAAATTTTGAGCTTACAGGTAACCCTTCATGTCCACATGGCTGTGAAAGCCTACAGATGTACAAACCTTGTAAAGATTTAAAAAGAAGGCATTTTACTTTTATTATCACAATACACAGATCTAGATTAAAAAAATAAAACATTACATTTCCATGCTTGAAATCCCTTAAAGCTTTGTTCTTTAGCCAATGGAGAAAACTGGAACCACCTTCATTTTCAAAAGTGCCAGGTATGTTATAGTGTACCTCTTTTTCTTTCTCCTTTCTAATCCAGCCTGAGAGCCCAAATAGGAAGTGTTTACCTTTTTGTATAATGCCGATCTTCTTTGTTACTTGCCTTTACTTGCCTTCAATTAGCGTTAAGTTGTTGGTTCTTTAGCATTTCTTTATTAACTGCCAAACGTTTGCTCTAGGCAATTAGCTGTCACATAGCCCAAAACCAGTCCAGCTCAGTGAATACCCATCCAAATTTAACAGAGACCTCCAGCAGATGCAGTTTTCTCTTACTACTGCCTCTCAGTTGCATTTTAGTCAGGAACAAAGGACAGAAGATAAATCTTCTGAAGTAATGTATACAACCTAATTCAGTTTCTCAGCAAAAATAACATGGAACAAAATTCTTAAACACGTTTGTTTCCCAAGTACTCTATTTTCCATCTGTCTTTTTGCTCACTGTTGTGGTGTTACTCATTTTGTTGTACTAATTTGTTAGCTTCTTATGGGCTGTTCTTTTTTATTTTATTTTTAAATAAAGTTTAAATGATTAATCATGGGGAAAAAATACATACAATCACAGTCACCAGAAAGGCCAGAGGTTATCTGGATGCCAAGCTTATGCAGGTTCCACCATGAAAATGTGAGTTAGTACTTTTGCGTAGCTGTTGTAGCTGACCACATGTGAATGCCCTAAGTGCCCAGTAGAACAGATCTGATTAAACAACTTATCTTGTGTATAATTCCTTCAGGATGTGTAAAGTGTGACCACACAGCAGTCGTGTTTCATGTGTACATCCAAGCAGTTACAGCAACACAGCTAGCAAACAGTAGACAGTGAATTGATGCCATACATTCAAGCCTCATATCTTGACTTTGTACATCTTCACTAGTTTTAAATATTAAAAGTTGAGATGCTATGCTTTTTTCAGTTTTTTCACAGTTCATGTCCTTGACATCAACTCAAAATTAAAAAATGAAATCAAGAGGGTAAAATACTTTTTTTCATTTCAGTATAAATGAATGAAAGGAAACTTCATATGTTTGATCTTCAACCATGTGATGTTGGATATTCACTCTCACTTCTTTGGAAGTTATCAGCTATTTCTACAACTAAGTGGGGAACTGCTGTTCGCGGATACTTTACAGATCAGTGTATTAAGATCAAGGAGTTTATTTCAGGAACATTTTTCCATGTGTGTAACTAGTTTAGAAGCATCAGTCATGTTTCTTAGTTTGTTGTGGTTTTTTTTTTTTGAAACATTCCCCTGTTGTAAACTGTTATTTTGAGAGATCTATTGTGAACTGTCGCTCAGCAACTATTGTTCTGGATTAGCTATTTGTTTGAAAATGCCCATTACATATATGTAGAATGAAAGAAGAATTTGTTTTCAAATATTTAATGAAGGGTGTTGTTTTTTATTTTTATTTTATGAAAATACCATTCATGTTAAACAAGCAAACAAGGATAAACAAATAAAAGAAATGCTTACACCTTTCTTCACTGTTTTATTACTTGGGTGAGGTAGGTGGGAAGAGAGGATTTTGCTATTTTATGTCAACTTTCTAACACTTCACAATCTTAAGGCTGTGTAAATGCAGAAAGCTTTCTGCAGGTGTGTGAAGTGATTACAGATGACCACCACACTGTGTGAAAATGAACAGATGCTGTCTAGATGTTTAGATACATTGCCTAACACCTGGTGTGAAGGATCTAGTGCACTACTAGGGATTTCCTTGAGCAGTTCATGGGGGAAGATCAAGGAAATTGAGCAAACCATGCATTATTCTAAATTGTCGATAGAAACTGTTCCAGCCTATGATAGACATAGGACTGCCTTTTGTTCATAGTTGTGTTTAATATGTAAGATGTGATGCCTATGTACTTTAAGATAACATAACTGATGTGCAGGCACTGTAGCATGACATAGGTCCACATGCCAATTGGATTGCAAGTATTCACCAGAACAGATCTGGGGAGTCTTAGTCCATCTAGCTGAAGACACCATTGCAGGGATGTTTGCAACATCAGTATGCACACAGCAAGCCTGGTCTAGAAATCAATTTCCCCCATGAGCATTACTTTGCAAAGAAAAGCATTACTTATAAGTACCCCAGAAGTGCTAGCTACTGTAATGGATAGTAATGGGAGCTGTCAATCACCTGAAAGCAAATGCTGCCTCTAAAAACTGAACCTGAGGAAGAGACTGAGGAGTGCAGAGAGACCACGAGATGCACTGTGGTTGCAACTCATTGTCACACACCCTGAACAGCTCATGCTCTGGGCTGATTCCACCAGAACTGGCCAACTGCTGCAAAACCTCTCCTTTCCCCCATCTTACAAGTACTCCTGCAGGTTTGTTTTTCCTAGACGCCTGACTTCTGAACAGGATTTACACAGCACAAACAAAATCCTCAGCTAAAGCAGTTGGTGCTTCATGTTATTAAGTGCTGACCCCCTCACGTGGCTAATCACACTTCTTGTCAGCAGCCTGAGCTGCAACCTCCTGTTTTTATAAACTCTCACTTTGTGGGCAGATCTTTCTGCTCCAGGTGCACTTGGAGCACAATAATAAGAAAGATAAGAAGCAATGTGGTTTTTGTTGACCAAGACAGAATGAATTTTTCTACACCAAACCAGGTTTTATCACAGACCTTTGTGTAAAGATGACAGCAGCATCCTAGTATCTCATTGCATACCACAGCACCGGCATCACTAAAGTTTCCTGAATGGGCTGCCTGTGGAAATCATCATTAACATAATTAACACAATTAACATAACACCCTACCTCTGTTATGTTCCCAACAGCCTGAAACGCAGTTTCAGTGAGCAATCTGATGTTTCTCCTCTGTGGTTATACAAAATTACTTCTCTTCCATCCAGAAAAGTTTACAAATGCATTAGAAGAGATTTAGTCTCCAAAACATATTGAATTTCTCCAAAACCTTCAAGGTATCCCTGTGTGAACTTCTGTAGTACTGATGATGGCAGTGTGTGTGAGCACACACACAGGAATTCAGCCCTGACAGCTGAGGAGCTGTGCTTTTGTCTGCTTACCACCTAGAGTTGGAGAACAACAGAGCATAAAACTTAGACCAAGTTAAAGATCTACAGAATATCTCTTGGTGTGGCAAACTCTATAACTACCTGCTGTTGAATATTACCCCTAAAACTAAGCGACTGAAACATTTTGCCTGTGTATCTTGTGTTCTGATGGGATTGTTACAGTCCCTTATGCTCAGGATTTTGAGTATCCTCAACTTGGGGATCAGTGCTCCATCTATGTACATCTGGTGAAGGATTTTGCCCCCTGTTAGCTCACAAAAGTATTCCTTAATTTCTCTGAATATTTTTTACAGAAGGTCCAGACTTTGCCAGGGACAGACTGTCAGAGAGCATTTTGTTTAACTTCCAAATGTTCTTCATCACTTGCATCTTCTCCATCTCACTCTTTCAAATAAGAATTCTATGCCCTAGGCATCCTGCAGTACAGTTACCTCTCTCTTTATATCTCTGTCTTTTCCTGTTTGAGGCTCACCACACAACCTCTGCTTTGCACAATCTTCCACTTTATTACCCTCAATATCTGAGTCAGGTTTTATTTTTGCCCCAGGTGATGGCAGCAGAAAGAGAAGGAGGAGCAGATGCTAAGCCACCATGCCTTGGCTCTCATTTTGGATACTTGCCACCACAGGAATATCTAGATGTGGAAGAAAGCTCTTCATAAATGATGTTTCTCCATCTTGAAGGTTTCTGTGCAGGAGGAGTAAGTATTGTGTTGTTTTGAAGGGAAGATGGTGAACATGCACAAGCATGTTCAAAGGAGATGAGACAGTATCAGTAGGGTCTTGGGAGAAATTGTACTGCTGGCAATCTCTTTCCTAAGACCTGCCAAGGATATCTTCTAGAAACTTCCCATCTGTTCATGAATTGGGGCACTTTGAAAGAGAGAAGGAAAACATATTGCTAACAGTGGATACCTACAGGATATTTTCAGAGCTCTGGAGCTCCAGAGCTAATACCATGATTTACCACTGGAAGAACGGAAGGAAGCATTAAGTGAGGAATTGTATAATCAAAGAATATTAGGATGTTATAATCACAAAACAAACAAGAGAGTGAGGCAAAGTAGACTATGATAATAAAAGAGAATAAATAGAAAGCTTACCCCTATCCTGGGCTCACTCACAAAACACCAGCAGAAGCAATCTCCAGAAGAGACCCTTCCCCACTGGTAGCCAGCTCTTAAATAGGTCTAGGAGCACAGGAGAATTGCCTTCACCTGTGCTCCTGTAGCTGACTCATGGCTTGCCTCAGGTGATCAATCAGAGGTGCAGGCCGTGACTCAGCAGTTCCCATACAGGAATCTACCATATTCTTGATTGTCTCTAAAATACAATCTTCACAGTAATGCAACTTCAATCTGTAACATGTAACCCATCAGCAGTCTATGACTCTTCACCTCTTCACAGGCATGCACAGATCTGCATATTCTTTCCATGACACATATAGATTGATGTCACCAACAGTTAAATGACCAAAACTACACAAAAAGTAATGTGTAATGTATATGTTGCTTTGGGAAGTACAAGCTGACTGAAAAGAGTTTAATTAATACTGGTGGATAATGCTATAGAATCATGAAGTGATTTCAGGTTGGAGATTAGGAAGAATTTCTTCTAGGAAAAGTGGTCAGGCCCTGGAACAGGCTGCCCAGCAAGGTGGTGGAGTCACCTTCCCTGGAGGTGCTTAAAGGAAAGGGTGGATGTAGCACGGATGGACATGGTTAATGGGTAATATTGCTGGTAGGTGGATGGTTGGACAAGATGGTCTTAGAGGTCTTTTCCAACCTTAATGATTCCAGGATTTTATGATTCATACCAGTATTTGCTACAGTAATAAGAAAGGTCAGAAGATGAAATGCATTCTGATAGTATTGAATATTGTAAAGCAAAATTAGAGAGCAAACCTGGTGTTTATGATTTTTAGCTGCAATGCTCTGTAATCATCACTCTCAAAATATTTGAAGAGTTACAGACATCCTGTATCATATCAAGGACAATAGAATCACAAAGAAATGAACATTCTGAATTTCATTCCTGAAACTATGTCTGAATGCAAACCTCTTACACTGCCCTCTCTTTCTCTCAGTGGCTTTGAAGTAAAGGAATATTTCATTTTTAAAGAGCACACTCGCTTTCTTTTCCTGGTTATCCTTGTCGTCCACTCACTGCACCCATCCAGAAGGTGCCCTGGCTGGCGCCAGCAGTTTCTTCAGTTGATGGATTCAATTCATTCGCAGAAGTGATGACAGTGTCCTCTCAGTGGGAATGGTTTTCTGCAGGATTAGTGAGTTGCGCTGTCCCAGGAGTGCCAACACCAAGTGAGACCTGAGCAAGGTCAGAAGCAGGAGAAGCTGGCAGGTGGTCAACCTGGGAGGAGTATCAGGATGTATCTGCATCTCAGAATGAAGGAGGCCAACCAAAACCGTCTTGGGCTATGCCTACTGAAAATAGCCCTATGCCTTCACCAGACACACCGGCCCTTGCCAGGTTAACCAAAGGAGCTGAACATGTTGAGTGCTGCCAGGAGCCCTGTACATCATGCCTGGACCTGTCCCCACAGAAGGAAGCAGGCCACCCCTTCCTTACTGTTTTACTCATCTCTATCCCTGGTATCATTCTTCTACTTTCCTCTCTTACATTTTCCTGAGGTCTTCATTGTCCTGCAAGGTGAAAGACATATTCAAGCTGGGTATCAGGAAGAAGTTCTTCACCAGAGGATGGTGGCATGGCACAGGCCGCCAGGGCAGTGGTCACGGCCACATGTTGCTGGATTTCTGAAGTATATGGAGAACGCTCTCAGCTATCTGGTCTCATTTTTGGGTAGTGCTGTGGGGAGCCAGGAGTTGGACTCGGTGATTCTTGTGGGTTCCTTTCAACTTTGGATATTCTGCAATTCTATGATCTAAGAAAAGTCCTGCATAACTCTAAGGAGAAGTTAATTGCAGAGCGAAAGAAAAGGCCCTGTTGAATAAGCAAATAACTGTGTGTCTCTGGCTCTGTGCGGCAGTGCACAGCCTGGTGCTGCAGTCAGTGTGAGTTGAGAAAAGCTTGTCCTACAACACTCCGGGGAATAAGCCATTGCTGCAAGTGCATTCGATGCACGGTACGTTGTTTGCTCCAATCCACAGGGTGGCAATGTAGGCAGCCCCTTGGCCAGCCGCAGCTGGTGGCAGTGCTGCTGCAGGTCCTGCGCAGAGGCACAGTGCTGCCGAGACACACCATTAGCTGTGCATCAATAAAGTCGAGCTAGGTGCTGTACCAGCAGATCTGCTTCTGCACATGTATAACAACTTAAAAGCCGCTGGAGCCTGGCATTACCAAAGTAAGAGAAACTCTGAAATGTATTCTTGGATCCTGATGCAAATTGAAACTTAGAGAGAAATTTGCATATCACCTGAACATTCCACGTCATTTATTTCATATCATGTCAGTTAACCCTCCAGTAATTTGGTTCCCAATGGAAGATAAGATTATTCCTGCTATCATATATTCATATAATCATAGAATCGCTCAGGTCGGAAAAGACCTTAAAGATCATTGAGTTCAACCACAACCTAACCATACTACCCTAACCCTAACAACCCTCTGCTAAATCATGTCCCTGAGCACCACATCCAAATGTTTTTTAAACACATCCAGGGATAGTGACTCAACCACCTCCCTAGGGGGCCTATTTCAGTGCTTAACAACCTATATCAGCTTGCATGGCACTGAAGGAGAACTATGGTATTTTAGCATTAATAAATTCCATACAGAATCTCGATTACCAAGGATTTATGATTATATAGCATCATTAACATGTAGCTATGATAGAAATTGTTTGGACACCATATTATCATAACCAGATTCAGATACTGAAAAAGGTTCTATGTATGACTTCACAAAGTCTAGAACTAAATGCTACAAGCCAGAGAAATTAGAAATATAAATCAGGAGATGTTTGCTTTTCCTGACTGCTTTTGTCTATTGTTTATTACTGTCTCTTATTTCCTACAGTGTGAATCCTGGGATCACCTCCTTCTGATTCGAGCGGAATAATAACCCAGGATGAGCATGCAGTTTCTTACTCCTTTTCCAAAAGGTCAGTGTTCTTCTCTGAGTCTGGAAATACAGGTACTGCAGTTTGGAAGTTCTCTATTCTCACTTTTAAGTGAAAATTACTTCTTCTGCACAAGGGAAGCACAGTAAAGATAGTTGTTTTGGATATCTGTGAAGCAGTTGCCACTTTACCACAGCTGTGTATTAGCTGAACTAAATTGGAGATATAAAGTGAATAAAGAAAGGAGTAAATCTGATGATGGCCAAAAGCAGAAATGATGGCCTAGGGGAACGTTACTGGTGCATTTGCTCAAGCTGAGAAACAGACCTTTTGTCACTCTTCTACTAATGACCAAGGACAAGAGTAGTAGCATGTTAGTGAAATGTCCATGACACAAGCTCAGAAGTACCAAAAATACTGGAAAAAGTGGAGTATCATTCAGGCAGAACTCAGTGTACTGGAGTTGCATGAAGTGGGCTAAATTCAAAATATATTTGGGTAACTTAGAAAAAGGTATTCTGCTGCAGGTTAGGAACCACATAAGGAGAAGAAAAGCTTTGATCCAATGGTAATCAGGAGACAGATAATCTGCAAAACTGACGAAGTCATGAAAAAGGCAAATGATATCACTAGGAAGATTATAGAGATATTTCAAGTAAAGGTAAGGAAATACTTGTGTCTGATTACAAGGCACAGGAAAAATCCTGGGCTGCTGTATATGGTTTTACTTTTTCATGTCAAGAATGAAGATTTTTTTTTGTGATTTCTCTATTTGAGATACAATGGAGAACCCTTTTGCACATAAGAAACTAATCACCTTGCTATATATAGCCTAGCAAAAGTAAAACTGAGGATGTTCAAATGCAGGAATCAGCTCTGTGCTGACCTATGGCTGTCATAAGTACAAATGAAAAGGAGCTGGACTCATATGTAATATGACTGGAAATTAGTTTTTTTATCAAAAAAAGAAATAGAGACAAGTTCACTTCTTTAAAGCAGAAAGCAGGCATAAGAATGCTGAAATTCTAGATCAGTCTTTAAGTAACAGGGATTAAAATCAATTTTAATCGACATGTTGCAAGGGGGTGTATTTGTTTGCTTTGGAAGGGACTGGACATAGAAGATCCCTTCTAGTTCTTTATATTGATCACCCTGTAGGTCTTAGCTGACAAAATTCTCACGACATAAACCATGTTAGATATTGCATGTATTTTCTGAAGCAACTACTTACCTACTGATAATAGTGAAGAACAGAGCTGTGTTGTTATGATTGTACTGAGAGGATGAGGAACCCAAGCGGTATCTGTGATATTCATTAGCCAGTGTTTCTCTTTTCCTTCTGACCATCATAGGGCCATTGAAAAGGTGAAGGGACCTTTGATTCCTGTCCATTTACAAGATGTTCTAAACTAGTTGTAAGGGTAAGTAGATAATGCTTATAATTGTAAATTTTATAATCCCTTTTGTTCTCCATCCTTTCTGTCTGAACATTTAACAGCATACCTCTTGCAGAGAAAGAAGAAGATGCTTCAGTAGTTAGCATATTCTGTGGGAAAGTGAATGGAATGATGATTCACAAGTTTATATTCACAATAAAAAAAATAAACAAAACTATGAAGCCTCCACTGACTTACAAGGCCAGTGGAATCACTTTACTTCATATCTGTTGGGGTTATATATGTATTTAAGTGAGTTTAAACAGGGGAGTGGCAATGACCTTATAAGTGATTACAGTTTATAGCCAAATTATCTCCTGAATTACATTAACTGAAATCAATGCCTTATACTAGATGAACAGACTGTTCCATAAAACCTTGGCAGATAAAGCATTAATAAGTGTTGGAGCTGACTTGGTCAATTGGATGATTTGCTGACGCTTCTTTTTACCACAGCTCTGCAGTTTCAAGTTTAGTGCCAAAGGTTCACTACATATAGCTGAAGACAGCAAATAGATGGTCTCTTTTTGTGCAGATTTCTAACTAGCTGCCTGTTTCACAAACTCCTTGCTGTGGGAGCTTTTTCAGGAAGGAAATTTAAAACATGGTGAAGTTACAGCTACCCAATCCTGGCCTGGAGGACAGGATACCTTCTCACACAGAACTTGAGGTCCTTGAGAAAGAAGAGGCAGACTCCAGACCTAAATGGGACAACAAGGCTCAGTACATGCTGACATGTGTAGGATTTTGTGTTGGCTTAGGAAACGTGTGGCGGTTTCCGTATCTCTGCCAGAGCCATGGAGGAGGTATGCCTTTAATTTATCTTAACTAATGCTGTGTGTAAGCTAGGCTTAAATTCACTTTTGGGAAACAAATAGTGGAATACTTTGTTTAGAACAGGTCAGTTCCTATAGAGACAGTGATGGTCTTCTCTAGAAGACTGTCTGATGGAGAGGTTATTTCACAGGTTGTAAACTTCCACTAAGTCATGTTGGTGACAAGAGAAAAGGGACTGTTTTTATTTTGAGAAATGATTGATGCAATCAGCTTTGTACTGTCATGTAGGCAGTATGTTTTCTCAGTTTAAAATTCTAATCATGATCCTAAATGATCTTTTCATAATAGGGTCTTCACTGGTCTTGGACTGATCTGTGAATTGCTTGTAGTGTCAGTGTGCAAATGATTTACGATATCAGCAGTAAAAGCACAAAAGTAATTGACTTTTTTTTATTATTTTTATTTTAAAGTTAGTGTTATTAAGTCATTCAAATTCTGAATATATATTGTTTACCATTTAATTTACTGTGACTTCTTAGGGTTCAAGTTAGAACTAAATGACCATATTTTAAAATTCTCTGATTTGCTGTTAGTTCTTAAAAATTACCTTAAGCTGGATCATTGCTTAAATATTATACAACAACATTAATATCCCATTGTGTCTACTTTCCCTTTGAAACAGTATTACACGTGTAGATTTGTCTCAAACCTGATTTTTCTTTAAGGGAAGCAATATGTAACTTATTTCAGATGAAAAGCTGAATTGAAATGAGCTAAATGTAGGTATGTTGACAGAGAAACTCATTTGCACGTGTTCCCCACATCTACTGCTCTAGCAAGTGATAGATTTTGGGCAACTCTTGCATGCTGAGTCAAGCTGTCAAGTTGGGGATGATGCATACAACTATACTTCAGCACCAGGAGCTTGCCATGCTCTCAACAGTTTTCTGAAAGTCTGTTCAGCCTGCTATCAAGTTGGCATCTGCATTGCACTCCAAGATATGAGTAAAGTGTTTGCTTGTTGGGAGTATTTGATCCTGAAGGAAAAAGGAGCAAATCTGTGTCTTAAAGATCCGTATTTTGAAGTAATTTTCATTAAATGTACATAGATGTTTAAGAATTGATCTTCTTAGTTGGAGTAGGGATCAAGAAGGGCTTTGTCAAGAGTTACTGATACAAACTCAGGGGCATCTGGCTACACATTATTCAGATGACTTGCAAGCATAAATGTTTTTATTACTAAGTTTTTTTAAACATTGACTGATGTTTAGGGCATACAGAGTGAGGTGAAGGTCACTTGCAGCATTGCCAGCTCTTGTAACAAAAAGGTTACAGGTTGGACAAGAAGAGTCATAGCCCTCATTCTGCAGCTTTTTCCAAGTTAACCCAGACAAAACCTTGCAGGTTGACTTGGAAGCAGGCTAATCCAGCACCTGAGATGGTTTTTACTATTTTTCAGCATTTCACTGCTGAAATATGAGGAATATGAAAAACGAGGAGAAAGGAATATCTCTGCCTGTACCAAGATTTCTCCTTACAAGGTTAAATGTTTAAATAAGGGCAGCACAGGCCCCTCAGGCGCTCCCATTCCTGTTTCCCAGGGATAGCTCCCAAATGCAGTAAGGGCAGGGCAAGAACCTGCTACCTGAAACAGCAACTGTTGGCTGTCACACATCTTGTTTGGTGTCATCTGCAGGCTGCTCAGATCTGCTGAGGCCTTGGTGCCTTACTGTCAGCAGGTGGTGTGTGAGGGGAAACATGAAGAGAAGAGACAGAGGATAAGAACAAGTCCTAAGTCATCACAGAACCATAGATTATCCCATAAAGTACATGTGGATTCAAGGTTGTGTAAGTTGCATCATGAAGATACTTTCCAAGTGTCTAGAATTGCAATCTTAGCTTCTTTGTCTTTAAAATACAAGTTACATGGATTACAGTTTGGAGCCATTTAGCACCAGTGAGATCTGCTAGCAAGGGTGTACATTTTAAGCAAGGATTCTTTAGGATTAAGTTGGATGTCCATCTCGTTTGTGAATCAGCATTTGCACATTTGATAGTCCTCATGAAATGCAAATGACGTACAGGGATTTACAAAATATATCCTTGTCATTTAATGAATTTCTTTGAAGGTGGATTTTTTTTTCAGGGGGTTGTGAAAAATTGCCTTTGTTGGAGGTACATAGGAAGACAATGTTATATAGACAACTCTTATTTTCAAATGTTTGTATTTAAATACAGAATTATTTGAGGGCTGCCTCTTCCTGCACATAAAACTGTGGTCACATTTTAACTACATCCAAACACAGAAAAAGAAACTGATGCTTACACAATTTGCTTTTGTTGCTGTAGATTATAAGTTCATATTTTTAAAAATGAACTATATTCTACTGTAAAAATAAAAAAGTACAATAGAGCATATTCCATCTTTTTAAAAGTAATGTGAGTCTTAAAATCTGTAAATACATCATTACCACTGGGAAACTGGACTTCAATACACACATGATGTAAAAGCTGCAGTGTTTGCCCCAGTGCTTTCACTCGTGTAATGAGATCGAGACTTCCTCTCATTTGATTGCTATCTCTGACATTACACATAGCTTTTGTTTAATCGTTATTGAGCAACATGTCATTTAATCAACTGTTAAACATTTTTGTTTCATCCCTGATGAGTATTATAAAAAAGAGGATGTATATTTAATGTTTAATCCATCAATAAAAATAAGTCTCTAAGTCTACAGCTCACGTATGTCTCTAGTAAACGTTGCCACTTTTTCATCTCCATGCGTGACACACTGAATGAAGTGGTGACAATGACACCAGCAGTCAATACAGGGTAGCTTCCTCGCTGGGACCGGTATTCTAACTACTGCTGAACATTCAGGATATGATAATGTAAACATCTCAGCCTGAAATTTTATCTGTGTTCCCTTTTCTGTGAAAGCCCTTTTTTTTTTTTTTTTTTTACATTAGAAAATCTTAGATTGCACTTCTTATGAAAAAAAAAAAAAAAGCAATAGTTCTACAGATGCATAGATATGTTCTGTAATACAGTACTGAAGCAGGATCAGAATGCAATATCTCAGCTGGAAGGTCTTCAGACTGGAAAGATTGCTCATTATTTATATACGTTTATAGCGTATTAATTACTATTATTGGGTAACTCTATGAAAGGCATCCTTTTTCTTTCTGTGTATGTGCAAAGAAGGTCATGGAGTCCCTTTGCTCTCTCAAGAGCATGCCATGTTTAAATACTTCTTTTACAACACATTAATAAAAATACCTCTCATATGTATCCTGAGGCCTCAGGAAATCCACTAGAAGTTGATGGAGCACTTGTGGCATGTCCTCTCACCATAGAAGATGGCTTAATATTGAGAAACTTGGAGCAGTACAACATGCTGTCCACGGAGAGAGTTCTTTGTGTATGGATAATGCTATTCCTGAATCTTATTACCTCAGAAAGTGAGGCTCAGTGTCTATCCAATCTGCTAGAGCTGGGTGAGTGGAGGTGCACTTTGCAGTTAAGATTTGCAAGAATGGCTCAGCCATGGAAAAAATGAAGCCCAAGACAGAATATAAATCAGCCTGCTTCCTATCTGAAAGTGAAAAATTGATACTACCTTTGAATGATTTCTAAAGGAAATGCTTCTAATTCTTCAGAGGATGGCCTGATCTTCCCTCTTTTGCTAGCCAAGGTGATAATTACAAAAATATATACTGTTTTTCTTGATAAGTATAAGAAACAAGTGGCCATAGGTTAAAACGACTATAAAGGCTGTTTACTTCCTTATACAACAAGATCTTTGACCATGGTGAGAATTTCTAAGTCCTTAAAAGACCTCACTGTTGCCTGATTAAGAACAGAGATTATTAGGAAATTCATCTTAGGAGAACTATGTGCTGGTCCATTCTTGTAAGTTGAGATTCAAAAGGTGAAAAGGAGTGCAAATGAGGAGTATTTGGATCAGGTAATTATACAGATACTCATGGTGGTCTACAGCCCCTTGTGAGGGAAATGGAGGGGCAGCAGTGAGCTCTGCTCTCTAGCAAACAGCAACAAGGCCCAAGGGAATGGGATAGAGATGTGTCAGGGGACGGCCAGGGTGGGGATTAGGGAAAGGTTCTGCACCTGGAGGACAATGGGCATGGAAAAGGCTGCCCAGGGTAGCTAGCACAGCCCCAAACTACAGGAACACAAGGAGTGCTTGGACAACACTTTCAGATTTGTGCATTAACTCCCATTTTGTCCTGTGTGGAGCCAGGAGCTGGTCTTGATGATTTCCTAGATCTCTTCCAGATCAGGGCATTCTGTGATTCTGTGATCCATTGCTGAGGAAGGTCTTTAGCAGAGAAAAGTGAAATTGATGTATGGTAGAAGCCTCTCCAGCAGCCAAAATGGAAACTAATAAAGCAAGATCAAGATGGAGCAGGCATACAAACTCTGTAGGGTCAAGTTGTAGACTATTATAAAGTGTCTTGAGATTCTGGTATAAAACTGAGAGAACACTCTGGAACTAAAATTGCTGGTATAAACACAGTCATATTGTCCTTGTCTCATCTTACCCTCAGGAGAGCTCTGGGACAGAGTGGGACACGAGGGCAAGTGTGAGCCAACCTGATGTGAGATAGGAGAATATGACCAGCTTTTATCTCCATACATAAATAACTTGATCTCTATGAAAGGGCAGAGGTTGTGTGTGGTGAGGCTGTCCCACTGACACTCCCATGCAGAGAAGAAGTCAGCAGGATGTACAAAGATGGATCACAGTGGTGAGAGAACACTAACCACATACACTGCATAAGTCCTACTATCTGTAAAAGCAAGAATGAAACAGTTGGGAGAAGTTACTTACAGGAATAGGGTGGAGTATCAGTTGAGTACAAACTCTCCGGAGCCAAATCTGCAAGCACTGCATGCCTTATCAGATTAAGAGGGGCCCTTAAGCGTGTATCAGATCACGTTCCAGCACACCTAAGCAAGTCTATAAAGACAAAATGGGACAGCTAATTAACTGTTCTGCATTGTTAGCAGTAGTGGGTAGCAGTAGTTCAGTTTCCCCAAGTATAGGCTGGATCACCATCCTCCATTCCTTTCTGGTGTTACAAATGTCCTGATTTTCCTCTAAAGTGAGAGAGTAACAGTCTGGGCCACCTTGATCTAACTTGTAGCTGCAAGGCTCTTGATCTTGCAAGGACTGCCTGGTCCCTGGAAAAGGGAAAAGAAGCTCAGACATGCAAAGTGGGGAAGAAAACAAATGGAATACTGTTCTCCTTCATGATAATGCCTACGTACTGCATTTACCAAATCAACAGAGTGACACAGAAGAAACTGAGAAAGAGTCAGTAGAGCTGGAATTTTAGCAAAATTCCTTACAAATATCAGTTCATTTTTTTCACTAGCAAAAACCATTCCCCAAATTATTCTTTTTGGCTCTCTTTTGAGGCCTCTTCAGTCTGTCAGTCCTGCTTTTGCAGTGATATCAAATGAGCTACAGTGATTTTGAATAGTTTTAGATTTTTAGGAAGAAGTTTTTGTGTTGCTAAATGAAACGCTCTAAAGAAGTCTGGGAAAACTGTGTCTGTACAGTTACTTTTTGAATCTTGATTCAACAAAAACATATTTTCTAGTTCATCAGTGGTTATCATTCAACCTGAGGTGTGGCATGCACATTTTCAAAGTGCTCAGCATTCTGAATAGCATTTTATGCATTTAAATGTCAGTATCAACAGTGTTTACCAAATCTTTAAAATGTAAATCAAAGATAGGTGAATAACTAGAATTGTTTGAATTCTATAAGAGTAGAAAGAAAAGGAGCATAGTTGGCTAATTTCACTGTAATAGTGACCACTTGAAACAGCAATGTTGATTTTAGCAGACTTCAGTTAAGCCCATAGAAAATTTTAATACAGATTATTTGCCATGTATGCCATTATAAAGATATACAGTGAAGCAGCTGAACATATACTATAGATCTTCCAAAAATATTCAACTGCCTTGGATTAAAAACCGTAGTTCCCATTCTTCAAATTTTCTCCATGACTTTCTATACAGTTTTCATTGCATACATAAGGAAAAAGTCAACAGGTACCCAAACATGAGCAGTTCATATGGCGTTATGCATTTTTTTTGTTCATGTTCCTGTATTATTTACCATCTGTGATTGGAAGCTGATGATAGTTTGTAATGACATTTAGCTATAACTCTATTAAGACACAGTTTTCAAGCATTTGCCTCTGCACTTTGGTATTCCAGTGTGGTGTTTTATGTTATCTCCATGTCTGCGGAGCACTTTATTAAGAAAAAAAATGAACAAGGATTAAACTCTGAACTTCAGATCTCTCCTACTAAAGCATAACACTTGTTTTATACAGTTTTCAGGAAGAGTTATTGGCCATTTTATGGAGACAACCTTATTGGGGCTGGCACCTTGCTCCATGCTCCTGCCTAATCGTTCTTAGCTCATTCAACAACAACTACTTATAATTTGGATGATTCACGGTTATAAAACTTTTACAGAAAAAAATGAAAGTCATTCCAGGAAAGTAATAGTCTTACCTTCATTGCCAATCCAAAGGTGGCTCCTTCAGAGTTTAACCTTGGAAGTGAATAATTTAGGTGTGTGTTTGCCACTTGGGAAGAATAACAATTCCCATCTGGAATCACACACACAGTGAGGTTTCCTGCTTGGACATTATTCAAAGGCATTGTAGATAAATTAGAGAAGGGTTTCCACAACTCACTGTTCGAAAACCCAGAAGAACTGAAGTTTGTGCTTTACTGTTGTATGTCAGTGACAGGAAGCTTTTTTTTTTTCTTGTCCATTACAGGAGCCTTTATGATCCCTTTCCTGATTTTGTTGATTCTGGAGGGTATCCCCCTGCTTCATCTTGAGTTTGCCATTGGTCAAAGGCTAAGGAAAGGCAGTGTGGCAGTTTGGAGTTCCATTCACCCTACCCTGAAAGGTGTTGGTAAGTCTGATGAGAATATAAAAAGCCACATAATAAAGCACTAGAACTAAGAACAAAGCTTCAGACTTTTCTTGTAGTGTGCCATATTCTGGTTGGATCAAACGGTCGCCAGAGGAACTTTCCAACCTGGACCATGACACTCTGTGATTCTGTGATCGTCACACACTTGAAAGGGATACAGACAGTTAAGATCACCGATGCAACAACTGTGTCTGTTAATCAATTACAAAAGATATTGCATGTGGAATTTTTCTAAATTCTTCAGAACCTAATTGCTCTCAGGACCTAATCATTAGCATTTACTCTCTCACAGAGAAGTCACCACAGGTTACTGGGGAGCAAATGGAGAAGGAGAGATACTAACTTGATTCCTACAGCTTTTCACAGGCTTTGCCTTCTGGCAGCTGAACATTCCATAAAAATAAGATTAGTTCACACACCTCTACCTACCTCTGTGGTGACACTGGAGGAGAAAGACAATCTGGGTCACATTTAGGAAAAATTCAGTTGATCTGTACATATACTTAGCTTCTCAGATTTCCTAGATATCAAAAGGCAAAACTGTGAATAGGAACTGTCCTCACTGGTGGGAGTTAATCTGCCCATAAACTTGGCTCCTAACTTCTGTTGTTTTTCAGGCATAGCAGCAATGTGTGTATCTTTCCTGGTGAGTTTATATTACAATACTATCATTGCCTGGGTAATGTGGTATTTCTTCAACTCCTTCCAAGAGCCCCTGCCTTGGAGTACCTGTCCTCTCACTGATAACAGAACAGGTATGTTCTATGAAATGTTGCATTTTGCCTCATAGCACATTTATTTGTCTGCAGCAACCAGACTAATGAGGGCTTTTTCTGTAAGACAACAGTAAGACAGGCCAATACTGTCAGGAATATTGGGCTATTTTAATATTTGTGTTCTGTAAAAATGCACACTATATAAAGATCGATATTTAATCTTTGAGGCCAGCATGGATGCTTTACATGAGACTTTGAAGCTGAAGTCACTGGAAAGATTTTGACAGATGTATTTACATTCAGAATATCCATAAAGTGCAAGTTTAGCATAAGCATTAACATTTTCCAGATTTAAATGTGGCCCTTCGTAACTCACATATGCCAGCCTGATTGAAATACTGCTGAATAGCACTTCCATGTTTCTTACAGCAGTTATCAATGCTAATATTAAGTAGCAGAGATACTGTGAAATGGCAAAGTAATCTCATTAATAATTTGGATTTACAAAAAAAGAAGAAAAAAAAAAGCTAATTATATTTTGAATCTTCAATCTGTAACCAGGAGTAAAATGGATAATTTGTTCTCCGTACTGATTTAAAATAGTGCTGAGAGTTTCAAAGCAATCTGTAAGTTATGAAACAGTGTCTACATATTGTAGTCAGCTTTGAGCTTCTCACCTGAACAGAAATGTAAATCACTGATAAAAATGTGGGAGGAAATATAAAGGTTTTGTCTATACCAGTGAGAGATGCCAAGACAGCAGGTTTCACGTACACAATGCAAAAATCAATTTCAGTCCCTGTTTGTGCTCTCCCATTTCTTTACCAAAAGCCCTTTCATAGCTCATTGAAAAGAAAAAGAAATGAAGAAGAAAACATATGCATGATCTACATTAAATATCATTGTCTCATGACATGTGAGCAACTTTGTTGTTCACAACCAGCCCTGCACAAGATTGCATGGAGCAATGGAGCAGGTTGTTCCCATGGATCAGTGAGCGGCTCTTTAGGGCTGCACTCCTCTTCTCCAGCATCATGCAAGGTCAGGGCATGGCAGAGCATTGCACGGCTCAGCGTCTTGCAGGCAGCTGGAAGTCCAGCTTAGAATCATAGGATCATAGAATATCCCAAGTTCAAAGGGATGCATAAGGATCATGGAGTTCAACTCCTGGACTCCAACTTGAGCTGACAAGTCCATAAATGATGCCCTACAAGGCAGAAGGATGAAGTACTGCTGACTGGTGGGAGGTGAAGAGCCCTCAGGCTGCAGGAGGCTGTAGGCAGGTGCCCAGACTTTACCAGGCAAGACACAGCAGAGTGTACATTGAAAGCCCAAAGCAGTTCTTTGGCTTGTTTTTTTTTTTTGGTTGGTTTTGGTGTTCTTTGAGATGAAGCGTGAAAAGTGCACAGCCATTATAAAGGTCATCCTAGCTACTTTTCTTCTGCATAAAAAAATAATCCATTCAATATACATGCATGTATTCTCATAAGTCCTCTACTTATTTTCCTTGGCACAAGAGGATTCTAATTGCATTTGTAGGAAGAAACAAAAAGCATATAGAAGGAAGAATCTTTGAAAGAGCTTCAAAGAATGGTTGAATTAGCCATGGATCAATCCTCTCACTTTAACTAATAACAATGACAAGACATGAAGAATGACTAAGAAATAACAATGACAACTGTACCCCTGTTAAATAATACTCTTTTTGAAAATTTAAAATCTGTTTAGCAATGAAAATTTTAAGGTCTGTTTAGCAATGAAATCTTTCAACAACAAATTAGTTGACTTTACATAGTACAGTTTTGAACACCGGTATTTATTATTTAACCTGCAGAATGACCGTAATTTTGTGGTTACAGATTACATAGAAGAATGTGCCAAGAGCTCTCCCGTGGATTATTTCTGGTACAGAGAAACATTAAACACCTCCACTTCTATTGAAGATTCAGGCACTATACAGTGGTGGCTTCTGTTATGCTTAACATGCGCATGGGGCATACTGTATGTGTGCACAATCAGAGGCATTGAAACAACAGGAAAGGTACTCTATTTTGTTTTATATGAAACAGATGACTTTCATTATGCTGTTGTGAGACCTTATTCACACGGATCTGAACACAGTGTAGAAACTGCCTGTTTCTTGACTGAATGCATGTCTAAAATTTCAGGTGTCATCATAGGGTACGTTTTTTGAAGGAGAAAGCTGAATGAGATGGAAATTGATCTGATTTAACCTGATTTTATTGATGTGGACATTGGCTTGAGCAGCTCAGCTTCCTTGTCCATAGAGACTCTAGAATAAGAGTCTTTAAGTATCACCACCTTAACGTTAACGTTTGCAGGATTGAGGCACTTGCCTTTTGCTGACCATTTTCTTCAAAACATATCTGTACAAATTTACCTGGGTGTGTGCCAGTCCTTGATATCATCTGTGCAAGTAAACATTATTCTGAGACGCCCTCAGCTAAGTGCTTCATTCTAAGTGTTTTATTTACATACTCCTTGTGCAGGCCGTGTATATAACATCGACTCTTCCATACCTTGTGCTTACCATTTTTCTAATCCGTGGCTTGACACTGAAAGGATCAGTCAATGGAATCGTGTTTCTCTTCACTCCAAACGTAAGTCACTGCTTAGTCCATGCCGTATCGAAACCACGATGGAGTTCTCTCTGTAATTAACAACTGAGTGAAAACGAATCTCCTCTGGTCGTGCCTTTCTGGCTGACCCTCAGGCATCTTAAAAGCCTTGATTCCGACAGGTGAATCAGATGTAAAACATACACAGACACATGTATACTCTCTCCCCATCTCCTCCATCAAAACCTGTTATAAAAAATGGAAGGATCATTGCAGATATGCAAGGGAGCTCTTTCAAGGGAGCTTGCTTTCTTTTCCAGGGATGCCTGGCATTCTAGTTAAGGGTGAGTCTAGATTGAAGGCACAAATCACATAGCTGGGAGGAAAACCATCTAATTGGGATAGCTGTACAAAAGAACTACTAGGATGGTTTAACTGTGCAACAGATTTTAAACAAAATTTGAAAAGATTTTCATGTTTGATGAGCAGACCTCTGAGTGGTCACTGCTAATGCAAAATAATGACCTTTCTGAAATGGGCATGGCAACTGTCAGCTATTTACTAGAAAGTCAATTGTTTATCAGTTTTCAAAATACTTGTAGAAAACCTGCAGATAGGCTTGCATTTGAGGGGAAAAAAAGAAAAAAAAAGTAAGTATGATGAAAGAACAGACAATTTTTACACTCTTCAAAAATGTAAGCACTGCATGTCTGACATTCTTGTTGTTTTAAATTCCTCATACTCAGCCTAACTAGAAATGTTACATAGACTGTATGTCTGATGCCCCAGGTTACTGAGCTGGCTAACCCAGTGACATGGCTGGATGCGGGTGCACAGGTGTTTTACTCTTTCTCCCTGGCCTTTGGAGGCCTCATTTCATTCTCCAGTTACAACCCTGTTCAGTAAGTATTCAGGCAAAAGCCATTTTTTACATGACTATTTAATTCTTTCAAAAGAAGCCTATCCACTTTGGCCCTACTGTTATGCAGTAATCATGAGACTGGGACACCATCCTGTCTACCAGGTAAGGCACAACTTGTCTTTCTGATCCTGCTCTCAGGAGCCAAAGATTCCAGGTCCAAGGGCTGGCTGACTTCCTAAAGAACAACAGTGTGGGTCATGTTAGAAAGCAGGGACTGGCTACGTGCCACAAGGCGGGAGCATGGCTTTGCTATTCCTTTTCACACAGCTAATGTTACATGCATTTCAAAGCAATTCACAGATGACAGCTGTAATCTTTTGATAAGGGATTAGAAGAGGTATTTAGGAATTTTTAAATTCAGATTCAGTCGCTTCCTTTGTGCATGAGATGGGGCCAAGAAAGAGATGGAGTACAAACACTCTTCACCCAGGGACTAACCCAACCAGCAAATTATGATGTAGTGCTGCATTCTGCCTCCCAAAATATTGGAGCAGCCATCAATGCTTCTTAGTGCCTGCCATCCTTTCATCATTGTCTTTTTGAAAGGCAAACTTCATGGCATTCTCTGAGCCCAATATTACTGACAAATATCTCCAAATTACCACAGTTTAGTGCAAGCTTTTGTTTGCTTTTTCCTCTTGGCTGATTTCAAACCCAAATCTTTCACCTTGCAGCAGAATACTCTACTTGTGTCCTACAATAATATGTGCATGCATACATGCATGTGAGGCACAAATGCAACTGGTTTGGTTGCATTTGTGTCGAGGAGGAGCCTGAGCATCTCACCTTCTCTGAAAGAAAGAAATACATTATATAAGCCTGTCTCACGATACAGTGAAAAAAATGACAGCAGAAATGGCAGAGAACTTCAACCCAGTGCCCTCAACCACTTACATACCTTCTTGCAGTGCTATGAATCAGGAAAGATCACAAGTCTTTGCTGGCTTTCGTCGCCTCTCGAAGGTGATCATAAAATTAAATATGACAACATCAGATTAATCCCAATAGCCCTGCCTTGTCCAAGAGAAATACAATAACCAGAGTTTTATAGCCTTCTAATAAAACCATTAACTAATTTCATATTGATTCTTTACCTATCCTCTCAGATGAAAGTCTCTTCCTGGCTATGTGGATTTTCCATCTCAGCACAGACAAGAGGAGAAATGTCTGCAGCAGAAAAGTCTTTACAAGGCAATTTAGCTTTCTCAGCAGAATAAATTACCTCTCCCACTTTCTCAGCCTACCATTCCCATAGTATTTCCAAAGTTTGGAGACATTTTGAGCCATCTTGCATCCAACGGTCAAACAAAACTCTTCCAAAATACTGTTGGCTACTGTATCTTCACCATACTACAGTTTACTGGAAGCTTTTGTTTGCTTTTTCCTCTTGGCTGATTTCACACCCACATCTTTCACCCTGCAGCAGAATACTCTACCTGCATCCTACAATATGTGCATGCATACATGCATGTGAGGCACAAAGAGGAGGAGACATACTTTTTTGCTCCTCCTGTTCCACTTGCCATGGAAGTTAGAAAAAAACAGAGGCAATTATTCCTTATGCACAGGGTTATTTGAGGGGGAAAAAAAAAGAAAAAAGAAAAGCATAGCTATTAGTTTGCTTAAGGCACTGAGTTTGAATTCACTAAATCTATCTTTAGCAGCTGCATTACAGTAACCTTAGAGCCCATACTGATGTACAAAAGCATCTGTAAACTACTTTTCTGTTCGTCTTGGTAGCCAGTTTTGGGGATGCATTTGAAATCCACTGTCTCTTCTCTCTGAATTGCAGCAATAACTGTGAGAAAGATGCTGTGATTATCTCTGTGATCAATGGTTTCACATCCATCTATGCAGCGACTGTCATATACTCCATCATTGGATTCAGAGCCACAGAAAGATATGATGACTGTTTCAACACGTAAGTTATTGAAAAAGCAGAGTATCCAGATGTTTGTTTGGCTGAAGCACTTCTCTTAGCATGACCATAACGCCTCTATCATTTCTGAGTAATTACAGCTCACAAACACGTGCTTTTGGACCACCCGCTACCCCCCAAAAAAACAAAAGAACCTCACAGGGAGTGATAATTGTATGAGCTACTTCATTTCCTACATAGATGTTGTATAAGCAATCACATTTTACATTATTCCTCAGCGTTTCCAAAAGTAACAGGGGAGGTCATTCTGTATTTGAATGGTGGTGGCTTTTTTCCCTGAAACACCTGAGATATAACTGCAGTTAATGTGAATATCTGCAAACATCAAGGCAGATTCAGTTCATGACACATTTTTTTCATCAGAACACACTATAATACCTACAGTTTTAGAGTGAAATGAAATAATGCTGAGAAATGGCCACATCTGGACTACAGTGTAGGCACTTAATTACTGCTAGTGACTCTGCATGCTACACAATTACCCAGAGCTAGAGTAACTAATCTTCCCATTTTACTTCATTTAATCTTTATCAAACACAGAAAAATTGTGCAGCAACTTTGCTAAAAATTGCAGAATTCAGAATTATCTCTGTCAGCTGAGCCAGTGCATGGCATAGATGCAATATAACCTTAGTCAGTTCCACATTTACTCTGCTTGTCACAGAGGTACCTAATTTCAATGGAGAAACTGAGTCTCCTTTCTCAGATGGGCTGCCAGGTGTCACAGGTACCAGTTAGCTCTGCCATACCCAGCTGGGAAAGTCCATGATGTGTAACTGCAAGCACCTGACACAACCCCAAGAGCTTCCCAGGCTAAACGGCTAAGCACATCCATTTGCAGTGCAAAGAGGAGCAGCCAGCTGTTGTAGGGATCTCCGAAGTGTCTGATCCCTTCAGCTGTGATCTGGGTCCTGAAAGACATCACTGGGCTCATGTGGGAAAAAGAAAGGAAGAATTTCACTTGTGTGAAACCACTGGACTCCCCAATTTCCTAATCTGATCCCGAGCAGCAAAAGCTTTGATTCCTTTGAAACTTCTTTATGAAAGACATTGTGCTCTTAATAACTCAAGGATGAAAATGAATTCTGAGGGTGTTACAAATAAGCACTTTCAAAATACCTGTATCTCACTTTTACAGAAATATTCTTACCTTGATAAATGCATTTGATTTGCCAGAGGGCAATGTAACCCAAGATAACTTTGAGCAAATGCAGCAGCTGTGCAACATGACTGATCCTGTCACTTTTGCAAGCCTTAATTTTGAAACCTGTGATCTGAAAAGTTTATTAAGTGAGGTAAGTTTTACACTATATCTCATACCGATACCACTTATATTGCAAAAACTGTAGTAACATTTTTACTTTTATTCAATTAGCATTTTTCATTATGAGTGTGGGTGAGTTTTTTTGGTATTGCATTTTTTTTTTCTTTAATTATATTTCTACTCACTGTGGTTTGCTTGGAATGCTCTTGGGCGAAATGTTTACTTCTGTTTATTCCAAAGAATATTGTTTTGCTTTTGAAGAGAAAGGCATTTTAAAAGCAGTTCAACTCCTCTGAAAAGTCCTTTCAAATATGGCCTGGTGTAGCTGCTTGCTGCTGTTTTGACATTTCTATACAGCTACTGGCTGCAGCTATGGTGGCAGCTTCTGGCACATGTGATGTACAAACAGCTTTCCCAATGGTCATAAAAGCTTCTTTTGGCTTATATCATCCTTTGATGAACAGTTCATCACTGCTACCACTTTCCACCACAGTCTCACTTAGTAGTAGTGCTTTATGGATGGCAGAACTATGCTAGGATAAACAGGTAATCAAGGCTAACTTGGAATTATAGAATCACAGAATGGTTTGGGCTGAAAGGGACCTCAAAGTTCAACCACTGCCACGGGCAGGGCTGCCCCCCACCATTTCAGCTGCCCAGGGCCCCATCCAACCTGACCTTGAGCGCCTCCAGGGATGGGGCACCACAGCTTCTCTGCATTGGAAATGAAATCATACAGCTTTTTGTTTTTTGGTTCCATGAAACAGGACTTGTATTATAATTACAGTGAATACATGGCTGCATTTGGAGATCTTTGTGAAAAAAAAAAGAAAGTATAATTATTGTTGCATGCTGTAGCATACACCAACTCCAGTGAATACAGATGTACATTTGTGATGTTAGTGAAGCTAATTTTTGAAGCTTCTGAAATCTTACACAGGGAGTTGAAGGAACTGGCTTAGCCTTTATTGTCTTCACTGAAGCTATCACCAAGATGCCTGTCTCACCTCTGTGGTCCATCCTCTTCTTCATCATGCTCTTCTGCCTGGGTTTGTCATCTATGTTTGGAAATGTAGAAGGTGTGCTTGTACCTTTACAAGATCTCAAAGTCGTACCCTCTAAATGGCCTAAGGAACTCATTACAGGTAAGTGCTTTATCAGAGACAAGTGATCTCCACCCCCCTCAATTAGCAACTGATATGCTAAAAAATGCAGTGCTACCCAAACAGATTTATGGGCAAGTTTCTCCTAAAACTGATAAAAAATTTGGGGTATATATATATGTATATATATCGATAAGCATACACATATATATATATGCAGAAAAGTTTCAGTGAGGCTTTATTCAGTCTAAAATCAAGTACTGCCCAAAAATGGAAACAAAGGGCCTTCCCTTAGTCCTTGAGTCATAAAGCCCATAGCAGTGCCATGTGAGGAATCTTCTGGAATAGAAGGTATTCTGAGCTTGAGCACTTTGTGTCAGATACCCAGAAAATGCCCTGCTTCTATTCAAGGGGATGTGTCTCAGTTCTCTACCAGTCTTGTTCTCAGTTGCCTAGCAGGCACTTTTCCTCTGGAAGCCTTCCAGAAGGTGATGTAGTTCCTCAGCAGCAGTGGCTGCCCTGCTCACCTGGACATGGCCACAATGTTCTGATACAAGCAACTCCTCAGCACCCACAAGGAACCCAGAAGCCCACCACTAGTTTCACTAGTTTTTTGTTGATTCTTTGGTTACTTTTGGTTTTGTGTCTAAATGTACTGCTGTTTTGTATTGTTTTTCACAGGTATCATCTGCGCAGGGTCTTACTTGATAGCTTTCATTTTTGTCCTGAGGTCTGGCAATTACTGGCTTGCTCTATTCGACAGTTTTGCTGGCTCCATTCCTTTGCTAATAATTGCCTTCTGTGAGATGTTTGCAGTTGTCTACATTTATGGAGTAGACAGGTATGAAACACAAGTTAAACATCACTAGCCAGTAGTGTATATATTGAGTAGTTGTATAGCTGCAGTCCTGCTGTAACACAGTGCACATCATTTCTGTTATAGAAGTCACTGGAATTATGCAACTGTAGTTTAGGGTGGCTTGTATGATTTAGGTTTCTAAAAAAATTCTCAACAAGAAGAAATGATGCTTTGTTAGGGATTTGGTGAGGATTTTTGTTTGTATATGAAAGATATAGACTCTTTCATTAATGCACTGGTGACAGATAATCCTCTGTAACAATCAGCTAAAATAAATACGTTCCTAAAATGCTAGAAGGGAATATCAAGCATTACCAAGTGCCCTAGAGTGCATAAATGCCACTGTAACTCCTTAATGTTGTAAATATCATTTACAGTAAACCTTTATCAGAAGAACTGCATAAAATATTTCATTAGCAGAAGCAAAGCATAAGCACGCTGGCACTGAGCTAAAAGCTTAGAACACAGGTATATTCCAGGATTGTTTAAAGCAAATGCCAGATGTTACTGCCCAAAGCAGGCATCGCCATGCAGATTACAGATACTGCTTTACAACAGGATTCTAATCCAAGGCTACCGAGATATGTTCCTGTTAGACTCAAGACCTTATCAATTCCAGCAGCAAGTAATTATCCTAGCAACTTTTTAGAGACTTAGAAAGTTCAACTTCTCCATCTGCCCATTCATAATTAATACATAAGAAATAAATACATTAAAAAAAAAGTGTAAAGCCTTCAGTCACTCATAGGTTCTTGCTCAAATCTGTATCAGCCCAAGCTGTGCTGCTCCTAGCGATGGGCAAAGGACCTCTGGCCCCTGTTCCCACACTGAGACTTTAATGCTGCGTGAGGAGGTGAGAGTCTGCTTAGATAAATTAGCTCCCTGTCTCAGCTCCTCATCACCATGTTCCACACACACTGGTGGGCTCTCCGGCCTCCAAAGCCCTGAGTCTTCCACAAGATGCGGTCCTGCCTTGGCAGGAGCTGTGTAGAATGCTCCATCTGCATCCCTCAGAGCTTGGCAGGCAAGACAGAGCACTCTCCGCAGAGGGACAGAGGACATTCATTCAGGGAAAGGAAGGAAGTGGATCCAAATCTGGATCTGAAAATTCTATTCAGGAATGCTGATTAGATCCCAACCAAGCTTCTTTAGTTTTGTTGGCTAATTTGGCTTTCGTGTGTGGCTGCAGGGGACCATGTGTGCCTAGCTAGGGAAGATAAAGGAATAATAGAGGCCTCAAACTGCCAAACTAGTTTTTATTTAATAGTGTGTGCACATAGCACTGCATTATGTGTGGGGGTCATAAACAGGGTTCAGGATTGTGCTCACAATATCTGCAATACAGGGATGGATTCTTCTTGGGAGAACATATTTGTTCCATTTTCTACTGTGTGCTCAGTGCTTAACCTGAATGACATATTTCTAGGTGCCCTTAATGAGCAAGTATGAAGATGAAATACTACTCAAACCAAGAAAACTGATAGAAATCCAAATTAAGCAAGCATTATCCACAGAATGTAATTTTAAAAATTATTCCAACTTGCTTCTTTGGAATACTGTGTCTTTCCTTTTAATCGATGCAGCTCTGAGATGCTTACAAAAAAACCCAACCCTGAAACAACTACCTGAAACTCCACCTACACTACCTCTTATTCTGAAACTATTTCATATATGCTTCACAGAACTCTTGAAGAAAGTACCTTTCCAAAAATAATTTTCCTACCTTACTTTCGGGAAGTATGAATTAGAAACTTATAATTACAGTAATCTCTCCCCAGATTCAGGCTGTGTGGGTCCATCTTGGGTGTCAATGTCAGTCCTCCACTCACACAGACATCAGCAAAGTATGGGGAAGCACGGTTGAGTGTCACTTGAACTCTCCTGCTTCTGGGCCTGCTTTTGATCCTTACGTATTTTTATTGTCCTGAAGTTCCTGTTCTTGCTCCTAGGTTTAACAAGGATATTGAGTTCATGATTGGACACAAGCCCAATATATTCTGGCAGGTAACCTGGAGAGTTATCAGTCCTCTCATTATGTTAGTTATCTTCTTATTTTATTTTGTGGTGAAAGTCAATGAAGAACTGCTCTACAGTGTTTGGAATCCTGAATATGTAAGTATAAAAAACCAAAATATTTATTTAGAATTACTTGGTATCTCCTTCTTCAATGTAAGAGTCATAGTCAGTTATATTCATCTTTCATCTCAAATAGGTTTCAGATTAAAAAAAAAAAAAAAGTTAAAATACAAAATTAATAATAAAAGAGTAGCACTTAAAAAAATAAGTCCTAAATTCAGCTTTACTGAAGTGAACAAAACCCTCAACCATTAATCCAATTTTGAGTGGGGCCTCAACAGGACCACTTCAACAGATGTCTGTTGCACGGTAGGAAGCATAGAAGAGCTGGAAACATCATGAATTTTCTGTGTTGACAAAAGACCATGTCTGTGAAAGCATTTTGTATTGGTTACTGTGTCCATCTAAAAGCACAGAACAGCAACGGTGCTGGTTACTCATCACCGACTGAAGAAATTAATATTCTCCTAACCGGATTTCTTCTTTCGTCTTCTAAATATACTTGCATCATTTAAATTACAGCACTAAATCACCTACTTTTCCTTTCTTCCTCTTGAAGAACAATAGGCTGTATGTGGTACCAGGACAACAGAATAAAAACAAAGATGAGGGGTTCATCATTTTCTGCAGGACTTCATCTCCTCCTTGCTTATCTGTTTTTCTCTTCTCTGGCCTTATGAAACTGGAAACTGCTCTTGAATCAGCAAATCCATGTGCCCTTGTGGCTAACTGCTGCTGCAGTACTGTTTCTCTTCTGTTAAAATACTGAATGCACATATTTTCAGGTATTTGCTCCTCTCACTTCATATAACTTGCTTTATTCTTTCAGGAAGAGTTCCCAAAACCACAGAAGATTGGATATCCTGGCTGGGTCTATGTTATTATTGTAATCATCGCTGGTGTGCCTAGTTTGATCATCCCTGTCTTTGCCATCTACAAAGCCATCAGAAATTGCTGTCAGAAGAGAAGTGATCGTACAGGCCTTATAAGCTCAATATCTGAGACGTCTGTTAATGGCAACTTAAAGAATTCAGCATAAAAGCATGTAAAAATGTGGAAGAATGCCTTGCTAAGAAAGCCAAAAGATTTTCTTTAAAGAATTCAGAATCAAATTTATTGCCATAAAAGGATAACTACGTGTTGTTTCTACGTAAGCGCTTGCTTACTTAGGAATGCAAGGTACAGTGAAGAAGTGATAGCTTGGATCCTGGGAGCCACATTTGCAAAACAGGCCAAATAATTTCTCCTGCTTCTGGTTTTGAAGCCAGTTTGTTTGAAACTGGCTTGGAGGACTCTGTCTGGGGATGCACTGCGCTTGGCAAGCTTTAAGTGACTCTTCCCTGTCTAAACATTCTGGTTGGGTGACCAATCTGAAGGGTAATTTATACTGACTTCTATTGCACGTTAAATTGTTTTTACTTTACATGCCACTGTGTTGCACAAAGCCACCACTATTATATCTCATTCAGAAGTTAAAAATATTTAATAAAAACATTTCTAAGAACTAGACAGATTGATTCATGTATAATTCTGGGTATTTTATTATTCTCCTGTCCAAGTTCCTAGCAGCCTCAAGTTGCACCACAGGAGGCTTATATTGGACATCAGGAAGGATCTCTTCACAGAGAAAGAGATCAGTCATTGGACAGGGCTGCCCAGGGAGGTGATGAAGTCCCTGCTCCTGGAGGTATTTAGAAGATATGTGGCCATGACACTAAGGGACATGGTTTAGTGACGGGAGCCAGTAGGTCAGGCTTATGGTTGTACTTGGTGATCTTGAAGGTCTTTTCCAACCTAGATGATTGTATGATTCTCTGGTTCTATGATATCTACTCTAGAGGTTATTTTTAGACTACAGCTACACCAAATAAGACAGTGAAGTACCAGGCAATATATTTATTTGCATTTCAACTTAAAAAAAAATATTCTTTGAATATTAAAAATATGAATATTAATATTTATGCACAATAATAATCTGAATAATAATATCCAAAGGATAATTAAAGCAAGAGTGGGGTTGTGGTTGGACTCAATGATTTTTAAGGTCTTTTCCAACCTGAACAATTCTATGATTCTATGAATATATTTTATTTAAAATCTTTCAAGTTGCTATTCTGTAATAGGAAAGGCAGTCAGATTTTCCTAATGAGCTGAGTCTGAAGCAGCTGCAGGGGGCAGGGATGGAGGTACTGCCAGGACAGCCCCAGCACAGCACTCTCTGGTCTGGAGCACAACAGCGGTGGGGGGGAGGGTGGTAGGTGCTGTAGCTGATTTCTGTGATGTGGATGTTCTATAAAGGTGTGGAGTGCAAAACAGCAAAACCCTGGTATTTTGGAAAGAGAACATTAAAGTTTTTCTCACAGGCTTTCAATTGAAGGCAAGCACTCAGCTGTTACATTCCTCAGTAACTATTTAATGAAAAATAAAAATAGTCACTTGGGATTCATTGACAGGTGGGAAGTGATTAACCTCAGGCAGTTATGGTGAAAGCAGACAAGATTTTGATGTCTGAACATATGTGGTCTTGTCTAGAGAACAGTCCCATCTTGGGTTTGCTTAGGAACAAATGTTGAAGGGATCCTGAAAGAGTCCCAGCCATAGTGTGTTGTACCTTTCAAATAATTTCTGTCAGTCACAGGTATGTGTGTGGATGTTCAGAGGGAAAAGCAATATGGAGGACAGCGATCTATGCAGCAGGAGCTGTGTGGCTGCAGCTGGTCTGTGTGTCCCAATGGCAGATCTTGAGGTGGGCAAAAAGCTACTGCAAGTACAGCCATGAAAACACACCTTTATCAGGTTCTATTTGAGGTTTTGGTATAACAGCAACAGGTAAATCTAATTAAGACTAATTTAGTAAAAAAAAAAAATCACTTTTTGTACTTACCAAAGATGTCTTCAGTCACTCAGCTAACAAAAAGTCAATGCTTCCTTAATTCACAGATCTACACATCTTACAATGTTAATGTCTTAATGCTGTAAAGGTCTCTTTTTAATTATATTCAGCGTCACACTTCTTTGATGGTATCTGAGAACAGAAGGAGAACAGAAAATAAAAATCTGTTTGATCCCAAGTTACCCATTAACAACATATTCCTAAGTTCCCTAACTATAGAAGGAACTGCAAAACATCAAGAGTGGTCACTCTGTCTATATAATAATAATTCCTGGTTTGGTATTTAAACTGTGGCACTTCCAATGACACGTTCCTTTGCATTACATAAAAACAAAGCACCGCCTTTTTTGGAGAAACCCTTCTGTCATTCCCCATAAAACCTGCAGCAGAGACACGTTTTGAAGAATCTTCCCATTTATAAGGAAAGGGACTAGAAAGCCAAAGGTACTTCGTACTAGAAGATTTACCAATGGACATGCCACCTGAAGTCCCTAAAGAAGATGGCAGACCAAAGTGGGATAACAAGTTCCAGTATATCTTAAGTTGTATTGGATTTGCCGTCGGCTTGGGGAACGTGTGGCGGTTTCCATACTTGTGCCAGATACACGGAGGCGGTAAGGCTGAAGTGGGACTTTGCCAAAATATTAAGCCACGATTCCGATATAATTGTGCTAACTTATGATGGGCATGGAACTTACATATTTGCATCACTTTCTTTTTAGCTATTGAGTTCTCAAATTCTCATAAATATTTGGCTTTCTCTTTAGATTGGCTTTCTCTGTAGAAATACATTTTGTTTTTAAAGGATGCATTTGTTTAGGAAATAAGACCAACTTGTTGCTCAGCTCTGACGCTGCTGCTACAGTCCTGATGGGAGGAGGAAGATCACTTGCAGTTTGCTACCTTTAGGAGAAGCCAGAAGTCCTGATAAGGCTTTAGTGAGGCAGTTCCCCCAACAGTTGGCTGTGGTGCTTAGCCAGGGAAACAAGAATCACTCCTCTCCCTTCTCTGCCACCTTCAGGAGGTAACCCACAAGCCATGGCTGAGTGAAGCTAAATGGCACTTTTTGATGGCTGTGAAGCTGTCTGAAATGCTTGGCTGATTTAACACAGGCAAGCTGATGCTGACACCTGCCTAAGCTTTTCTGTGGGCACCATTCCCATGAAGAATTGCTTTAGAAGCAGCCAATTTAGTAAATACGAACGGATCAGAAATAGTAAGCTCACTGCTTACAGCAGCTTTTGAGAGGTACCATGGTAACTTGTCTCAAGTAGAGCAATGTAGCAAATTCTTCAAGCCCAGTTTTATTTGTTATCGTTCAATTTACGAGATAAGTACAAAATTGAAACTGAGAGAAACAGGCAAATGGCAGGAAAAAAAATGGTTCAATCTAATTCTATCAAGGTATCTCCATTGCTTCATGAACTACATATATTTGAATAAGCCAAGGAACCACAAACAGATGCTGCCATTAATAGCAGGAGGTATTTCAGAAAGAAACATAAGGACTCTGTGAGCATCTGAATGAGTGAAATCAAGCAGGCTTTCTCAGCATAAAGCATCCTGCCATGCACAAACACTGCACGGGGAAACAGAAGGAGATACTGCTACTGATGCTAACACAACCTTTGTGCCCATTTTTCAAAATCAAGATGAAAAAAAAATGCAGAAGATCCTCAAGACTTATTTGAGATCTGGAAAATGCATGGTATATGGACTGAGTTAAGCATCCAGCCCATTTAACTCACCAAGTTGAAAATGAATGAATCTATTTGCCCTAGTTTACAGATGAGGACATGGAAATTATTTTGACAGCAGGGAGGTCTTTAGCAGTGAAGATGTAACAGCTGGAAGCCACTGTTGCACTAATTCAAGTAAGAAAAAAGAAGCAGCAGTAGGTAGGTGTTTCTCAGGAGACCTTATACTTTATATTATTTATATTCAAAGATGGGAAACCCAGTGAAGCACTCTCAGCTACTTACCATAACCAGGTGGCTAAAAAGCCATAGCTGTTAGCATGCTGTTTCTCTGTCAATTGAAATGGCTGGAAAAAGCCTGTCACTGCAGCTAATGACACACACATAGTGAGGCAGAATACACGCTTTTAGAGGAACATCTACAATGCAGAAACAGTATGTGGCTGAAGGGGGGGTGTTCTGGAGTTGGACAAACAACCTGCAGCATCTCAGATGGCCTGCCTGAGAGCAGGCAACTGAGCATGTCCGTGAACCCAGCACGTCCAGAGCAGAATTTTTGAGTCCTGGGACAGCCTGAACAGCAAAGACAAAGCAACACACGTCTCTTGGGAACAGCCAGCACTTACACGGATTCTTCAGGATTTCATTTTTCCAGAAGTGAATTTCAGTTTTTTTCTCTTGTAGGTGACTCAGTATTTTTTGATCCCACTCTAAACTACTACTGTGAGTGAAAAAAAGGTACAGTCCTACAGCTCACTAAGCTCTAGGAAATGTGAACCAATGACCTGTGCTAGTGACAAGTGAAAGGAAAGCTGCTTGGTGCCATGCTAAATCCTATGCTAGCATGTTTTCAAATGACTCATAAAGTTTGTCTTTAATTAAGCATCTTAACCACAGGAAGCCAGGAAATAAGTCTGGGCCCCTCTATGGAAAGTTAAAAACTTAAGAGAATGCATAGGATGGAGAGGGCTAAGAAGAACACTGACAACACCTGGTAAGCCAGTGGCACGTCATGCTACTGCCAACACAAGTAGCTAACAACAGCCTGGGCAGGAAGGCAGTCACAGGTTTCTCTCTGCCTTTGGTTTCAGATGCTCAGCTCAGCAGGGATTGTGCTGGGCATGGCTTTTCTACTCCACCTGTTTCTGTGGTCCAATGCTTTTAGACTCAGACAAACCCAGTCTGATCTCTCATGTGCTCACGCCCAACACTTAAGGCAACCATTTCACAGTGAAAGAGACTGAAATGAATGAGGAAGATATGAAAGGGTACAAAAGTTATGTACACCACCCAACACTCTCCTCCTGCATCCTTGCCCTACACACTGCTCCCATACCAGATAGGCCACAAGACTGAGGGCAAGGACACCTTAGAGAGCACACTGTGACCAGAAAGTCTGTTTGCTTCTGTGGGCGCTGATGTATCTCACAGGCACTGGTAGGACAAAAAAGGCAGGTCCTAGAAGAGTTTTAAAGATAATAAAAATTGGGAAAAGCTACAAGGACAAAGGCTGAGTATTCTTTTTCACCTTAAGAAGTCGTTTTATCAGTGAAAAAAAATGATAAAAAACAGAGCAAGGAAGCAGAATCTGTGACACCATCCAGAGTATTTAAGGGTGGTGAGGCACTGGAACAGGTTGCCCAGAGAGGTGGTGGATGCCCCGTCCTTGGAGGCACTCAATGTCAGGCTGGAGGGGGCTCTGAGCACCCTAACCTGCTGTAGGTGTCCCAGTTCGCTGCAGGGGAATTGGTAGGAATGGTCTTTAAGGATCCTTTCCAACTCAAATTGTTCTATGATACAGATACTCTGCATTACTACAAGCAGTGGCACAAAGACAGTGATGAACGAAGCTCAGTGTATGGTCACACGGCCAGTATTTGGTCATTGGATTTTAACAAAGGGCTCAGAGAGCTCAGCTGATGACTATAACAATTTGCTGACAAAATTCTCTGGGATTGATAAATAATTCATCCTGGACAGCAGGTGTTGGGAGAATGTAAGTGATTGATGAAGACCAAAAAAGAAGACAGAGCTGTTAGATTTTACAAACGTGCCTAATGTGGTTGCATTTTCATTCAGCCAGTTTTAGACAGAGATGCGATTTGGGGTTGCACTTTCGAAAGCAAACAACTCAGATGCAAAAGCCCAGTAGATCTTCAGGTGTACTGCAGTGTACCTGAAGATGTGAACAGCAGCATAATGGTTAACCATAAGACCCAAGAGGTGGTGGCTCAGCACCTCAGCCCCAGCCACGAGCACAGCAAAACCTGGTATGGAAATGTCATAGAAGATCCAGTCTATGGCTGAATGTCTTCGGGGGTGTAGATCACATTTTCACTAATGATCCAGGTGTTTAAGAGTCAGGCAATGCACTTTTCCTCATTTCTAGATCTTTTAAAAAGCAAGAGATAAAAATAAGTGCTTGTATATTTGTTCCATGTCAGCTGTTCTCCTCAGACCTCTGAACCTTATTCATCGCACATTAGTGTTACTCAGTAACTTGGATCTAATATAATATCAGTTTTGCTGACATTTATCACCTGCTTTCGTTTACTGATTATTTGGATTTATTGCCTGAGTTAAGTTAGCTATTTACTTTTCATGACTAATGGATATGAAGGCTGTTTGCCACAGCAAGCGGAGACAAATACAAAGGTTCCCAGGCAACTGGGATTGAAAAGATGTTTCTAAATGGTCTGGTATATATTTTGTCACCTAGAACTGAGACTCAAACAGGTCATATAGGCATATATCTACATACATATGTACATGCATAGACATCTGAAAATACTTAAAAAAAAAAACAAACAAAAAACCTTCAACTAACATACTGTGAAGTTGTACCTGATTACAGCTGGTATGCACTGGTCTAACCAAGGGGTATGAAAAATTATGCGCGTAGTGCCTGAGCCCAGAGAATAACTGGAAAATGCCTTTAATATAAATCACAGTTCTTTTTAGGAAAATAAATACACCTTAGACTCCTGCTAAAAGGGCAGAATGTCCACGTGCTTCTGAGGGAATGCTTTCCAGATATTCATAACCTATGGCCTGTCTGACCTTTTGCTAAAATCTGAATGACAACTTGCAAAGAAATGCAGTTGCTTGGCTCACTGCATTCAGAAGGAACTAAAATCTGAAACAACACATAAGCCTAAAAGATATTGTATAAAAATAAACAGATAAAAAGAAAAAAAAAGTATATTGCAAAGAGCAGAACTTTTCACTATTTGACAAAACAATTAATTCAATGATCACCTGCTCCAGCTTTTCACTGAGGAATTGAGCAAGACACAGTAATAGTTCAGGAAATTAGGTTTGCTTCTGGGCTCAAGAAATGGAAAGAATCATCACTGTGAGGAATCACAAAACCCCAAGAAGCTCAGGTTTCTTGGGCTGTGTCCTCATGAAGAAGCAGTACGGACCTGGAAGAGCAGGTCTGTGGAGCAAAGCAGCTGTCCTTGAGACCCAGCATCCATGCCATACACATCTGAGGGTACTATCTTTTAATTTCAGGCTTGCTTCAGCCTGAACTTGGTCCAACCAAAAGTTGATTTGTGGATGGAGTGCTTTACACACACTTCCAATAACAGGGCAGCTACTACAGTGACTGTAGAGCTCTCCTCATTCTAAAGGCTCTTTGCAGTTAGCAGCAATACGAAGCATGACATGCCAGCACTCCTCATTGCTTGGGGCTTTACCATAAACAGAAACAACTTACCAATAAGCCAACTCTACTGCATTTCTGTTGTGCCTGTGCTACACATCATATACACACTGATACGTTAACTATCTGTGTTTGGATGATGAGCTCTGTTTTGTGACACACACTCTGTGGTAGGTACCAACATGAAACTTCATTCTACTTCTTGCATTTTCCTCTTCCTAGATCTCTGATAGCAATGTTCAAAAGATATACAAGTTCTGCCTTTTGGCATATCCTCCTCTAAGGATTAAACAGACCCTCGATCATACAACACCAGTGGGTTCTTATTCACCATTAGTATTTGCCACCTTTTTTATTCTATGTGTAGGAGATTTTATTGAGAAGGAGTGCAAGCTTCAAATGCTTGAGCAGACTGTGCTTTTCCTATTTTCCTTTTATCTAAAAACAAAAGCAAATAAATAACTAAGCCTGTGAGCTGAACCTCTGCACTCTGAGCCACCTATTTGAATTTGGTTTGAGAAAGATTAGTTCCATGAACTACTTTTAACCCAATCTTTTGCCATCTTTTCACAATTGCAGGCATCACACTTTTTACATTGCTTTCATGAAAAACAAATATTTTTTTTCCCCTCAAAGCATGACATTATGTTGCAAATACAACTGGAGATGCGTACAAACCAACACAAAGTAAAAGGCCTTCTATCTGCAGAATATTCAAATGTGCTCTGCTGTGAACTAGCAAACAGAGGAAAGAGAAATAACACAGGGCAGTTTGCACTCATTACTGCAGGGTTATTTCCATGGAGGTATGATACAGGAGATCGGTGTCTGGTGGAATGGCTGCAAGGAAGAGCTCAGAATCCTCAGATTACTTGTTCAGGAGCCACCACCCAGAGATGTGACAGCCCAACCATTTGACTGCCAGCAAGGCAGGTGCGTTGCAGAAGTGGCTTATTCTGACAATCTCACCAGGCCTTGAACAAGAGCACAGGGCTGAGGGAGGGGAGAGGCTACAAAGCCCCTGGAAGGGCATGAGAGTTCCCTCAATATTTATACAGCATATCCAGTGACTGCCTCCAGTCTAGATTTCATCACTTCAGATAAATGAGCTGCTGTGGTTCCCACACTCTTCTAAATCTCTTGCTTTGTACCTGGGTACTTAAGAACCTCCTCCAAATAGGGGGGACTGCCAAGCAGGGCTCTCAAGCATGTCAAGTGGGGACCTCATGTCCTAAAAGTCAACAGTGAGACTCCTCCAAATCTGCTTCTTAGTGTTAAAACATCTTAGGAAACCAGGTCACAGAGATGTTTGTTTCTACCTTTAGCAAATTAAGAGCAGTTCCTCACTGAAAGGGGCATCATGTATGTTTTTTTCCCCATTTATTTCTTTGTAGAAAAAGTGAATAAACAACTCACCTTGTCTGGGTGTTGCATATAGTTATTGCAATTATCTAGCAATGGGTAGCCACGTTATTGCAGTTTCTAGCTCGAAGTGATTTGATTTATGTGCTCCACCTTTCTAAACAGTCATTACAAAACAGAAGCAGCTCCAGGAAGAGCTCAAATCCATGGTAACTCCCCACTGCCTTTTTCTTGCCAAGGACTGCTGTGCTCCCTCAGCACGAGGACTCTGGTGATAGCATAATGAGGTGCAGAATTGCCATTAGAGTGATGAAAGGGCACAGAGGTGGCATGAGCTGGTAGGAGGATAGGAAGGTGTGGACATAGGATTTCTATTTTTGTTTCCCCAAAGAAAAACTATTTTGTGGGCACAGTGACTGATGGCCATGTCATAGCACTAAATTTCCATCTCTTAGGCCATTTTGACTCAAGTGGACAGGTGGGCAAAAGGGATGAGCATGCCAGTGAGTTGTCACTTGGTCTCATAAAGATCAGTGTCTGCGTAAAAAACAGAGATCCAAGGCAGTGCACACCATCATCCTGCAACGGCCAGAAGTACATGCTGTCTCCCACTCAACAGAGAGAAAGATGAAAGAGGTAAATGACAAAGGATACAAACCCGGATTAAATCAGATGTCATTGCTCCCACAGCTTACAGAACAGTTTTCAGCTTGTTTCCAGTTACGCAGCACCTATAGGTTCTTGTAGAATGTCATGCAGAAACTTGTTCTCCTAGGGGCTTCCAGTGCAAAGTCTTGCTTTGCCAGAGGGAAAGGGCAACCTCTTTGGTTTTGGTCTGACCATTCTGCAGAAAAGAGATCACAGAAAGACATCAGAATGGAATGACACCTGCATTTCAAGAACTGTGGTAATTGTTAATGCTTTACAAAAGTTAGCCATTAAAACCTCTTCAGTGTTTAGAGCGCATACTTCCTGGCTTGTGTATCTGCTGCTATCCCCCTAGCAAAAGACAGGGAAATGGTGGAAGGGGTGTGGATCCTTAGAGCTTGTGCTCATGAGATGTCAGAGTGCTGAGGGGATGTGCCCTGCAGCATTAGTGGTCCTGGCCTTTCCTCCTTCATTACCACCAACAAAACCACCCACAATCAGCAGCTGTTCCTGGGCAAGCATCCACATCAGCACTGCCTTTCTCAACACTTCCTACAAAGACTTTGTTACAGCCGTGAAGTAGAGGAGATAACAGCAATATGAATGAGGTGCAGAAAACTGTGTGGCTTAATTGCACTTAATTATGCTTTCAGGGGCGTTCCTGATTCCATACTTCATCGCTCTTATCTTTGAAGGAATCCCACTGCTGCATCTTGAACTTGCCCTAGGACAGTGCCTGAAGAAAGGCAGCATCAATGCTTGGCACACCATCTCACCTTACCTGGGAGGAGTCGGTGGGTATCTGAGCTGAAAGAACCACGGCTGGGCTCCCACTCAGCACTTATTTCCTGCACGGCTGCACCTGATGCTCATCAGGATATCACTCCCATCAGGTGTCACTCCAGACAGATGGGAGCCTAAAACATGAACCTTTTAGCCTTTGATGTGGGTGCATGAGATAGGAAAGCTAGGGTGTGTCTTGCTGTATGCAGGAAAATGGGATTGGTGCTGACAACTATGCCTGTGGAAGAAAAAGAGTAGGTAAGAAGTTATTGAGGGGTAAGAGGGCAACTGGGAAGAACCAGAAAGCAGCAGGATGGGACCTCCAGCTAGATTCTTCTCCTACTGCTTAGCAGGTCCAACTTCCCTTTGCAAAAAAAACAGCAAGCAGAATCTGTGGTGTTGATACAGAAGGAACAGAAGATAGTAGTTTAGTGTGTTTCTGCACAGTATGGGATAAAACAGTGCCCTTGTGCAGCTATATTGTGCTGTGAAACTTCAGTCTCTTTTGGTCTGCTGTTAAAGTTGTGTCATGTTGTAAAATAAATAAATAAATACTGAATTATATGCTATGTCAAAGCACTCAATCCTCATCTTCTAAATAAGTAGTTTAAACCTCAGACTTTTCCTGGACCAGGTAACATCCCACGTGTTTTGTAGGAACTGCGACAACTCAAAACCCAGTGTTTTGGAGAGACCACCTCAGGTAGATCTAATGTCTATCTCAATTTTTACTTTTATTTTTATTAAATGAGCAGCATTCTGTACTTGAGCTTGTCCTACCTGCCCTATTTCTATGCTGGCTGCTCAGATTCCTGGTAACCAGGAGCCAGTGGCTCAGTCTTCACCTGCTCTGAGCAAAGTGTCATCTCCATCTGGAAGCCACAGGGGATAAAAACCCTGCCTAACTTTGACCTCAAAGCAAGAAACCAAACTACAGATTTAGTGGGATCCCTTCCAGTATGAATTTTCCTAGGCTCTATCCAAATGTGAAGCCACTTTCAGAAGTGGGTGGCCAAAAGTCAGGAGTTGGGTATGCTTCTCTATCTGAAGAGGACTCTATGGCTCAGGCAACCTGAATGTCTGAGCCCAGCAAGCCAGAACTCTTAAAGAAGGCAGCTGTTTCTCACATTTTTCATATTAGACAACCTCAGTGAAATCACAGAAAACTTGTTTCCGTCCCTACAGCTGAAAGTGACTCTGGCACAAGCTCAGATGTTGTCTTTTAAGTGCTTATAGAGCTGAGTGTTAAAGACCCAAAGTTGTAGGTCCTATGTCTCCTGTTTTTGGTGCCACAGTGCCCTACTCTTAGCATTTGTCACCTACTTGCTCAGGTGGCTGCCTGCTGCCACAGAGTCTCCCAGAATGGAGAAAGGCTGAGCCCAGGGCATGAAGCAGAGGAGCGCCAGCCTTCTTACAGCAGTGCTGGTGGAGCCAGGGGCTGCGCATCAGAGCCGAGGACACAAATACACATCATCCCTTGTGAAGATCTCTGGAAGAAAAAAAAAAAGATCTTGAGAAATTAGGAGATGGGAGATTCTAAGAGCAAGTGCTATGACTGGTAACTTTTCCCTGGTTTTCTAAGCTGAAATCTGTCATCTGCAGGGGTTGCTTCATTGATGGTGTCGATTCTGGTGAGCTTATATTACAACACCATTCTAACGTGGGTGATGTGGTACTTCATCAACTCTTTCCAGGAACCCCTTCCATGGAGCACCTGCCCTCTAAATGAAAACAGAACAGGTAACTGCTGCTTCAGTGTCACTGCAATTGGAGCATCACAGACATTAGAGTCTGGGGACTAGGGGGAAAAGGGAAGATTGGTTTACTTGTTTTGCTGACATGATAGTACAGGGACAATTTGAAAGAACATCCTGTGCTCTCTGACTATGGAGAAACAGTCTTTTATCAAGGCACTCATGACTGTCACCATAAACTACGTATCAAGACATATGAGACTGCTGACATAATTGCAAAGCAAATTTAAGACTTATTTCAGTAACTGGTTTAAAGGAGACTTGTGTTTTCATTGGGTAGTGATACCTTGGTTATTACAAGCCAGAAAGTCCGCTACTCCTTTGATTTCAGAATAAAAAATGAGGTTTTTAAAAATAAATAAAATAAACAATTTTTGAGATGGCAGAGAAACCATTTGAAGACAATTAGTTACACATTACCCATTACAAAAATACTAGTAAGACTTAAAAAAGCATATCTAAAGACTGAATAAAAAATAAAGACTGTTCTCTGTTCTTTAAAATGACTTTTTGGCTTTTTTTGAGTAACATTTCTTTACCAAAATTGTCTTTTTTTTCATGATAAAAAAATATACTGCTGAACTTGAATGAGACTGCATGTAAAAACAGCAACCCTGCTGCTCTCCACTCCTGTAGAGCATTGTTTCCTTGTGATACAGTGAGTGGCAAAATATTACCACATTTCAACGTTTCTTCTTATGCACGCCATCCTTTTCCAGGGCTCAACAAAGAATGTTATGAAAGTACTGCAGTCAATTATTTTTGGTACAGGAAAACTTTGAACATAACACCTGACGTCACCGACAGCGGCACATTACAGTGGTGGCTTGTTTTGTGCTTAGCAGCTTGCTGGGCAATTGTGTATCTCTGCACCATTCGAGGGATTGAAACCACAGGAAAGGTAGGCGAAGGACACAGAAGTAAACAGCTCAGGGTCTTATCCTGCGCTTTGGATGTCATTTTCCAGAGTTCATCAGTTTCATCAGTTTCAAGTACCACTTTAGACCCATTTCACTGTGCTCCTTGTCCAACTGAGTGGTAACAGCAGCACAGATTGCTCAGAAATATGCTCCTCTCCTTTTCCTTTGCAAATGCTTCTTGCCCTACTAGTTCCCCCTCACTGTTCTAAGAGCATTTTTTATTTTTAAGAAATTATTACTAAATATTATTGAAGTAATTTATAATTTTTAACCATGCTCACTTGTAACTGTTTTATCTAAAAATATTAGGATGGCACAAGGCAAAAACTTAAAAAAAGATCCATTGATGTTACTCTTAATAACTTTGTCTTAATTATCACTTTCTGACTAGGCAATTTATGTAACAGCAATATTTCCTTACTTGGTCCTAACTATATTCCTTATTCATGGACTCAGTCTACCAGGAGCCACCGAAGGTCTAGTGTACCTTTTCACCCCTAATGTAAGTATTACCACTATCGTCAGAAACACTACTTTTCCTTTTTCACCCCTCAGATCTCATGCTATACATTCATTTTGAGGTTCTCTCATTTTTTTTCTCATCTTCTCAAAGGGGTAGGAGTCTTAGGTCCCTTTATATGCTGGTCACTTCAAAAGGGCCTCTTAACACTGCGCAAACTCAAAGTGCAGTTGGACTGCCAAGTGCTTGCTGTGAGCTGTGGGCATCCTCATTGCTCTGCCTCAGCGCTAAAAATCGCCGTAAAGCGGAGAGCTGAAAAGAAGAAAGGCAGCACCCACTGATAGAGCAACCTCTGAGCTTGGCACACAATTGCAGAGCTGGCCTTCAAGTCCCCAGCAACTGCCCTGTGAACACCATACCCCTCCTCTGTGGTCTCAGTGCCCACAGGCAGCCTTTGCCTTACTGAACATGTCCATCCTCTGCTTTTCTGGGGAAAAAACTGACAAAACTAGTGTGGAAAAATTCACTGATGAGTTACCTGCAATGGAGAGGTGTAAGACCATCACTGTTGCTTGACTACACAGCCCTGATTGACTGACACTGAAGATGTTCTTAGACCTCCTAGGGATCTGGTGTCACCTCGCTTTCCCATCTGTTAAGGTGTAAAGGGAATACTGATTTCACTGAAAGGAGCACCACTCTCCTGTTCTGAAGGCATTTGTTGGCTGTCAAGGCTAGATGTGGATAAGCCACATATTCTGTAGGTAAGCTCACACATTACATTACATAATTACATACTGCTCGAGTGGGGCAAGTCCAAGACCTTTTCCCCTCCCAGCAGGGATACGCAGTGGTGTGAGAGGAATGGGCTTGTACTGCTGGCAGTACTCCAGGTGCCCAAATGGCTTTGGTCATGGTTTTCAAACTGAAAAATAGAAAACCACGCAACTCCTATGCCAAACTCCTATGATAAAGCAGTGGAGAATGGGTATTTGGCCAATTCAGCTGTAAGAATAAATCAACACCAGCATCCTGAATGCCATCCAGGTGATTACGGGCTCTGAACTGTAGCAAGGAGCTGTTGGGCTCTCTCCCATGGCAAAGTAGTAATCAAGGTGGCAAATCATGCTGAAAGAGCATGAGGCCAAGGTATGTCTGTCCCATCTTTAACTCAGCCCACCAAGCCACAGCTCAGAAATACTGGATATTTTCCTCCCTAACCCTCAGGTTATCAATGCCCTGTTCTTCCTCAAATGTAGGAATTTTAATCTCCCTTTCTCGCTCTCTCCTGTCCCTGCCCTCCAGCCTATGAAAGTAAATAAGCTGTTGGATATGTTCATACAGGTTCCTCAGAGTATCTAACCAAAAACCTCTTTAGATTTCTCTACAAAGCCTCTTTTCCTCTGCTCTCTCACTTGCTAATAATTCTTTTCTCCTTCTCTTTTTGGGATTCACATTACGTTGGCTGTTTGATCTGAATGACTTTGTTTTATTAAAAAAATATTTTCCAGTGTAGAGGGGCCTGCTCTTACAGGCAGCAGAAAAAGGATTCTATCAAGCCTTTATGGGGCTCAGCTTCCATGTTTTTCCGCGTCTGCTCAGGAGCACAAATACTTTTTTTTCCAGCCTCTTTCACATCTGAAAGAGTTTCAAGGATTGTAAATACCTGGGGTGTTCTACATCAGTGAGTGCTTACTTTCCACATTACTCCAGTGTTCACTTGTTCACATTCTGATTTGATATCTTCATCTATCTGTTTCTAGTTACAGCACATTTAGTCTTTTAAAAACCTGCATGGCAAATTACTGAAAATGCAAAATAACTTTTAGGCTCTTAATTTTGGCTTATGATCAGATAACAACCTTGTCACGATGTTCTAAAGCTGAGCAGTATTGCTCAACTTACTGCACTTGCTGGATTTACAAGGGTCTTTTCTAGGAGGTCTCAGTACAGCCCCCCGAAACAAAGGTGGGCCCAACAAAATGCAGTGATGTTTGGACACACGTAGATTAGTACAGTGAGTTGGTCACGACACTTTTCACTTGCCTTTCTACTGATTGTTTTTTCAAACTTTGAGGTTGATTAGCATGTTCCAGTGTCAGTGCATTGCATCTAACACCAAGCTACACTAACTCCAACCTCATATGCTGGAAGACCCGACTCAGGAAAGATGGGTTGGTAGCAACTGGATCTATCAGCACCAATCATTGGCTTGGCAGCAGGCAGGCCAGGCAACAACGTGAATACTTCATTTCTGCATAGCAGTCTGTTTCTGGATGTGCATAAGCTCCTGTCGGTAAGCACTTCAGCATTGGAAGGTTTGGTTAAAATCTTCCAAAGTAAATGTCCTAACAGGTCTGTTAGCCTAAGCTGAAGCATTTCAGCCAGCAATGGTTCCATGTATTTGCTCATTAAACTATGCTGTATGAAATGTAACACCTGTTTTCCTGTGGTCAAAGCACTGTCACACACACTGCCACAGCATATGTGGTTCATCCAAACTGAGGGGAATGCATTACTGTAATCCTTCAAGCTCAGACCAACTGTAGAGAAATCCAAAATACTACAACCTTTCTTTGGCACACTCTTAGTCCTACACATGACAGTGGTGTACAGGGTCAACAGCCTAGAGATGTAGACACGACACACAAAACACACAGTTCAGCCTGAATGACGGAGATGCCACATTTCTCTGTGCTCAGACTGATGTAAAACAAAGTGATGCACTCAACTGCCCAGGTATTACTTGTGGGGCAAATGATATTTAAAACACCAGCTCTTAGCTGATACTCCTTCTGGTCCCACAAGTTGATACGGGATTGGAAAGTAGTTGACCTTGCAGAGTATGAAAATAACATATTTCTTTGCCAAATGCAGGAAATATATATTCAACACATCTGTATTGTGCACGTTACTAACATTTTTGCTTTACTTTTAGACTAATTTTAATGGTAAACTTTAGTCCAGTTATTTACTTAAAATTGCATACTATTCTTCGGAACCAAAAAAAAAAAAACAAAAAAAAACCCACAGATTTTTTTTCAGTTAATTTCCTCTATGAAATCTTCCCTTCTTAAATCAAATTCCAAATTTCACTCTGTTAATTTTCTCTTTTTCCTTCTTTTTCCTATGCTACTTTGCATTTCTGTTTACATAGTAGTTTGAATTTAAGATGCGCATTCTATTTTTTTAATGAGTACTCAATTCTTGCACTTTTAGAGTTTTTGTTGTTGTTTAGTTTTTTAAAATGTGATGAAGGTTAAGTATTTGTACAGTTTGAGGAAGATAACAACCTCAGACTGTAAGTTACTCACTATGTATAATAACAGGAAGAAACACGTTGAAGAAAAATGTAACGTACTGTCTCCATTGTGTGCCTATTACCTGTGCAGAAACACTTCTATTATCAGGCAGAAGAGCTGCATAACTGCATTAATGAGTTTTAAAATGAAACAGATTTTATACATATTTTTAATGTGCCTTCAGAAACATCTGCTCAAATGACATATTTTGAACTAATTTCCACTTTCAGTGTATATAGATGGCATCACAACTCACAGTTTCGCACATGTGAAATAGAGCAGCCAAGGGAACAGAAAGTTTAATTCCTAAATAATGCATTCATTCCAATTATTTCAGCTGAACATCCTGAAAAATCCCCGTGTGTGGCTTGATGCAGCCACCCAGATTTTCTTCTCTCTTTCTTTGGCTTTTGGAGGGCTTATTGCGTTCTCAAGCTACAATCCATCAAAGTAAGTGGAACTGTGACCTTTACAACTTGGATAGGCTCTTGCAGCACTTCATGCAATTTTCTAAATTTCTCAAAATGTGGCATACTTTTAGGGGATCTCAGCAGCTGCTGTCCTTCCAGGTTTTAGTGATCTATTTTACCATTTTAACAATTTTTTTTTTCTTATGCTCAGCAAATATATTTGGTATAGATTAATTTTTTGCCTACCATACTAATCGTTAATGTGGAAGTCTCTTCTATATCCTGGAGGGGGTGTGGATAGATAATACTTTTTTAGCCAATTTGCTTATTAGAATTCTACTTCTAGAAATGACTGCGAAAAGGATGCTGTGACAGTAGCCGTTGTGAACAGCATAACATCCCTCTATGCTTCCATCCCAGTCTTTTCTGTTCTGGGATTTAAAGCAATCACAGGCTATTGGGACTGCTTGGACAGGTAAGAAACTTCCATTCCAGTGCTATATACCGTAGTTTCTACACCTAAACAGATAATGTGTTACTTGAAAACATGCATTTCACTGAAAAACATCCGTATGGAGAAATCTAATAGAGAAATATAGATCACCATGGCACTGAGGAAAGAATGATCACAATAGCATTTGTATGGAATAAAACATTATAGAATAATATACTGGAATTAGTGTATATAAAAACACACAAATTAAGGATCACATATTAAGCTAGCATTAGAAATAGTAAAAATAAAACATTTTTCTATTCCACAGGATTTGTTATTAAACACAAGTGGTGGAAATGATGTGGATGTATAAAATAAGACTTGAAATATATTTTAGAGATCTGTGTAAAGTACTCTGAATTTGTATCTCAAATAAGTATTAATGAATATTTTCTCCTAGTCATTTACAAATGATATATATTTATTTTATATATATAAATACATTAAAAATCTGTATATAGGAGGAAATATATATCCCTCATATATATATTTTATAGATGAATATATGTTATTTATAAAAATATGTAAAAATATAGAATATGTATATCCTCATATAATTATTTATATATATATAAATATATATATATCTATACATATAAATATATATATATACCTATACATATAAACACTTAGGAAAAAATTGCATACATGTATATCCTTGTATAATATTTTCTTTTATGCTATAAATAACAACACTGGAAGTAAACAATTTTCTATCAAAGTTCAAATGCGTAACATTTGCATATGTTGGCTTCTCTGTCAGGAATATTATCAGTGTCATCAATGAATATGATCTTCCAGAACAAAGCATTACACGACAGAACTATACAGACTGGATCACGTTCCTGAATTCATCAAATCCAAAAAAACTCGCTGGTCTCAAACTGAAAAGCTGTGACCTTCAAGAATTTCTTGATCGGGTACCATAATTGCTTCTCACAAAATAATCCTTAAATAAATATATATATATATATATATGCAGATAGAAGGACCAGCCACTTTGTTTAACTCACTTGTAATTTAGTTGTAATTAATATTTTTTATGAAATCATAACAATTTCAAATATCAGCACCACTGTAGGGCAGTGTGAACTCAAAGCAACCTCATACGTTATTCAAAATAGTACATAATAATCATAGAATTAGTGTTCAAAGGGACTCCTACACAGAGCATACACGACGGACACTGGATTTAGTTCTACTCCAGTTTAGAGGAATAGGCCCAAGAGAGAAAACACAGCTAGCTGAAAGATTATAGAGAAAAGGTGCTGAGTGAGAGTTTCCTAAATCCCTATTTGGCAACTGAAGTATCAAAACTACATTAAAACATACACTGTTTGCCTCTGATCCCATACCTGTGCAAATACAAATTCTGATCTGTGATGATGAACTGTCAATTCATACCTAATAGACCATTTAAAATTAAAATGGAGCTCTTCATTCCTACTCCCACAAACACTTCCCACAACTGATTTCCTCCAGTGCTGACTGCTACATAGCCTGCTAGACTAGCCAGCATCCTTGATTCCAGAGAAGGACACAATATAAGAGGTGACAAAGTTAAAGCTTCACAATTTCCACTGGTTTTACACAACTTTTTGATTGTCAGATGCCATATTTTCATATACTCTGGTATAAATATTTGTATCCCTTTTTGACCTTAACAGGCCAGCTTCAGAAACACATTTACAAACTGTACAGCTTATTTAGGTGCAATGACCAGAAACAATCACTCTGATTATCTTGCCTAGCACAAACCCTAAAAACAATAGCATTCTCAATTATTCTTAGTTTAAGTCAAACTTGAACTAGACTGTATCTCAGAAAATAATACAAGCTGAAATTCTGATGTTGACGTTCAGAATACGAAGATACGTGCGTGTTACAGAATCACAGAATCATAGAATAGTTTAGGTTGGAAGAGACCTTAAGTACCACTCGGCTCCAAGCTCCTGCCATGGGCAGGGTTGCCACCTGCTCAGATCAGGCTGCCCAGGGCTTCATCTGATTTTGAACACCTTCAAAGATGGGGCACCCACAGCTTCTCGGGTCTTGAGAAATTACATTTAGCCCCTTATAACATTTATTTGAATTTCTTTGTGAATTCCACAGAGCGTATCAGGATCTGGCCTGGCTTTCATCGTGTTCACTCAAGCCATTATCCTAATGCCAGGCTCACAGGCCTGGGCCATCCTGTTTTTTGTAATGTTGTTCAGCTTGGGCCTCTCTTCCATGTTTGGAAACATCGAAGGAGTCTTCACTCCTCTTCTAGAACTTCAAGTTATATCTAAATCAATACCTAAAGAGCTTCTGTCTGGTAAGGTATTTGGTTTGCTTTGTTCAAAGAAGGTGACTTCTGTATAGATGCATAATGATCAACTGCTTAGTAAATATTGTAAAGGGATTAAGAATTTGTAATATTAACTTAATTATTGTGCAGTGCTAGTCAAGGTAGTGGATTGTATTTGCAGAAGATAAAGACATAGATGAGGTAGCACTTTGGCATATGGTATCACATTGCCCTTGCCATTGTTCTTAGCTTGCAAGAGGTCTTTCAGTCAGTGAGCGCTCATTCAATTACTGGGACTGGAGCCAAGCTTGCTCTAAGTTGTTGCAAACATCAGGAAGAGCCTCGTCTCCACTGTGGCCTTCTGACAATAAGACAGTATTAAGGTAACAAGTGACATCAGCCAGTCTGCCCAAGAACTTGCTGTATCACAACATCAGCATGACTGTAAGACAGATCACTCACCCCAATTTCATTCAGAACTATAGTACTACCAATTATTTTACATTTACTGAACAGATAATGAGGAATGACTGCTTACTGTTCAAAGCTAGAGCCTCTTCCAACTTGAGACACCAAATCCAGCCTTCTCTTCAGGAATTGGGCTCTGAGTTGAATTTGTTCATTTTGGCTTTCTTTGCTGAAACATAAAAGCCTGCATTAGCAAAAAGAAACAGAAGAGAATAATAGGAGAGATCCTACTGGATTGGTCTAGAAAAAATTCAGCAGTTTCAAGTAATGGATTAACACCTGTCTACTGTATCATTTTAAATTAATACATGGAATATTGCTACCATGCCTTTTCTAAAGTCTTGCTGGGGCACCTAAATTAGATTCTTCTAATTTAGATTCTTCTTCACAACTTTTTATGTAAAAAAACCAAATCTATCTGCAACTTGATGAGGTAACCATCCATATGCATGTACTTCCATCTCGGGACATAAGGACGTATCCTTCTCAGCTCTAGGTCCTTACCCACCACAGGTCCCAGCTGTTTATGTAGACCAATGACTGCATGAACATGAGAACAGCTAAAGCTCTCTGCATCAGTCAATAGGCAACATCCAAAGACTACCACAAGGCAAGGCACAGTGCAGAGTACTTGCTTGGAACTCTAGTAACTGAAGAATACTTGTCACAGGAATGCTTTCCTCATGCAAAAGAATGGTGTCTTTGGTCACCACAGAGGAGAAAACTGAGTTTAGGAAATGGTATCAAGTAGGTCCGTATAAGGAAAGAGAATAAAAGTTACTCAAACATAAGTAAAAACAATTTAGAACAAAAATGATCTCAATTTCTGTCCTCCAGTAACAAGTATCTCTTTTTCTTCAGGTATAATATGTCTAGCTTCCTTCCTTTTTGCTCTGTGTTTTACACTGGGTTCAGGGAGTTACTGGATTGACATTTTTGACAGCTATGCAGGCTCAGTGCCTCTTCTAGTTATCGCTTTCTTTGAGGTGATTGGGGTTGCGTACGTCTATAAAATTAAAAGGTAAGCTGGAAACTTTTTTCTCTTAAGAGGTAAATTTTCACTCTGGTATTTGAGTCCTGATATACGTTGGATTAGATGCTACAGAATTGCTGTAACATGTTTATTACTCACTATAGTTAGAAAACTTACTCAGGTTATGTAAACTGACATAGCCACATTCATCTCTGGGGGGAAAAAGGTTCTAGTTCTACTTTCTTAAATATTATGAACACCTACAGCAAGTAGGAAAGGTATGGAGTAGAAAAGATTCAAGGAGTTGTGTCACATTTGAAACTTACAGAAAGACTACAGAAAGAGAAAACAAAATTGTTACCCCTAAGCTCTGACATCTTTATATACATGCCTCCTCTTAAGGTTCAGTAAAGACGTGAAATGGATGACTGGACGAAAACTAAATCTCTACTGGCAAATCACATGGAGGTTTATAAGCCCTCTGCTCCTGCTAATTGTCTTTGTGGCCTTTGTTACTCTCCAAATACAGAAGACACCAACCTATGCAGCCTGGAACCCCAAATATGTATGTTCTCTAATATTTGCAATACTTAACAGAAGTGAATGTTTTTCTCTCCCACCGGATCCTTTAAAATCATTGCTGTTCACACAGTGTAGTCTGAAGTGATAAAATGCTCAGATCAAGAAGGCTCCAGTATGTACAGACATTACAAGGTTACAAATAATATAAAATGGCTTTCCTGTTATCAAAGTCTTCTTTCAGAGAAGTCTTGTGTCACCACACTCCATACCTCTCAGAGATGCACGTGATGCAGAGACTCCATATTTTCATAAGTGGCTCATATGTATAGTAGAGCTTCAGAGCTGCATGACAAATACCAGGGATGGAAACATTTTCAGAGGCTCAGGGGAGACCTTATTTTCTCTTGACAATGACATGGAAGGAAGTTGTAGCAAGGTAGGGGTCAATCTCTTCTCCCACATAACAGCAGTAGGACAAAAGCTTTACACTGTGCCAAGGGAGGTGCAGGTAATGTATCAGCAACAATTTCTCCTCACAAAGAGGGGTGAGGCACTGGAACAGGCTGCCCAAGGGGGTGGCAGAATCACCATCCCTGGAGGCGTTCAAGAAACATGTAGATGTGGTATTTTATGACATTGTTAGTGGGCTTGGTGGAGAATGGGTTGATGGTTGGACTAGATGATCTTAATGATCTCTTCTAACTTGAATGATTCTATGATTTGCCTTGAGAACTACTGATACCACTGGGACACTGATGAATGTATGACTGTGCAACTTGGACAGACAAGGAGGCAGTGGTCCAAGAACAGTGCTGGTTAATTCTGTGCCAAAGTCTTGCTGATGTTGAAAACACTTAATCTGAATGGGGGTGACTCGTGTCAGTTGCAGCTTCTTGTGTCTCTCTCAAATAGAGCCTGTGGAGGGGATCAGAAAATCGATTCCAGCCTTACACTGCACTCAGATTGCAGTAATCCTCAAAGATTGTCATGAGCCTCTGTAGTGTGAATAGAGGCAGAGACTGGAATAAGATCTACAAAAGAAAAACTATTAAAAAAATTTACAGTTATATTTAGACTCACAAGAAGTGAGGCCAGAGGATATGGCCACTGAATGCTATCATAGAGGAAAAATGAAACTTCTGCTATCTTTAAACATATATGGAAATCATAGAAATGTAAGTGCCCTAACGACTTTATTTATTTTCACTTTTTTTTTTTTTTTTTTTTTTTTTTTAAATCTCCATAGGAACACTTCCCTGTGAAGGAACAGAAAGTCTATCCACCTTGGGTACAGGCCATCTGTGTGCTTTTGGCTGCTCTTCCTTGTATATTTGTACCTCTGGTAGCAGTCATCCATCTGATCAAACGAATGTGCAGAAGGAAGGACCCAAGCCTTGTAACACCAGAAATGTTTTCATGTCAAGAAGTTAACAGCAACTTTCCTCATTCCCCCGAAAAATAAATATTCTTTCTGTCTGTAAGTAAAGATGACAGCTTTTGTTAGACATGATGTGTTACTCAGCTAATATGGTTAACACAGTTCTGCTTACAGCCTACCATTAGCACTCGATAACAGTGCTGCTATGTTCCCTTAATTTTCAACCAATTTCACAACATTTGTTGCACCTGCATCCTGTCCTGAATCCTACCTACCAAGAAGCACCAGTTCCACTGCCTTAATTCTATTCACACGTTACCAATTTCATGTCTCCTTGCAGACAGATTTTACAAACCTTGAAAGCCCACCAGTTATTTCAAGTGTCCTCTGTCTTTCTTCACTTATTCCAAATAAATGCGGTTCTTAAGGATAAACAACATAAAAATTAAAACCCATTTTACACAATTTTCTTTCACCAATCCCCCCACTTAGAGAGCTGGAATGAGAGCTCATGAAGGGGACTCCTTGCTTAGTCTACTTTTTGCAAATTCCTTTAATGCATTTAAATAGTAGTTATTTTATGATTATTCTATAATCTCAAGCATTACAAATAAAGCATCAGCAGTTAAAAGAACATGCACTAAGCAAAGCTGAGTAATTAATTTTGCACAAACATCTTAGCTAGCACATTCCAGGGTTTACTGTAGTGGAAAATACTGTGAGAACAAACATTCCCGAAGATTAATCCTTACTTTCTCATATTAAACATGATAAATTACTACTGTGATAGAAATGTTTGGAAGCATCCTAGTGTGCTGCAACGTTACATGACCATGAAATACATCTTTACTTAAAAAGAAGTTACCTTCTACTCGCCTGCAGATCCTGGCCATTCTGATGGGAGACAAGGGTTCCCTTTGCAGACATACTTTTGAGCAACCAGTAGCCTGTGAAAAAAGACTGGAAAAGCATGGGAGGATAAGGCATGACAAAGGCTTAGGTGGAATAATTAATAGAGCCAAGAAAGATATAGGGATTTTGAGAATAATGGACACAGTTTTAGTATTTAGCCTTGTGCTAGGCTATGTATTAATAGAGCTTTATAAGGGATAAAAGGGATTTGAACAGAAGTTGAAAAAGAACGAAACCAACTCAAACCCCTCACTGACATGTTGCTTCTCTCCATGAAAACACACCAGTTTGCAGCTGATTCTCTAGCAGCGTGGAAACAGAGTTGTCTCTGATTCCTTTGCAACAGCCTGAAGGGTCACAACAATGGAGGCCTCATGGAGGCATGACCTTGACAAGATGATGACTAAGAGACACGAAGGAAGGAGACAGGCCCACCTGACGGATGAAAACAATAGTGAGGGAGAGCTGCATCTTTCACAGCACTTGTTGGCACGGGTACTGACTGCCAATGCTATTTCTGTGAGAAAGTCAGCAGCAAACCACAAAGCCTAATGGAGAGAGCCATGCTGAGAGGATCCAGAAGCTCATGACAGTTTTTGCTCAGACATTAATATTGATCCACTGTCAGTGGAGCTAGACTCTCCAGGCAATCCATTTCGAATCCAAATGCCTTTCCCAACCACACCAACTCTCACTAGATGTGTCAGAAGCTTGACAACAGCTAATTCAACCTACTCACTCCCTAAGGTTACCACTAAAAGCTCAAAGCAGTACTACAAGGGCAATCTCCCTGTTAGTGAGACATGGTGTGCAGGAACAAAACATAATGATTTGCTCTAACAGAAGAGTTGGAGAGATCTGACAATCCTCACGCGCATGGCTCTGACTCCTTCCTGCTCCTGGGCTCTATAACTTATCCCTGGATGTGCCCCTCGTGTAGTCCTAGTTACATCAATAACAGCATTGCTGCCTTTGGCTGCTCAAGACATTTCTCCTGTTGTAATACTAAAATAGAAAAGAAAATGCCAGAACATCTATTTTTTATAATACTTCTGCAAACTGCTGACTGCTTTTAGAAGGGTTCGTTGCTAAAAGTGAGCTTAGGGACACCAGAAAATAAAATTATAGAAAAAATAGGGGAAATTATGCACATAACAGATAACTAACTACATATCACAAATTAAATTTGAAAGGTTATTAGCTAAATTAGATTTCCATAAAGAATAGTCTCAATAAAATCTGTTCATATAAAAACTAACTACGTAAATAGAAATTTTAATTGAAGTGTACACTATACATTCATATGTTTGATTACAGATAGATGTTCATTAAAATCATATACACAGGGGTATGTCATGAGGCTTAAGATCTTGGTCAGAGATACGCCCATAACAAAAACTGCAGCTAAATAATATAGACACATGCTGAGAAAATAGTGAAGCTATGTATAGATTCAAAGACTTGAATCTTCTGGATGTATCTCGAGTCACTGTCATGACACAGACAGTGGAAATTTTGAACTCCTTGACTTCTGAGCTCCTCATTATAGCTGCTCTGATGACAAAGTGCATGGATCACTGGACATATGCTTCAGTCTGCAAAAGGAGGCAAAGGAGAGAGACTTTTCCGTCTCAGTAACTGAAGTTCACAACAGGGAAATGCACGAGGTTAAGTTACTCTTTAGCTGAAGCAGGCATGTAGAAAATCTGCTAAACAGCTCCTTCAGGAACACTGCCTTGCTGTTCTTGTGCATTTTGGATGTGATCTATACCAGAATTCCTGTGCTAGAACTGTAGCCTCATTTCAGTAAATTTTAGTGCTACAACCCCCCCTCTCCTATTCACAGAAAACATGGTATTTTATGAGGACCTGTTCCCTTAAATAGCATGACTGACTTTCTCTTGAGTAGCATAACTGAATAAGTCTTTTCCTAAGACAGAATAGAAGAGGATAAAATTCTTTAGGCAGGGCTGCAAGTAGAGCTTGAGAGTAAATCAGAATGAGACATAGCTACAGGCATTGTGATTTTCAGCCACAACAGAATTTCTAGCCTTAAGATATGAATTTGTATAACAAACTGAAGTATCTACTAATACAAAACAAACAAAAACCCCAAACAAAACCAGAGCAAGAGCACTGCAACTGCACCAGAAATGAGGAATCTTCCAAATGATCCTAAAACAGAGAAAACCTGTAGAGAGAGGACCATACTCCTTCTGGAACACAAGCATTTCCCTACAATGCAAAATTTCATACCTACCTCAAAATGAAATTCACAGTCTGAAATTCCTTTCCTACAGGAAGCAGTGAGGATACCTTTGAAGCATGTTGATGCTTCTATTTCCTCTAGAAGTTTGTGTCAAGTTTCTCCCTTCCTGCTCTGCATAGAGATAGTATAAAAAACAACTTTTATCCCAACCACACTTCCTCCCCAAAGTGGCCCAAATAAAGTTTCTGACTCAGATCATAGGTTGCACAATACAGTTACCGTGGCTGGCCTCGCTCTTAATCTTTCTACTTACCTTTTCCTAAACACTGAAACAATTTTAACATTTCCCCTTACCCATAGAGTCTCCTGAACTTTTCCCAGCTTTCCAGTGATTGTTGAAAACTCACAGCATAGGTTCAGAATGTTCTTAAGCAAATTATTTTAGTATTTCCAGCCCAAAGTTACTCAATCCACCACGTTTCCTGTCACCAGTTGCTGTTCATCACACTTTCTACTAGTTAAGCAGAAAATGTTTTACCATTGTGATATATTGCACCATTTATTTTAAAACAGTTCATTACAGAAGCAGCTTTAAGGAATATTCCTACCTTCTCTTCAATGATTTGGACCAATCATTTTAGTGCAGTAAGCCCATGCTACTGTTAAATTCATTCCTTAAACATGTTCCCAGCATTCTCTTCATCAGTCCTGAGCTGTAGCAGCAAGTTTCCAGTACAGTACCGTACAGAGTGCCATATATTCTACAATTTTCCATTTGCAAAACAAGTACTAGTTTCAGCACTGCTTTCAATGGCCTTCTTAAATAGGCTATTTTAAAAAGAAAGTGAATTCTGAGAAATATTTGCATTTGTTTACAGATAGCCTTCAGAAACAGCAATGACTGCTTTAAACTGATAATTTAGCAAGTAGTTACATGTAAAGGCAAACATCAGTTCAGAAAATTGCATCACACTTCACATACTTTTTCCAAAAATACACCTTTAACTGAGATACTTCTTTGTTAGTTTATATGCCATTTAGTCTGCTGTGGTACAGAGTAAAAATGGACTTGTCCTGGCAATACACCTGCAAGTCAAAGCATCCTGTGGAAGCGGAATAAAGAAACAATGAAGACGGGACCCCAGTTGTTCTCAGTTTTAAGGGGGAAAACACCCCAACCTCTTCTAGAAGGCACTATGCTGAAAGACATTACAAACCTTCAGTCTATTAAACACACAAAAAAAATTAAAGTATGTTTCTTTCTCAGTACGCATGGAAAAGTCTGCATTTAAAAGCTTTAGAAGCAAACCTATCCATAACCACTACGCTCTTGGATGAAAGCAGAGAGGTTTTCTTCTAGTCCTCACAAATCCACCTCTTTCCAATGTTTTTTAGAAACTGAATAATTCAGCACAGTTGCTGCTCCAGTTTTTTACCACAGTTTTCCAGGACACTCTTTTGATCACCCCAAAAGTTTGCCTTGAGATGGCTGTTAGGCACAGAACAGAACCCATTCTCTCAGCATGGATTCACATCGTAGGATCCTGGCTTCTGAGATATTTTTCACTTCCCCAGCCCCTATCCTGCACAGTTCTTTCACAGCAGGTGTGTTTATCCATTCTGAGGAAATGATTAGGCTCATCCTTCTCAGGAGGTTTATCCAGAATACAGTGATCAAGACAAAATAAACATGCATTCATTGTTACTGCTGCCCACCAGCAAGGCCTTCTTCAACATGATACACAAAATGCATTGAGCAGTGCATTAAGTAGCAAAGAATCAAAATTTATACCACCTGCACCTACACAAAATCTTATTAGTATAGCAGCAGATGAAAAGAGCAGCAGAGAGGAAGGAATGCATAGCTGAAGAAAGACTGAGTGAGGAGTAAACAGTCACAGGAAGTAACAGCTCCCTCAGAAGTGCAGGAAGTTCTTGAAGTGCTTAAGTTTCATCCCTGATAAGATATTTTATTTATCCTACTGAAATAGCTCTACTTTATAGCATTGCAAATTCAACATGTGAGCCTAGAGAAAAAAAGACACGTGGGCAGGCTTACCAGAGCAGTCATAGAGCAAAATTCAGCCCTGTAAAACATGCCAACAAAAGGGCTAGATAGTAGTTCAGTACTATTAAGGAGCAAAAGATAAGACTAAATAAAGAACAGGAAATGCAAATATACCAAGCAAGTAACTTTTCTATTATCTAATCAATAACTGGCTCCCCTTGTTTTTGTAGTTATGAATACATCACCATTGTTTAATACATCTCTATAAACTGACAGAATATATTAAACATGTTGAACATACCCAGACATAGCATACAAATTTTGACTGTGTTCTCCAGAGCAAAAAAATCTTTATCCCATGTATCTTGCTAGGCACAGCCATGAAATGCACTTTCCCTGTACCTTTCAAGACACTTCCAAGTTGAGTGGGATTGGGTTGAAGTTTACTATAAAATAAAGGTATTGGAGACAAGTATGCATTATTGCAACTATGTAGACAATTTATTATAAAACTGTCTCCAAAAAAAAAAAAAAAGAAATCAAAGAACAGTTCTTCTGTAACAATACATGGCAAAAATGTTGATCTGTTTATACAGATAACTTAAATATGTCTTCATCAAGAAGAAAGGAATTACTGAAGGAAATCAAGCCAAGTTCACAGGTTGTACTTCAAACAGCCTTCAAACTTACAGAAAAACACGAAGATGTTAACAGAACAGCCTGTTCTTTTAAAGTTATTGTCTGGTACCTAAAAAAAAAAAAAAAAAAAAAAAAAAAAAACACACAAAGAAAACTTTCAAGTAAAGATGCTTTCAGTTCATTCTACCAAAATTAACTACAGAGAAAATTAATCTAAAAACATTTATTTTTAAGCCTGGAAGGATCATGAAATAAACCTTCATCGCTTAGTCCACTATAGTTTTGAAGTCTTGACAAAGAGATGGTTCTGTCACTGTCTTCAGCAGTTCCATAGTATCCCTTGGTATCTTCCCAAACAGATGCATCTTATCTACAAAAAGCATCAAAAACAACATATTACTACTGCAGGTAACTAACAATTCATTCTTAGGCAAAATGCTAGTAAGTCATGAAATCAATAGTAACTTAATCCAACAAAAAAAGCTAGAACACCTGGAACGCGAGGGTAAAAAGGCTATAGGAAAACATGCTGCTCTCCTCCTGCCCTTAAACACAGCAGACAATTGCCAGTTAAAAAATCATATGTTAAAACATTAACAAGCTATGGAAAACCAAGGGGTACATTCCTCCCAGTATGTCCCTGCAATACTGCTTGTACATAAGACTTCTAAAAGTTTTTAGTAAAGTACAAGACCAATTACTTAGTAACTATATCCACCAAAAAAGTCTGTCAAAGCAGCGTTACTCTGAAAGACCCTAATTTAAACAACTCCCAGGACACGGGACACATCCTTATCTAGCTGATTATATTTATCTATAGGAAAATGGTATTCCCAAACTGTTTTTTTTCCTCCTCTAGTTTCAGATATGGCATTAAAGAAGTCTATAATTGGAACTGACATCAGCAAAAAGAGGAAAAAGAATTTAATGGAGAAAACACCTTTCTAATTGTGGCTACAGCAGTTCTCCTGACTGTGTCCCCTTGTAAGGCTACCTGAAACAATACCCTCAAGGAGAAAAGTTGTGAAGAGTTAAGATTTAAGGGCCTTGTTTAATTACCTATTTTTTTTTAACATAACATGTCAGTTTTGAAATACAGAACGTCATTGAAGTCTACGGCCAACAGAATTAAAGACAATAAAAAGGACTTCTCCAAGATTAGAAAAAACATGTAAAATCCCAGCAACAGTATAAGTCTGTTACCTAAACAGGGTTGGTAAAATTGTCAATGGTGCAGAAAGGCAGAAGTGCTCAATAAACATTTGTTCTGTATTTGGCAAGGAGATAGATGGTGTATTTATATCTTATCACGATAAGGAAAGACTCTTGCTCCCTTCCCAACTGGTAATAATAGGAGGGATGTTAAACAGTAACTATGCTTTAAATACTTAACTCTGAAGAATGATTTTAACTTGTACTGACAAGGCACTGATGTTGATATTTAACAGGTTTTGGAACGCTGGGGAAGACCTTCTCCCCAAAGCCCATGAGCTCAATATTGATTTCAAAGGAGAGTAACAGAAAGGCATGTGCAGGGACACAAGTGAAAAATGAAGTTTATATCAATTTCTGTCAAACAGCACGATCTCACAGGGGCAACAGTTTTTATATAGCTGATACAAGCTCCAAAATTACAACAAAAAATATAGTTGTTAAGTCAACACAGGTGCTGTTACCAGTCTTAGTTATCTCTACGCTACAGATGATGTGCAGTACAGATATACAAAGCTAGCTTTGCTTTAGAGGAACACACCTGAGTAGCAACAGCTGTGATGTCACAGCTTCTCTGACATCCACACATGCTATCTGATTTCCAGAAACATGACAGAACTTAAAATGCAGCATTCAAAATTAGCTCTAATACTTTAATACTGTGCTTGGATTGTCTCTACAACATGATGTACTGATTACAATAACAATATTACTCTGGACTATATCTGATGCAGGTGAAACAAAAATGTGAGTAGAAAGCTATGTACCAATGTCTCTTCAAATGGATTTTCAGTGAATTCCTGCAGAAACTTCAGTTCTGCTCCCAACAGAAAGTGCAGAGGACATAGGGCTGTGGACATGCCTACTCACCCCTCCATTTGTTTCCTATAAATGTTCAGGTGTCTTCTTTGTCACACTGTACTGACAAAAATAAGACTATGTGCATTCAGGATTTGCCACTGGCCTTTGATACAGGAAGGAAATGCCTACTTTCAAAACCAGAACTGCTCCTTCTCCAGGGCACTATGTCTCAGCACAGGTACTAGAGGAAGCCTGTGATACATTTACAGATGAAGTATTGGTTATTCTTGAACTAGAATAAAAGAACCCAAGTAGCATCTCATTCAGAGTGCAATTACATGGTCAGTGCTGGGAGACTGTGAAGTAGTGGCTACACCTAGCCTCCACTAAGGTTGAATTCAGCAGCTCTACTAAGTACTTCAGGAAAAGCTACTAGTGTTTGTTTTTAATAACTTACAATTAAAAGCTTTGTTATTTTTATGGCTGTTCCAGCTACAGAATACACTACTGGTCAAGGAGAGGGAGCTGCTCAGAGCCCATAGACATCTTCTTTTAACAGAGTGAAAGAGTCAGAGATTTGCCAGCACCACTCTGTAACAATGAGACACACAGCACAGCAAGTGCTTCTATTTCAAAATGTCCCCAGTGACTCCTTTGGGGGTAAGATTTTACACTGTGGGAGGAAATTATTTTGTTGGAGTTTATCTACATTGTTTAAAAATAGAAATCTGAGCCTTTGTATTTTATTAGATCAATATGATCAACGCAATCATACTAAAGTTTTTGAACTGTACAAGCATGGTGAGTGTCAAATAATAACAGATGTGCCTTAAGAGCAAGGTTCTAGAAAATGAAATGCTGAAAAACATACCATTTTAATTTGCCTACTTAAAGTTAATTGATTTCATTAAGAACAGAAAGCTTGTTACTGTACATTTTAGAACAAAAAACTTAAAAAAAACATTAGATTGGAAGATTTTATGAAAACCATATCTAAACTGTAAAAGTAATTGAATACTTACAGACTTTAAGGGGCTTAAGTAAGCATTTGTAAATAACTTTGTGGTTGGACAGTTTGACAATGAAGGCATGGTAACAGAGCCATTCTGCTGCCTCAAAAGGGAATATGCCAGATGCATCTTTGCTACCTAAAGAAATCCCTAGAGACAGAACAAGACAACACCGAAAATTACATATATTCAGAAGTACAACTGACCCTTCCCACTACTTTCTATAAAACCAGAAGGGCTACACATTCAGGACTATTTATTTATCTTAAAAAGTAAATTTAAAAAATGCTACTTCGCTGCCACTGAACACACTGTACCTGGATTTTTAGCTTTCAGGATAAAATAGCAGCATGAAGCAGTATCAGAGATGATCCTTAGGAAGAAATACGGATTATTCCTAACTTTCTGGTTGAATGGAAGCTGAAGAACACAGGCATGGAACCTGTTAGTAAAAAACAAACAACAGCCTTTTTAATCACAAGTCATTTTCTATTTCAAGTGAAATTATGATTATGTACCTTAGGCACTACACCACACTTAAAAGCACCTTTAGCCAAATAAACACCGTTAGCATGAGAAACCTCTGCTATACACAAATTCCTGCAGTGTCAGGCTTAAGATGTTTATTCATAACTTCTGTGGTGAAATAAGAGGTTGAAGTCATCTCCCTCAGTAAGAGAATTCTCTTCTGAGTACAGCGAATATATTGTGATGAGGGAAAGTTGAACTCACATCCTCATCAGGCTCATATCACAAACCACTGGGACAGGGAACGCACACAAGAGGCAGTGAGGAGGTGGGAGAAAAAGAAACAAAAACAAACTCAACAACAACAATCTTGTTCTTCAGGAGAACAGACCTCCAAATGATGAATTTAAGAAAAAAGCTCAAGTGCCACTTCCTAAGCAGAACTCCAGCAAAATAGCAACACCTGATGTTTCCCTATTTACAAACAACTCTTATGCTCTTTCTGTGCTAAAACAATAAACAACAAAAACTCTTAATGGATTATCTCTTTATTCACAGTCACAACAAATAAGAAACCGACCTTTTCCTTGTTTGTCATTCAGAAGCTGACAAACAGGCTTAATAAACTCAACCAGAAAACAACATCAACAAAAGTATATTGTTCTTTTGTCATTGCTAGGGTTGTGTTGAACAGAAGAATACTTTCAGTGTATGACAATCCTATGGTAGTAACATAAGCAACCACCAAAAATTATTAATAAAAAGGATTTTAGAGCCCTGAAGCAGAGTACCACTCAATTTTTATGCTATTCTTTAGACCCAGGATCTTCCTGTTTTACTCAGCACATGCAATCATGCAACCTTTTTGGTGCAGTTTACTTTTTTCTCCCAACCTCCTTATCAACTCTGATTTCTTTCCCTTCATCCTTGTTTAAAGTGCTTACTTTCTCTGCTGGTCAAGAAAAGCTCACAAGTCAATAACATTTTACCAGTTAAGAAGCAATTAAGACATTATCAGCAGCTAAGAAGTCAGAGTTAACTTGGAAAAATGAAATTCCATTTAATGCAAAGCTATACAGGTCAAAGTTCCACATGATTGTAATGAATACAAAGTTCTAAATATAATCTCAATATAACCTGCTTTTCATTGCTCCTAGAACAAAATAAACCGTTCCTCTTGGAAGTCAGCTACAAACACCCAGAGATATTGAAAATTAATTTGTCAAAGTGTCATTTAAACACACATACTAACATCATCTCTAACCTGAATCTAATATTATGCAAGAACAGTCTTAAGACACAGTTATGTGACTTTCTACTGACATTTAACAGTGTACGGTATGTATGTAACAGTTTATGGTACATATTTTACTAAGCAATAGCTGCTGTGTGTCAAGACAGTGTCATGGAACATTCACAATTACTGCAAGAGGCAGTCACCTACCTGTAAGCCTGAAGTAAAAATATCTTGTAGATGTTAATTAAAACTGTTTTAAGGCTGTTGATCTGGAACAGAATCACAAGAATATTTTTGTCTTACCATATCATTTGTACGAGTTCAACAGAAAAGATTTAGAGACGTAGAGAAAAAAAAACAACTTATGCTATACTTCCATTATTTTCTATTATGTACCTAAACAACAATGGGCTCAGAACAGAAGGCGAAGGCTCAGCTCTGGAAGCTACTGTGACCTCACCCACATTTAGTTGATGCCAAGATTTCAAAGTTAAGTTTATAACCTTTCCAAATCATCTCTTTTGTTAGTCCTCGATGCTGTTTATTACTAATGAATTTTTTTTATTACCTTTTTTAATTTTTTTTTTATTTATTTTTATTTTTTTTTAACAAACATCCATTTCCATAATCTCACCTTTAAGTCAAGAAATAAAGGATGGCATTTCAGTTTGAGGACTGCAGTCAATTTGCATTTCATGTTTTTTCCAGCTATTCTACTTGAATTGAAGGAAAGACTCGATCTGATAGAAGTAAAAGCGTAACTAGAATGAAAAATAATAATAATAATCAGACTCCATGGGCTAACAGACTGAATTAAATTCTGTGAAATAAAGCTCATTTAACTTCTCATCTTAGAGAAACTGCCTCCAAATCAATAAGCCAAGTACAAAAATATGACTGTAACAAAATTCAAAACTAGAAACAAACAGAACATAGTGGCATTAAGGCTATCACCTAGGGAATTACTTCAGAACCTTAGAACATAATAATTTCCAGTTATTTAAAACACCACCATCACTGCCACCAACAACCTTTAAACTGACTTCAGCAATAACCAAGTTATATTCTGTGATCCAAGCAAGCAGGAGCTAAGCTTACCTTGGCCCAGCAACCTTAGCATTGCAATTACTGAAGTCAATCTTATCTAAAGCAAGGAGATCACCCCATAACAGTTTCTCTGTTTAGTGCCTCCCAAACCACGAGCACCAATGTCATCAGCAATATAAACTGTTTCTTCTGTTGTTAAACAAACAACAAAAAAAACAAAAGTCACACATTCCTTCTCCTTATCTCATATTAATTGACCAAACTTTTCTCTTTTGGAAGACAGTTGAAGAACCATTCTGGCAGTGCAAAACCTCCTTCTAATTTCTCACCTGAATGCATTCATGGGCTGTTTATAGACAAAACTACAATATTATCCTTCAGCTTAAAGTTATTTTCTGTTAACCTTTGAGAAATGTCTAATGCCATCTCTAAGAGTCCTTTTAATGTGCCTACAAAGCTTTTCAGCAAGATACATTCTGAGTTTTATGGTGCTTTAGTCAGACTGCTCCACATGTACACCATGATGCTGGTTTATAGGCAGGTTACTTCTACCCTATGTTAACATCTGAAGTACATCAGAGGAAACCTAAAGAACTACTAGTCCCTCTAGTGTGCAGAAAGTGAATTCCAACCTGTATTCTTGCAATACTACTTGCTGAAAGCAAGAATAATAAACATATTCATACTAACTGTGAAAGAAGTTAAACCAAGGTGATCAAACAGTTTCTGAAAAAGCATGTAGTCACCATGTGGTATGTGTGATAAAATGTATGTGCATTCCATCAGGATGTAATGAAGAAAGCATCGGAAAAAAAAAAAAAAAAAAAGTATAAATAGCTGTATAAGACAAAGAATTGTAAAGTGTATTTTGCAGTTAATTCAACTATACTACTTACAAGATACTTTCTTGTTTTTAACACTGTGTATAGCATACTGTAAAGCTCATGCTGGAATATACAACCATTTACCTGGAGTAATCACAATAAACCTCAAGCGTCTGCATATCCAGTAATAAACCACACCACGAGATCAAACGACAATTTGGCAGCTGTTTGAACTTAGAACATCCCGGGATATCATCAACAGGAAAATTCACCACTGTCTTCTTGGCATTTATTAAAAAGCCATACTCAGGAATACCTGCTGCTATAGTCCTAAAGCAGATAAAAATGGTTACCCACAAAAAAAGCAGAAAAAAAAAAACACAAAAAACACCACCATGCTGCATGATGCATATTAGGTTGGCATAAAAGAGCAAACCCAATAATGAAGAGAAACAGCTCTTAAGGTTAATGAACACAACCAGAAATACACAAAACTGAAGTCAATGCAGGTAAATAAATAAAAAACTTAGTGGAGAAGAAAAGCTTTTACAGGTCAGTGCCAAAACAGGTATTAGCGTTTTAAATACTTGAGACCAGCTGCACAAACCAAACTCACAGAAATCACTAGAAAAAGATGGATGCAGAATTACTGTTTTGAAAGTTCATGAAAACAAGGATAATCTAGATAACAGGAAATTCATTTATCTGATGAAAAAATCTTGAACTTTCTTCAAGTATCACAAGTATCTCTTTATTGCAGCAGGCCTGCTGATTACCTACCACAGAATTAGTACACATTGGGTCAGCAATATCATCTCATGGACAAGCAGCAGTTTGATTTGGTGATTTATTCAAGTGCAGGCTACATGCTTTTAAAAGGAGAGAGGAAGAGGTAGACTCTTATTTTTGGGAAGTAATAGTCAAGACATTGTCTCCTCAGAATGAATTTCTCGTGTCCCTCACTTCTAACAGTACATTAGGAAAACTGCCACTGCTTCCTTTGTTGCAGAGAGCTCACAGGACCTGTAAGTAGATGCAGAAAGAGGATCTTCCACAGAAGAGGCTACCTGTGTTCAGAAAACCAACACAGCTTGCAAAGAAGCTAATGCACAACTTGCAAGTAGGAGAATATCTGCAATACTAATGTGAGTGACACTATATTGGAAACTATTACATGGATTAATGGCTTGGAGGCATCCCCAGCCTACAGGTTCGACTTATTTCCAGAAACACAAATTCACACATATCTAGAAATTTCCTTTTGTTCTGAAACAGAACTGAGGACTAATGAAATCTTTGAAATACACCATTTCACTGCTTAGGACTACTAGTGCTTCAAACTGTACTTAAATGACTTCCCCATCACCTGGTAGGGTCACAACAGAGCTGTACCTTTCTGGCTATGAAACACATGATACAACTGACTGCACTGCAGATGTTAAGATTTCCTTCAAGACCTCTCCAATGGATCCTTTAACAGAAGAGCTTTGACATCAGAACAGGTCTTCTTGGATACTGTGTGTTGAGATCCACAGTAATCAGTAATCTCTAACAGGGCCTAACTTCTTTTTTTTAAGGTAGATTTGCAGCATTCTAAGGAATTAGTTTGAAAACTTCTGTACAAGTTGCATGCTGCCATGCTATCAGCATCTTCAAATATTCACCCCAGAATATTAATGATTAGAAAATTGTTAGCAATATAGCAATACAGTTGCATTCTTCCCCCAGGGATAGCAAGTAGCAGCAGGTCTGCTCAATAAAAACCATTTCAAGGATGTAACTAGAACACCTTTTGAAAATATGAGGGAGAACAGTCATAAAACTGTTAGCTTCCTTAGCTTGGTCTACATTACTCGTTCCTGCCAGAAGTATTAAGTTCAGAAGGTAGGTCCAGAATTTAAACCAAAGGAGAAAATGATCTCTGATCATCTGAGCTTTTTAGTTTACAGTCAAGAACATAGCTGTTAAGATGTTCCTTGGTACAGGCTACCAGCAAGGCCTCCAAAGTATGCCTTGATTATTAATCCATAAAATCAAATGTATCTACTTGTACACAGAAGTACAAAGGAGATCAAAGTAAATGACCTAAAAGGTGCTAATGCTTATTACTATAAAGAATATTTTCAAAATCATACCTTAGAAAAGTTTTTGCCTGCATTAGATGTGGTGTAACCAGCAAAAAGTCATCAATAAGTCGTATTAGGACTCTGTAATCAAGAATAAAAAGAGGAGATGCTTTATGTTCTATAACACTGTCTTCATTTAACATGTAGTAATTTTTGAAGCTGCAACTTGGATATAAAACAGTCAGACACTGTGTTCAGTTTTGGACACCTCCATACAGAAAGGAGACAGGTGCTGGAGCAGATCCAAAGAAGGGCAACAAGGCTTGTGAATGCCTTGGAGAATATGCCCTACGAGGAGGGACTGAAGGAACTGGGGCTGTTTATACTGGGGAAGTGGAGGCTGAGGTGAGACCTTACTGCTTTCTTCCAATTCTTGAAAGGTGCTTACAGCAAGTACAGGGTTGGTCTCTTCTCACTGGTGACAGGACGAGCAGAAATGGCCTCAAGTTGTGCCATGGGAGGTTTAGGTTGGACATCAGGAAAACCTCCTTTACAGAATGGGTTGTTAAGCACTGGAAAAGGCTCCTCAGGAAGGTGGTTGAGTCACCATCCCTGAATGTGTTTAAAAACTGTTTGGACGTGGTGCTCAGGGACATGATTTAGAGGAGGGTTGTTAGAGATAGGGTAGTATGGTTAGGTTGTGGTTGGACTCAATGATCTTTAAGGTCTTTTCCAACCTGAGCAATTCAATCATTCTATGAAAAGTCTACCATTATAAAGGCTGAAATTTTCTTTTAAATAGAATATATATGTCCCAAACTTGCTCATATTTTTCCAATAAATCCTGCTAAGAGACGGATCATAGAAAGGAAACTCTGGAGATGATCTTTTCCAGTCTCCTTTTTAAAGTGGGACTATGCCATCGCAATGATCAGAACTGATATATCTTCATCTATTCAATAGCCAATTGGTTGTTTTTGGGTTTTTTTGCAGTTTTTTTTTTTCCCACTGTTGCTGTTTGTTTTTTGGGAGAGGGAGATGTTATGTTTAAAGGCCAAATGAAACTATCAAAATCATTCAACGGACACCTATGTAATATTCTAAAAACTACAACATATACAGCTGCTACATAGAATTCTTTATGTGCACTCTTCTGAATCTTGGTTTCTTAAGTTCAGTATGTATAAAGAGGGTCCTTTAGAAGCAAAGAAGTAGCTCTGCAGAATCCCACCATCACAGTACACTAATGCTTATCAAAATGAACTATTACTTGCTTAGGAAGACATTTAACATTCTGAGGCTTTCCATTATCCAGAGAGTCTCCGAAGAAGAGGCACCAGACTGGTGCACTTACCCAGAGTACTTTTACACACTTCCTTTATCTTGTTTTGGACAGCATTCACAGGAATGGAGAGAGATGTGAACATGAACAAGCTTCAGGGGACTCACCAATACCTAGCTCATGCCTGCAAATCTGAGATTCACCTGGCTATCAATTCACAGGGACATAAAAAGGATGCTGTATTTCTTACTGTTAATGAAAAAGCAGTTTTCACCATACAAACTTTCAGCAAGGCTCCTAAGAACCAAGCACACGAACGGCATGGAAGATGTTAGAAGACCAATGTGGACCAGCATGTTTTTAAAGCATCCCTAAATACTGTGCTTTTTGTAAGAAGTCATCCATCCATCCAACACTCACACCTAGGACAACTCCTCCTCTATTTTATTCCCAATCATATGAAAAATAAGACAATTCCATCTAAAACAGTTACAGTGACACTAAATCTAAGTTTACCATGCTTCTGCTGGAGAACTGAAAACTCTTGAAATTCAAAATTAAACTTCAAAGAAAACATATACACACTATACAATACCATAACAGAGTACACAACAAAAAGCACCCAAATCTTCCTACCCATCCTTCTGGATTCCACAAAGTAATTTGTTTTCCATGTCTCCATAGCATAAGCTGCAAAGTAAGGTTGACAAAATGGAGCCCTGTGGGATTCCAGAGCACTGTATATAGTACCTAGAAAAGAATAAAAGAAAAGAAACATCAAAACACACAACAAGGCTCCAGTAGTCACTAAACATATGCTTAAGAATATCAAGTATAACACGTAAGTTTCAGTAATGAACAACTGAAAGCCTGCTAGTTAACCTTACCTCAGTTTTTCTTTCCTCTAAGAGTCTAGACATGACTCCAAAAAACCTTTATCCCCACTACTGAATTTAAAATGCACTAAAACACATCCTCTTATTAAGAAACTCTAGTAGGCAACTGCCATTAAATGAATGGTATTTACAGTTGAAATCAATCCACAATGCTTTTTCCTTTACAAAAGAACCTCCAGAGTCACATTTCATCTAAATGTTGTAATTGTTAGTCTTGCGTTGCTTTACAAGTGCTCTTCTACAAGAAATGTAAAGTTCACGACTCATCTTTCAAATGATACATTTATTTTTTAATTATGATCCAAATAATTTCCAGCAAGTACTCACTAAAAATTCATACACTGAAGCTCATAATGTTCATGTACAATAAGAATTGAATTCAGGCAGATTCTGAAATTGAGAACTTCTAAGTTTTCACATAAGAAGCAAACATCCACATTAAATCCAAATACAAAATTCATCACTATCAAATCCTGTTTTCTTAAAGCATTTGTTTCAGACAAGTTAGAGTAAAAGTGTTTAACAATACGAAGTACTTTAAATCAGGCCACTTGATGTGCATATTATAGAATCATAGAACAGCTGTGATATTCTTCATTTATGATGGCACAGCACGATATGGTCAAGCCATATATTTCCTTGTTTGTTTTGTTGTTGCTGTTGTTTGTTTTTTAAACAAATGAATACTACTCTTTACTTTCAGGGAAATTCTTGATGAATGCCTGTTAAGGAACACAATATTGTCTTCTACAATCCAGTTTTGTTTTTTTTTTTAATACGACCTCTACTATAAACTGCAGTTATTTCCTCACTTAAGTGTTTCAATGCTAGAAAAGCCTACAGACACTTTTCCATTTGCCTCTATTTTCCCCTCTCTCTGTACAATGAGTTTAACTACTGTAAAATAAAGTTAGCCTCTCAACAGCAAGAACTTAGTCACTCTAACAGACTTCACTCTGAATTCAGAAATAAAGGTCGTATTTGTAAGTGGTTTCTACACTTGGTACACGTTTGCCACCTAGAGGCAAAAGCTAAATAGCAGATCAGCATTTCTAGCAATGCAAGAAATTTTCATTTCATCCTCTTCCGTAACAGCAGATTCCTAATTTGGGGGTTGTCATTTTAATTCTTAATGATGCTATTTTATATTTTTATTGCAACTTGCCAAAGAGCAAGGCTATGCAGAAAAAGTTTTATTTTGTACTACAGACTGACAAGGCTTAAGCACTATTGCTTGGACATCCCCTTGCTTCTGTGGTCACCTCCAAGGATTTCAACATTTTTTCAAACAAGATCTGAAGCTCTAAATGAAGGTTATGTATCTACAGAATGATGCAGTCTGTGCATGATCAGCATCACCCGCATGGGAAAGAAACTTCTAAAACTCAATTATTTAAATGTAAATGGGTCCAAACAGTTCAGCTTTTTTATAAGGCATAAGTTAAATTTCAAAACAGATTTCAAATTAACATGAAATAAAATTCTTTAAAAGATACCCAGCAGAACTTTTCTGAGCCAATAAAGGCAGAGAAAAACAAACATAAACCAACCAAATAAACAACAAAAAAATCCACACTTCACAAATGTATTTGATTTTATTTTTTACCTGTGCCCAATCTCCAGGATGTTATTATGTAACATTTGAAGAAAGAAAGTAAACAGGGTGGAACTGTTCTCATTAAAAGTTAAGCACTAGAAATGAGACAAAATAAAACCAAAATTGTACTTTAGAAATGTGCTGAAACTAAAAGATTAAGTATAAGTTGAAAATATATGTATTAGCTTACCTGAAGAATTAGACTGTAACAGTTTAGTAAAAAATCTCTAAGGTAAGAAACAAAGCAAACATCTAAAATTAAAATCTGAATATACACTCTAAAAAGCAACTGTCAGCCAGCAAATGAGCAAAGTTGGTTGGGTTTTTTGGTTTGTTTTTTTTTTTTTTTTTTTAGGTTTTACTTCAGGAAAGAAAATCATTTTGATTAGTGTTTGGAAAATTGTATATTATATTAACAAATATAAAAAGCTTTTAAAAGTGCTTAAATATTATATTGGCTTACCATCATTTATGATACCTCCCCTCTTTTGGTCATGTTCTGCCCTTTTTAACTCTTACGTTCTTTACTATTCCGCAAGTACAGACAACACTCTCTTACCAGTTCTGCTACAAATTGCATCTCTTTCCCCATGTTACCAATGACTCCATGCATGAGAGCCTATGCAATTACATTAAGTCTTTTGTGTTAAAAACATATAATAGAAATTTCATTTAGAGCAGTGGAAGATACCTGCGTGGTCATCTGTGGCTCATGATTTTGTATGTTGTTATCATGGAACACCGTTTCGCCAAGCCACAGAACGTCTTTGGAAACTGACTGGGTGCATCACCTACCTCTACACTTCGTCACACATCTTTTACTGAGCAAGTCTTAATAACAAACATTATTTAGAATTAATACTGTTCTCTGAAGCATGTGAGTTAAGCAACAGAAAGGAGCCTGCTTCTTGTAATAGCACTAGCTGGAGCAAATATAAAAGTCATGTAATTTTCATCCATTCCCTAACTTAGAAAGCAAGGTATCTCTTCAAACAAACAGTAACAACGGAGTTTTTCCTGTTTTGTAATGCACTAAGAAGGAAAGTTTATTCTTAGCAACTTTGGCATGAGATCATTAAAATAAGCTGATTTTTTTCCAAGTCATTTCTCTATTAAGTGAAGTTTGCTATTCAAAATGCTGTATCTATGTTACTTAGCTTAGAATACACTTTTCACATCCTTAGTTGTGTGCATTTTGGACTCAGACCATGTCAAAATGCTTATTTACTGCACTAGAAAGCTGTTACAATACATAATGGAATTCATTAAGAAAGAAAAAAAAAAAAAAAAAGAACATGGTGGTTCAAATGAAAGTTTAAGACACCAACGAGAAAATCTGGGAGAAGTCTAGAATTACGCATTGCCAGAGTTCCTGCCTGAGGCACTAAATCCCCTGAAAGCCTGCTAGAAATACCAGATAAGAGATGCCAAAAATCTATCTAAAGAAGGTGCTGAGTAACCAGAACACAAGTGGTGTCACCATATAATACATACATTCATCTAAAAATAAACAAAAAAAAAACAAACACACAAAACCCAGGAATCTTCATCTACTTAATGTAGCTTTCTCTTTCAGTTTAGGAGAACCCTCCTAATTTGGGGAGAAATGACTCAAACTAAAAGAGGAGAGATTTAGACTGGATATAAGAAAGAAGTTTATTTCACAATAAGCACGGTGAGGCACTGGAACAGGCTGCCCAAAGATGTGGTGGATGCCCCATCCCTGGAGACACTCAATGTCAGGCTGGACAGAGCTCTGGGCACCCGAATCTGCTGAAAAGGTGTTCCTTTTCTTGTAGGGAATTTGGACTACATGACCCTTAAGTGTTTCTTCCAACTCAAATGATTCTAAGATAATATTTACCTGTTCAACTACTATTGCATTTCGTAATGAAGTTCTCTCTTGAAGTTTGGACACAAACTGCTTCATGTCTGGAATAAAATCCTCGAAAGTAGAAACCTGTATATTTAATATAAAAAAAAAAAAAAAAAAAAAAAGACAACAGCAATAGAATACTCAGTAGCAGATGAAATTTATTCAGTGAAAGGGCATGTTTTACTGCATTATTTTAAACCAAATAAGTCTGGTACTGTTAAAATGAAATTCCACCCTCACCCATCTCCATTTACCTTTACCCTTACTAACACCGAAGAGTAAGAAACAGCTTTGTTCACTCCAGGAAATTTCCAACACTATCAAAATAAAGGTTTTCTGAAGTAATTACCTAATTCACATTCAGAAACACAAACAAACAAAAAGAGCTACAAATATATTTCTTGGACAGAAATATAGTAACAGTAGTAATTAAAAGAAATGAGTCATACGTGTCTCTTATAAAGCTTCCTGGCTTTTCCAGTTGGGGTAATCATAATTACAGCATACCACCTTATTCCATACACAGTTTGGCTCTCAGGTTTCAAGACCTGTGAGATTACTTCCACTAGTTTCTTGTGAGGAATAGTATCAAAAGCTCTGGACACATCACCCTGAAACAGAAAAAATATCTTCCATCATGTGCTATATCTTATGTTTAAATATCTTTCATATTCATCAATATCACCATAAATACTGTGACAATATGAGGCAAAAATAACCATTGTAGTATATAACCACAATTGAAGCATCACATAGGAATGAAATTACAACATTAATCATTCAAAATTGTGACAAGCAAACTCATTTCTTATCTGAAGATTCTTTCCTCAGTCATCAATGAGTTTTCCCTTGCAGGGGACAACAGAACTCAGTTTTAGTACAATGTCTGTTACTAGCAGAAAATGGTACAGCAGTCCCTACATTCATCTGTACTGTGTAGCACTTCTTTTCATGATTAGATACCAATGGACACAAAAGGTAGCATAGTGGAAGTCGCATACACAGCCTTAAATATTACATTGCACTGAAGTTTATTGCTGAAGTTTTTATATGATTATTATTTTAAGAAACTTTCTCCTCTATATTTAGTTCTGACCATGACATCTTAGACTTTTGGAAAAACGTAAACCTAGAAGTTTCGCTTTTTCTAAATCTTATACTATGATCTTAACTTTGCTTTTATTTGCCATAGTCACAATTCAAGGCCTTCTGAAGAAGCAAAAACTTGTAAAGAACTGTATCAATGACATGATCCTTTGTCCTTAAAGATAAGACAATAACTGAAAACAATTTTGTGACATGACAACTGATGTACAAGAGCATGAGGTAGGAGCCCCGCTATATTATATATAAGCTGTATAATTTTATATGAATCACTCAAATAGCAATAGCCTGCTAGCTACTACTTAACACAAGAGTTAAGTAAATGCTCCTTCAAAAAAAAAAAAAAAAAAAAAAAAAGAGATTTTACAATAACTCAATTATTTAAAGTGGTAGAATAGATTTGTTGGACACGCTTTATACTTCAGGTATTTAATCTCAAGGGACATCCATATTATGGAGATAGAGGAGACTTATTTACTGAAAAGATACTGAGTTTATCCAGAAGCACATAGGATTTTTTTTCTGTTTTTAACTTAGGAAAATGACCCTAAGAGCCTATTCAAGTTTGTATGTTTGTCCCATCATTATACCCAAGTAAATGTAACTGCAGAAGCACAGCATGTGTCTAGAAGCAAGAGCTGTTGCATGACAGAGAAATTAATAAAATTATCAAAGTGAAAGAAGCAATACTTCAGGAAAAGCAAACAAACAAACCAGTCTAAATTAGCTATGTACAAAACCCAACTATGACAAAGTAGTTATGCGCACAGACCAGAGCTATAGAAGATTTGCAGCAGCTGTCTTTGAAAAGTTAGTCTGAACGCAGGATTAGAATAGGCATACCTTCACAAAGTAGAAATGAGGCATTTCACCACCTGATTCAAAAACTTTTGTAACAAACTCCTTCCATTTCCTGTAGATATCATCTCTCCCGAATACTGAAGAGCCAATGATGTTGGTGTTTACAGTTCGTTCATAATTTAACACACTAAATAGATTTTTTAGCTGAGTGTTATAGCGCTGTATCTATAGAGACCAAAGAGAAACATCCTAAGGCTTTGAAACATACTAAATGCAATACTGAATGTTATACTAAATGTCTCTCATTTAGATGAGCTATGAGAGTAAATCTGTGTATTTGCTGTACTACTTTGATCAAATAGTTTTCAGAAAGAACGAATATAGCAGCAGTGACTTCCTGGAAGTGACAAAACAGTCTCAAAGACACCAATGTGCTGAAACAGTTATGGACATAAATAAATAGACTTGGATAAATAAAATAATCACCAGCTGTAAGGTAAGAAGAAATAACAACATGTGCTTGAGACTTTAAGTTAAACCCAGCTGCATCGCTTCATGAGCGTCTACAGATAATTTATGCAAAGATTTACTCTACTTCAGCAAAGATTTAACTCTCTTAGTTATGGGAATAGTGGAGTGCAGCAGCGTGGCAGTGAAGTCCTGCAGGTCAATCAGCTCTGTCAACACAGATCTGGCTACAAGAGTTTGGAAAAGGCAAGCCATAGTATTAAAGGAAGTAAACAAACTGCACATGCGGCACGCTAATGAATCTGTTTAGAACTCTGGAGAATTCCTCCAAATATGCATAAATAAATTCTAAAAGGTTTCTTACTCTAAATGGCAGCATTCTGATCAAGCCATGCATGCAATAAAATTGCCAAGTATGAAGCATACCAAATTCATCTGAGAACATTATTTTTGCCCTGAAAAAATCAATTCCAGGTTGCAGTGAAAAACTGACAAAACTAAAGCACACCAAAACCACTTGTACTGCAGTCACCGACTACAAACAACATGATCCAACTTTACTGTTTTTCATTAGGTAAATAGTTTGTTAATTCACTGGCTGATCCTGCAAAATATTTTTGACTACAAAAAATTAACTGCTGAATTGACTGCTGAAAATTAAGACACATTCTTGAATTAGTGCAGTGGTTTCTTTTCTGGTATATGCCAAGTTCCTATGAAAAGCAGTCAAAAGGGTAGAGATGTAGCTCAAAGATAAATAGAAGCAGCAGATCAAAGTAGTTATCAGTAGAGAAGTTCCTCCCTTTCTTCTTAATGATTGTGTCCCCAGATGGCTGCCTTAAGAACTTCTCACAAAGCTGATGGCCATCTGGGTGTTAGCACTGAGGTCAATAAAAGAAGCTTTAGCATTCAAACCTCAGTTTCAACTAGGCCTGTGAGACATCCAGCAGCAGTATTCACAGCAGTAACTTCTTGTAATGCTGGCAGGAATTCTCTCCTGTCCCTCAGTTTTCCAGAACAAGCCTAATCTACAGTGCTATCAGTATTTTTGCAAAACCTAAGGGTTTGCTGGAATCTCTGCAGAATGCAAAAAAAGATTATACACACTCAAGCCAATCAGTTAATTCAGAAATCCTCTTCAGGCTTCCCATTATGTTTGTGTATCCATGTATGTATCTATGTATTTACACACAGATATGTTGAAGTTCAAGCAAAAAGAAGGTTGAAAAGCAAATACATAAAACCTCTATTAAAAGAAAAAAGAAAAGCATAATCTACACTGTTTGAGGACAAACTCACAGAACTAGATTAATTTCACTACAGTTTTGGCAGCAAAGGTTAAGAGCTGCCCAAGAGCTGGAAGTTAATTTGCTGGGTACTTGAGAGATTTTTTTCTGGCAATTCATCTGGATGCATTCCACTGCTGAGCTGCAAGAACTGACAAAGTCTACCACTGCAGTTTCAGACTAGCCTTAAAATTCCAAACCCTGGAACGCTGTCAGACACAGAAAGAATCTGAAGATGGTCTTCTTCCTACAATTTAAATACCTGGAGGAAACTGCAGAGCAGAGACATGCTGGAATATAAGGCAGGTTGAAAAACTGGAACAGACCAACGGATAGCAGGCAATGAAAGAAAGAAACTGAGCAGCCACGCAAGCTGGGGAAGGAAAGAAGGGAGGGAAAAGAAAAAAAACAAACATTACTTCCATTAGGTTGTAAGCCCCAAATTCTTGAATTTGGATAATTGTCTTGAATTTCAAAGATAATTGTTTTGGATGACGTTTTCTGCATCTGTCTGCTATCACAGAAGAGAGGTAACACTATCATTACCTTTCATGGATTTATAAAATCATTAGCATTGCTTTTTGATGCTCTCCCATTTTTTGTCAGATGAGGTCTTTTCATGACAGCTGCTGTTCTTGGCTGCTTATCAGCACTCATGAACAGAAGTCTACAGTTCCCTCTTTCTAGCATGCATCTTGCCTCTCAGCTTCAGGGCTACGCAGCAAGCTGAAGCCACTTGGCCAGCAACCATAGTTGACTTTTAATCTTCATCTTCTGGGCATTCAGGTCTGGGGTCATCCTTTATCCCAATTTGTTATGGGAGCAACAGAACCTTTTAAAGTACTGCAGCTATTTTTGGATTAACTGTGGGCATACTCTGACAGTATGATAGCCACAGAAAGACTAGATGAAAGTAACACTTCAGAACAGCTTTTCCTTCATGTCCTTTAAATGCAGAATGGGATTACTCACTGAACCATCAGCATTAAGAAGCTGTTGAACTCTCACCCATTTGGAGAGCTTTTCATCTATGGAACTCGGCCTTAAGGAAAAAGAATCAATTTAGTCATGGGAGATAGTGAAACTGTGCTTCCACTATATTTTGCAGTTAACTCGCTTGTTAAATGGATTATTGTATGCACTCTGTGTTAAGCCTTTGTTCCCACGCAGTAGTAATTCCCATCTTAATTTCTATTTCCTTACTATGCTTGATCCAGCCTCCTCAACCCTTTTAGGCCTTCCACTGCAACGTATATGGTTTATCATTATTTGGCCTGCTAACTTGGCAAGATCCCCTGGGCTGACCTGGCACAACAGCCAACCAGTCCAACGATGCACTCAATCAGTACTCAGGTAAATCCCAGCAGGAGAGATTCATCTGTCCCTAATTCTCTGGTGTGCCAAACAAATACAGCATTAGCTCTGAACACTGAGCACTTAGTGTCTGACTCTTCTGTTCCTACCCCTATGGACAGCTGTGTCCATCACAGTCAGACTCAGTAAGCAAGGCTGAGGGAAACTGACAGAAAGAGGAGAGAAGGCAAACACGCTTACCCGACAGCCTGTGCTATTTTGTTAGACTAATATCATTAAGACAGGCTTACAAGCAGAAGTATGTAGCTCTGGAACTGCAGGCTAATGATGAGCACTGGGAAGGGAGAAGTTAAGCTAAGTTGCAAAGAGTAGGTGCATTCAGTCCTTTTGATTTTAATGTTTCAGTTCACCACTTTAAAACTAGTTAAGTGAGCGAGGTTTTTTAGTTAACATGAAACAGCTGCCTCCATCAGACCGACATAAAACAATAAGGAAAATAAAAACCTTCTTTTCTCTGCTTTCCTTGCTGAGTTTCTGTCCTTCAACAACACGGCTTAGTCTTACTACAGGTCTTAAACCATTGATTTTAGGAATGAACCGGAGCCTTGACGCAATAGGAAAATACTTTTTTTGATGGATCACTTCCATCTCCTCTGAAGATAAAGCACGCAGATGTACTTTGGCAAAATGGTTTCTAAAATATAAATACATATTGAACGTAAGCAACAGGAAATGCAATAAAATATTTCACTCTTAATGTAACTGAATCCAGGTATTTTACTAAAGAGATAACTACAAATACTAATCTCTACAGAACCTGGTATGAAATCTGAACTTCAGAATAATTCCATATATCAATGTATACTACTGACAACATAATACATTAATAAAAGAGCATATATGACGTAAACTAATGTAATGAAAAAGATCTAAATTAACACAAAAATGTAATCACAGACTAGCCAAGTATATTTGAACATTATGATTTTTTTTTTTTTTTTTTTTTTAATTCAACATCTTTCATGGTTTCAGAATCTTGGAAGATATAAACAAAGGATAGGATTTTCTGAAACTGTATGAAGACAGGCCCAGGGAAGGACATACACAGTGTAACAGGCTGTTGTACTTCCAACATTTAGAGCAGAATCACACAGAATCACAGAATGGCCTGGGCTGGAAGGATCTTAAATCGTAATAGGTGGCAGCTACCACATTAAAAGTTACAACAGAGAAAACAAAAGGACAGTTAAGCATTCAGCAGCAATCAGATTGATGAGCAGCAGTCTGCTAAAGTAAATAGAAAATAATAGAGAATGGAAGGCTCTTAAATGACAGTCTGGGAAGCGTGCTTCCCCCACACAGGCACCACTTCAGGATTTACAATTCAGCGTAGCTCAGCCCAAATTAATACTAATAGGAAAAGGAAGCGGCACCAAGACCTCGCTTTTACTTAAGATGGTGAAGGTGCGCTACCTGCAACATAAAGGAGCTGGGTCACTGTACTACACTGCCTATGTAGTTCAGAAGGAAAAAAAAAAGACTGTTGTTCATTCTTCCCTGGGAAGTAAAATGAGACAGTTCAAACCCCTGAAGAACAAGGGCTGCAAATCTAAATTCGCATTCGGATTTTGATATCCCAAACAAACCATCAAGTTGGTTTAGCAAAAGGAAACCATGGTATAACATAAGGCAGTGGATGGATGGAAGACCAGGTCAGCACACTCTAGGAGATCTCTGAAAAGTCAAGCAAGCGGACAAGACTCAAAAATATTTCTCTTGTGTATACCAGCACAATTCAATAAGTCAGTGATCCAGTTGTTTCAACTGTGACAGCCTGAGTGATACAATGCATGCCTGGGCCACAGGTTCAGCGTTTTGAGGATTTATATTCAAGACTGGAATTAAATTTTCAAAATTCAGCTGACGAGGCAGATCATGTTTTCATAGCTAGAGATCACTGCTATTTATTACGACTTCTTTCCTAAACTTACAGAACATAACATAGATACTGTATGCATTAGCTAGAATACCAAGATAAAATGAAGAACTCCAGTTCATCAGAAACAACCAAGTAATCAAATCTCCATTGCTCTGAAGTTCACATTTCTGGCACTGGATGGGAGAAAAAAAAAAACAACAAGACACAACAACAAAAAACTACCAACACACCAATTTTAAAACATGACTTCTTCTAAAAGCGTAGATAAAGACACCCTGTCAGCATATCTTCATCATTACTCCCTGCCCAGTTGTGGAATTTGATGTCATTTTGCCTGAAGCAACACTCACTGCTTATTTCATGGCAGTACTGCTGATTTTGAACATGCACTAATCTAGTGGCCTTTGAACCATCCTCATTCATATTCACAGTGCTGTCACACAGTGGACCTAGTAGGAATTTGAGTACAAGGTCTGCCAATCACTCCCTGTGAAAACAGATGCTGTCACTGTGACAAGGTATACATCATTTAAAAAAAAAAAAAAAAAAAAGGCTCTGCATTACATGGGCCAGGTAACTTGAAGCAGCAGTATCATGAAATACTGATATCTTTCCTTCAAAAAGAAAAAAAAACAGAACTGTTTTTCGGTTGGGGGTATGCAGTTTGGTTTAACTTAAAAATCTACAGAAAGTTGCTTGCATGCAAAATGTCCACCAAACTTGATCAAGAATCTGAGAAAATGAAACAAAGTCCCCTGTCAGATCTGATACCCATATCCTTGAGCGGGATTCTGCACAGGAAGATTTACTCTCATGTACAGTAGTACAAGATAAGGATTTTCTCCGTAAGGACAGTTCATGGAAAACTTATGAATAAAGCCCTACTCTGTTCAGCTCAGACAGTTTCATCCATCTTCTCTACCCCAAAGTCTACATCAGGGACTACACTGGCTGTAAACACTTTCTTGTGAGCCAGCTCATAGCAATCAACAAGAGCAGCTTCATCTGGAGAGGAGGAAGAACCAGGGCAGCCACCAAACAACCATCAGGGCAGCAATAGAGGCCACCTGATACTGTTCACCCAGGGAAGGCAGAGGCAGCTCAATATACTGAATATGTTGCCTGAGAAAGAGGGGATGGTGCCCTGAGAGCCTAGAAATGCCAACCCCAAACAGCTGTTTCTCAGCATCTCTAAATCCCCATTTCTCTCTTCCAACATGAAATGGGCATCTTGCCATATGCATGAATGCAGTAAACTGGATTAGGAAGAGACCTCACATTACATAGTACACTCCAAAAAGCAGAGTGCTGAATACCCTTGTGAGTGAAACAGTGCATTGAAGGTCCATATAGCCCTATACATGTCCCATAGCCAACAGCAAACATCCTGTCCTTACAGCATGCAGTTGGCTGTAAAATACACAACAGTACTTTTCTGAGGTGCTGCTCCACCTGACAGCAATCTGCATTTCAGGGCCATCCTGAAGCAAAAGGTGGAAACACTTCGAGAAGAGATAGGAAGAAACAGGATCAGCACTGATTAGGGTCCTTTGTGCTTCCTTTGTGCTCAGAGCTTTATGAGAGAAATTGGTGGCAGGGAAGAAATGACTAAAACCAAAGCCACCTGCTTTCTTTTAATCATACACCCCACTAAAAACAGCATTATATCTATTATGTAAAATCCAGACTTGATACTTTATGCATACACTCTAAAAATATGTTAGCCTTTGAAGTACATTAAAACTACACAAAACACTCATCAAACACTGACACAGCTTGAAGACAAGACAAAGTATACCAATAGTTGAAAACTATTTTGCTACTACTGTTTAAAATGCTGATTCTGGGCTGCAGCTGCAAACAGGATCAGGGCCCAATAAGTGCTAACACACATAGAAGAGAGCTGCACAGGAGAAACACCAGTGGTACCATCAGGGAACACGGAGGGCATAAGAGAATTAAAAAAAAAAAAAAAAAAAGAAAGAAGAAATCACATAGAAATTTGGAAATCAACAGACATCCAGAAATTCAAAACAATTTTTTTGAATTGAAGCAGTTAAAGAAATTTCTGGCACTGTGAATCACTGATCATTAAAAGGTTTAAAAATGTGACCTATCAAACCAAAATCCTCCTCATAATGGGTATTACTGCAAAGGCTTCTGTTCTCCTATCAAAGAAATAAAAATTTGAATAGGCTCTCCCACATCAAATATATACAAACTTACAAGCCATACACACCACTACTACAGGTTGACTTCCTCTTGGAAAATTAAGCACACAAAAGGCAGATAAAGGGGCAATAGATGAAAGCAGAATTATAACTTCACATAACAAGACGTGAGACTTCCACATATTTCAGTCATGTTTGATTAGTTATGTTACCTAATTCCAATGTTCTGTAACTTGCCCCAGATAAACTTTCGGTAGTAGAAAAGCATGTTTTTCTGGAACATGGTCTCGGTGATATAGAAAAATGATTTGAGCAACTCGATAACATAGGAATCCATCAGCCAGTATAGGAATTTTGCCAAAATTTCTTCACGGTAACAATGTTCATAGGCAGGAACAGAATGATTACCTTCAATAAATAATTCAAATGCAGTTAATGTAGTCATAGCAAAGGTCAACTGTCTGTATTAGTAAAAAACAGAAACAAACTATACAGAACAACCCATATATACAATCCCTTCCTAGCACGAGGCCAGTAAAAAGAGAAAAAAAAACAAACAAATAATTCCACAGATGCAGCTCAAAATTTTCATTGGTATTAAGTAATTATAAATCGTTGCAACTTTCCAATAATATGTTTCTAATTAAAGTAGAATTTAGCAAAATACAGCTGGATTATTTAAAGAGACACTACAAAAATGTTTGTTAGATTAGCTGCTCAGCACAAATCACAGCTGCTGCACAAACTTTGACACAAAGAGATGAAGTTTTAAACTGAAACTTATCAGATGGAAATCAGTTGCTTAGTTCTATACCCTGCCTGGGTTGTGCGCTCTCTGCGGCAGAGACACTTTCATGTCCAAAAAAAAAAAATACTGCCAAAAAGAGATAAAAGGATTCACTTCAATAGAAGCTAGTGAACATCACTGAAAAATGCAGCGGCTGTGAGAAGATTCTCTAAATGAGGAATCGTAATATGCAGGCCACCAGATACACAGATTAAATCAGCACATTACATAGCTGTTCTGGAACAAGATGATTAGTTTTTGACATTTTGACATCACATGTCAATTTCCTGAATTGTAGTCATGATTTACAAGAAATCACTGCTACTTCTTTTGGGGAGAAAAACACCTACAGTGCAGCAAAGCAATTAAATGCAAGCTTAAACTTCAGGCACAAAGGGATTAGTTTCAGAGAAAATGAAATCAAGTTGACGAGCTGCTTTTCCTGGATTCAGGCTATTATTCTTTTCAGAAGTAAGACATTACAAGTGATTATGAACCAAATGTGTTTTTACAATAAAAACCCTTTGAAATATTTAATTCTTCAATATTTTTAAAACTGTGGTTTTGAGCCAAAGTTTTTAAATGATTAATCAATATATTTACTAGAATTAACAGCTTCTTATGGAAGTGTACCTCAAATACCAGACCACCTACTTTCCTCCTATACTTCAGGGAACCTGTAGTAATTTCAGAACCCTACTGCACCTTTTAAGAAGGAATGCCATTTTCAACTCACATTACTGTAGGATCCAAGTATATTACTAGGTAAGAACACTGCAAGCATGTTGGTTATAGTACATTCCACATTCTGTAGGTGGAGAATGGAATCACAGAACAATTACATGTGAGATTCTACAGCAGTTAACCACAGAACCACAGGTTCAGCCTAGAACGATGCCCAAGGGTAATGTCTTTAGAGAGGCTACTTCAGAGAAGTAAGATTTGCCTCTCTTCACCTGAGAAGATCACTGACAGGAGGGATTCCCAGAGAATTCAGAGCTGTCCTACCCATACCACCGGGATGACCTCTGCACCGCCACTCACCCAGCCCCAAATCCTGCTCAGTAAGGATCATACATTCCCAAAGAAGAACTCCAGAAAGGTAACGGATGGAGGGCAGCTTCTGCATTGCACAGATCCCTTACTCTTGTCTTTTTCACAGGGTAGATGTGAGAGGGAAAAATCCCATGGAATGACTGCATACACGTGTCCTGTTTTGGCTTTAGTTCTTTCTGATGTTTTATGGCAACCCAAAAGACTACACTTACTCCTGAAGTGCTTTGGTCACAGATATTGGCAATCTGGGGAGCAAGAGCAGAAGGGACTGTGTTTTTTTGGAAGGCCTGCGTCCTGAATTCACGTTTCTGCATAAAACCTTAATCCCATTAAACACAAAAGGTGTCAATAAAGATGCACAGAGGAAGAGAGATCTAAGAACTCTCCCCAACATCGATTACAACCACTACCATGTCTTCCTCTCTCAACTCCTGTTGTTACCAATAAACCACCAACTCCAAACCCATATTGAGTGCTCTTCCGTCCCCTCCTTAAGCCTGACCACCACCCATCTGACGCCCTTGGTTTTGCAATACAAGTACCTTTGGCCAGACGAAGCCATACGCAGTCATTCACTCTCATCTTCCACATCAGCTGCTGCAATGAAAGCTTAGCATACTTCCCCATAGAAATGAATGCTTTCACGTTTTTAAAGAACCGGCATTTGTTATGGCTTGAACCCCACAGCTCGGCAGGAATCACCCGCTCCAGGCAATCCCTCACAAAGCCGTACACCTGCCAGTGGCTGCTGTGCTGCCTGAGCAGCTCCCTGAGGAGTGGATCACTCCCCTCTGCAAGGTGCTGCTCCTCTCTCTCTGTCTGCCCACACACTGGCATTGAGGGAGGAGTGTGGAAGCTGTTCGGTGCAGTACCCTCAGTGGACTCTTCCCCATGTTCTGTGTGCTTGTGAACCTTTGTTTCCCCAGGCAGAGCTGCCTTCAAGGTCAGCTCCGTATTTTTCAAACATGCCTCAGAAAGCAAGACAGGGCAATTTTTTCTCAAGAAAACTAAATAAGGGCACTTCTCGTGGTTTTTTAACAGCTTCTGAAATATCTCTCTCATTTGCCAGTAGCGTTTGGGCAACCTCTTCTTTCTCCACTTCTGCTGCGTTAGGCTTTTGTTCTGCTTTTCCTTTAATGGGTTTTGGCTCAAGAATATAGTTTCTATAAGCCGCCTTCCACCTGCCTGACAACCCTGCAGGCGGCTCAGTATGAATGATTTAGGAAAATATTCTTGGTAACTACGAGAATACAGAAGAAATTTCTTCTCAAAGTACACTGCAGAGCGCAAGAATGTATTTGGTAACTGCTTTGCCAAATGAGCTGGGGGATTTTCCTGCTTTCTGTCCCCCGAAGAATCACCTTCCATTGGTTCAGTTTGTACAGAATTCAACCCTGGTTTACGGGTTGGATTTATATGCCTCTCTATACCCCTTCTATTGGGTTTACGGGTTGGGTTTACATACATCTCTATGCCCCTTCTATTGGATTCTGCTCGTTTTTCTGCACCGGTCTTTGTGTGTTTGTTACCCTGAACTCCTCTCGGAAAAGAGCTTTTGTCTGCTACAGGCCTCTTCCCAGGGTGAGATCTGTGAACTACAGAAGGACCAGACATCTCACTGTTACTTCTTTCAGAAACGTAATGTTCTTTAATAAGACCTACAGCACGTGGTGCTACATGCCAAACTCCGTGCCTCTGGGAGCTACTTTGATTTACATCAGGAACGATACTACAAGGCTGCTCCTCTATCTCTTTCTCCATTACTTTCACTCTCTTAACTGCGATTTCAACCTGTTCTCTGTCACACTTCCTTTTTAAAGATGGTGTTTTAGCTGGCAAACATAAACTGGAGCAGCTCTGTTTTTCCAGACGTGCAGTAAGTGTGCTGATCCGCATGCCTGCTTGAAAGTTCACTTCTGCAGAAGACTGGTAACCAGACCTTGGGCTTTGTATCCTATGGCTCCTTCTTTTTCTCCTGCTGGAGACACGACCTTGACATCTTGGCCTGCACTTCCACCACTGTGACTTGGAGAGATAGTGCCTGTGAAACACAAGCCTTTTTCGCACATAGTCAAGCAAGCTATTATGTTTAAACCTTGAATACCGTCGTCTAACAAACCCTGGGGACGGCCCTATGTTACGCGAAATAAGTTCATAAATTGGTTGCCCGCAGACCTGATAACAGTTACTTGGGGGAACCAACATGAAGAGTGCACAGTGCTCCAGCAGGTACATCATCACGTCGTCCCCTATCCTGCTCAGCAGTATCTCCCAGAGGCCACTGATGCGAATCGTTTCTGTTACAGTATTGGGCAGATAGTTGTATATGCATGAAGATGGCAAAATTCTGAAGTGACAACTGTTTTCATCCAGCAAGGAGTATCCATACGCAAGGATGTTCTTCTTTTTCTTTTCACACAGTCTCTGAACGATTCTTGTGATGACTTCGCTCTGACTGGATAACTGAACAAAGACAGAAAGAGGGAGAATTGATTTTTTAAATCAACAGCTCTTCCACAAATAACTGTGGCCTAAAGAAGCAGACATGCCAGCTACACCCAGGCCTAGACTTCAGCCTTACATTACGCATTTACAAAGCCGTATAACCATTCACAAGTGCTACGCCAGACTTGCATGCGCACTGCAAGATGTTTACATTCAGCAACCTGAGCCGCCTGCCTTACGGAAGCCCGTTCGGTGCTGCCCTTTTGATCCTGCTCCTCATGCCCAGGAAGCGCCCTATGCCTCTCCTCCCCACCCCGACTCCCAGCTCAGGGCCTCCAGGTCACCGTGCCCCAGAAGGCGCTAACGCAGGCCGCGCCACCGGAGGAGAACTCAATGTTTCTCGAGGCCTCCATTTCCTTTTGCGTAAAATATAGGATTTTTAACAAACTTAAAAGCCGCTCGGTAAGCTCGCACAGCTCGTTTCGCGCGGCGTAGCTCTGCTTTCCCCCACCCCTCTCACAGGGGAAGGTGGTACTTCCCTCACAGTCGCTCTAACCAGCCACGCTGGCTCGTCGGACCAGACGAGCCCCCGAGCCCCAGACATGCAAATCTTTGAGCCCACCGCCGCCCGGACGCCTTCAGCGCTCCGCCAGCTCTCTCTAGGGACGGGACCGGGGGTGGTGCGGACGGGGCCGCGGGCGGAGGGGCGGCCACGAGGGGAGAGGCGCACGCAAGCACGCACGCGGGGCAGGAAGAGCCCCGCAGCCCCGGCGCTGCCTCCGGGGCCGACCCCGTGCGCGGGGCACCGTCCGGCCGCTCTCCCTCCTGCCTACCTGCTGGAAGCAGATGGGCCGGCGGATGGCGCGAGCCCCGCGGGGGACGCACACCACACACTGCGACACGAAGGTCCGGTAGCACTGCGCGTCGTCGCCGCGCAGCACCTCGACCTCCCTGGTGCCAGCTTCCCGCAGCCGCCGGACGAAGGCCTCCAGCGGTGTGGCCTCGGCGTAGCAGCCCCGCAGCGCGCCCAGCACCGCGGCGAAGGGCTCCGGCCGCGCCACGTTGCGGAGCCACCGCCGCACGCCGACCTCAGGATCGGTCCCGCGCTCCATCTCCGCGTGCAGCGGGGCTCCACGCGGCGGAGGCGGGGCGCGGCGGGGCGCGGCGGGGCGCGGCGGGGCGGGGCGCGGCGGGGCGGGCAGGCCGCTGTCCAGCTGCGCTGCGATTGGCGCGCCACGGGCTGCTGCCGCCTCACGTTGCGCCAGGGGAGGCTCAGGTTGGATTTAGGAACAATTTCTTCTCGGAAAGAGCGGTGAGGCACTGATGCAGGCTGCCCGGGGAGTCACCGTTACTGGGCGCGTGTGGATGCGGCAATGAAGTTCGTGGGCATGGTGGGGAATGGATTGACAGCTGCACTAGGCGATCTTGGGGGGCTTTTCCAAACGTAATGATCCTGCGATTCTGTGGTAAGTTTGCGTTACCGCTCTTGCTTTGTCCCTGTGGAAAGCGGCGGGAAACAAGACTCCACACAGATGCGTGCAGCTTGTCCGAGCGTCAGACATGGGTGCAGAGAGTTGTGTGGTGCGGGGCCTGCATGGGGCGGTGGGGAGGCATGGGCTGTGGTTAAAGCGTGTGTGTGTGTGTGTGTGTGTGTGTGTGTGCACCCTTATGGCTTGCCTGGGCCGTGCCGACTGAAGAGGATTTGTCCTGGGCTTCATATAAAATACATATACTTCGCTCCAAAAGTAATGCCTCCCATTTATTCCCGTTAAAACTGCAGCCGCTAGGAAGAGTGCAATAACACAATTTGATAGAGAAAACTCTCAGCTATGAAACATTATTTTTTGACACAGTCACCACCATTAGCTATTCATTTCCACCAGCAGTGAACAAGAGCCTGCATGCTGCGCTCATAAAAACTTGCATCGGCAGAGGTGACCCACTGTCAGGGCAGCTGAAATGCACCACCTGCTGCCTCACCGTGTGCACAGCCGCTGTGTGGTCTCCATAAACATTCATCAGTGAATGTCCGTGGGTGCCATTTTTTCCACATAGAGGAATTCAGTTCTGTAGCTTTGCTTCATGTGCGTTTCCATGCCAGACGCCCTTGTGTCAGGCTGCCTCTCAGCTGCCATCTGTCACATGGCAACAAAATGTAACAATATTGGCAGTGAAGTTCAGCCTTTAATGCCATACCACCGACATCCACCTCTAATGTTGTGGGCCAACATAATAAAATAGGAAGCATTGCTTTTGAAGCAGTCCTGAAATGACATAGTTAATGTATGAAAGCAAAACTTTTTTTTTTTTTTTTTTTTTCCTTGTTTAGTAAAATGTAAAAAAAAGAGAGTAACAAAACCATAAAACTACTGGGATATGTGACCTTGTTTATGTGAAACTAATGCATCAATTTGGTTCAGAGATGGTGGTTGCAATTCTTAGTTAGCTCTCAAGGAGCTCATCAGAGGTTTTTATGAAATTTTACTCTTCCTGTGCTTCATCCTTAAAAATAGTTGTTCACAAACGTATGTACTGCCAAAAAGCAATGACATGAATAAGGTGTGATTGTGAACCTTTTCCTAACCCTCACACTTACCCTCCTTTGGCAGAGCTCCATGCTGTTCCTTTGGTCCCGTCCCTGTCACCAGAGGGAAGAGCTCAGCACAGCCCTTCTACTTCCCATGAGGAAGCTACAGGCCCACCATGAGGTCTCCCCTCAGTACCCTCTTCTCTTGACTGAACAGACCAAGCAACATCAGCAGCTCTTCATACCACTTGCCCTCCACACCCTTCATCACTAGTGTAAATCTGTTACGGAAGAAATCTGGAAGAATCCCATCCAACGAATCCCTTTTCAAATGAAGACTTGATAGAAGGTCAGTATTAAAGAAGAGTACTTGTAGAAAAGGTTATGATGGAGATAAGCAGAGTAAACCTTGAAAGTAACTGCCTGGTCCTGTGGCTCTCGTTAACCTCAAAAATTAAGAAGCTTAATTGCATAAGGTAGTATGTAATGTCCTACTCAAATCTTTCCTTAATGTCTGAAGGCTTTATGGTAACAACATTGACAGCAGACTTTAAAAAAGATTGCAGTGGAGTTTTGGAAAATTGCAGATCTTTAAGCCTGGTGTTTGTTCCAGGAAAATTGTTAGAAATGACAGAGTTTAAGGTTTGTACATACTGGAGCAAAGGTCAGTTGCCTAGTTAATATTGCTACTGCAAGAGAAAGTCCTGCCTTGCAAAACTCCTGGAGTTCTCTGAATGGTTGAGAAGACATGAAAATTACAGTAATCTGATTGGTTGTTGTGTTCTGTTTGAAATTTGTGAAACCTTTGTAAGAGAATGTCATAAACAGGGAAAAAAAAAACACAACACATTAAAAAGGAGAGTGTTGTTGTGGATATACTACTGGTTAAAACATAAGACATAGGTAGGGATAAATGGTCAGTTCTTCCAGTTGAGGAAAATTACCACTAAGGTTCTATGATAGTCAGCACTGTGTAACTTTGATAAGTGACCCAGAAGTGCTGTATAAAAGCAGCTAGTGGCAAGATTTGTCAATGGGATGAAATTATTCAAAGTATCAAGAACTTAAGCAGACTAGAAAATTGTATTAGAAACTACAAGACTGAGTGACTGAACAGTTACATGACAGATGAAATTAAATGCTGGTAAATCAAGTATGGCATTGAGATTAAACACATTTCCAAGTGAGATCCTGTGGTTACATGAAGCAAGTCAGCATTGCATTCAGTAGCAGTCAGGAAAGTAAATCAAATGTTGGGAATGGTGGGACATCATTATGCCACTGTGTAAATTCTCGACTTGCCTACCATCTTAAGTGCAATTGTGTTGTTCTGGTCTCTGTTTCTCAAAAATAATGTACTAGAATTAGAAGGAGAAGGACAATCCTGTGTGGGACAGTCCTATATGAGATAACATGGTAGGTTAGAACCGGAAATGGAGATGTTGCTGGGGAAGGGCAAATGTTGCAGGCTTTTCCTTCAAAAACAACCTCTTCTAGGATGGAAAACAGCTCATCTCTTGACATGAGTGCAGCAGAGGATTCCAGTTCTTGGCACCACCATGGCCTTCAAGTTGCTTCATTCCTGCTTAACTACCAGTTCAACTCTGCTTGTTTCTGGCAGACTACTTTACCCCTTGACACATGTATGTACTAGATGGGCATCCACAAAGAACAGAGAGTGATAACACTTTAAGGCTTCAGCAGTGCTGCAACTGAGATACTGCACTGCTGCTACATACAGAAGGACAAGGATATAGAACAGTGACTCCATTCAGGGGAGGCTAAAGTTGATGCCATTTATCTGACCTCTGGTGAGTCCGTTTCACATATATTTCTCCCTTCACCCATAGGTCTGAAGGTGATGACATCTTCAAGGTGTAACCCAGTGCTGTCTAATGCAGCTAGGTGTACTGCCAACACAAGGCTCACTTGAGAAACATTCAGGAAAAGAGGAAGAGGAGGAAGTGGTGTTGAGCTTGTCTTAACTCTGAATCAAGCTCTGATGGCAAGGATTTAACCAAGCTTGAAAATGGCAACTTGACCCCTGGAATCTCCTTCAGCAGGCAGTGGGTTGACACAGGAGAAAGCAAGAACACGAAGGTGTGAAGGACCATCTATGAGGTCTTTGTGGTTAGGATCCTGGAAGAAGTGAATATTGATCTGTGCCTTTCAGCGGGTCTTTCTTAGTTGCAGCCCCAGTAGCAGTGCACAAGGAAGCAATGGGACTGTGGTGGTAGTGGAAGATGCTCCCACAGTTGAGAATATGCTGCTTTCAGGTGAATTTACAACTACTTGTCCATAAACTCTGGCAGCAGTGCATCCATGCTGCCAAAGCTGATTGACTTGCTCATGGCAGATGATTGTAGATGTTTCTGTAGATTGAATTTCTGAGAAGACCTTTTAACTTACCTTGACTCCTTCTACCAATTGGTGAGTTGGTTAGTCCCTAAGTAGGTGATGCCTCTTGCTGATACGTTCTTGGTGACAGTAATTACATTACATTACATTACACAATGATTGCATGGTCAGAGGATAACTGCTGTGGCCAGGCTAGCAAGATCTCTTTCCTCCTGTTTCTTTTCATAGATACCACCCTGCTTTTCTGTGTTTCTACCATTGGGCTGGGGAAGGAGCTCAGCAAGGAGAGGGGGAATGAAGCGATATGGGAAAAAAGTTATTTTTTAAGAAGACAAATAAAGAAAATAATGGGAACATAGAGTCATAGAACAGCCAAGGTTGTAAGAGAAGTATGATGTCTTTTGCACCTCTGCTGCCTAAAGCAGGGCCACCTAGAGCAGGTTGCCCAATGTCATGTGTAACAAGATTTTAAGTATCTTCAAGGATGGAGACACCACAACATTTTGCAGGTGTTCTACCACCCTAAGAGTAAAAAGATGTTTAAGTAGAATTTCCTGTATTTTAATTTGTGTTCACCACATCTTGTTCTATCCCTGGCTACCACTGAGAAGAGTTTGTGTCCATCTCATTAACATTAGCTACTTGTGTACTTTAATAAGATCCTCGCTGAGCCTTTCCATCTTGAGGCTAAACAATCCCAGTTACCTTAACACCTCCTTATATATCAGATGCTCCACTTCCTTAATCACCTTAGGGCCCTTAGTGTCAGGTTCACTAGGCTCACTTCTGTATATCCATCAGCCTAGTTCTGGAGAACCCAGATCTGAATAAATAATGAAGTCAAGTTCTCCTCGACAGCATTTATCCTTCAAGGCACTATGCAGATATTGACTGAATTCTATTACAGATAACACGTCCATAGCCAGTTTTATCTCCCTATTTTAGTTGTTCCCTTTTACATCTGTTACGTTTGCCTTAAAAGTAATTACTGTGTAGGCCAGCAGTAATTAAAATAGTACTTTAAAGAACCCATTCAGAGTGTAATTTCTGAAAATGCTCGTATGTAAATGTTTTGCACTCCAGTTTTGCTTTTGCCAGCAGCATTTACAACAGTGTCACCCCAATGAGTTATTTGGAATTACTCTTTAATTTCACACTAAAAAAATGAGAGAGTCAGACTTTCTGAACCAGGCTATAGACACTCAGGGAGAAAAAAACCTCAGAGGCAAAACTTGATTTTTCCTTTGTTAATGCAGACATTCAAATGTCACACCCTCATCCCAGCATAATCTCCATGAAGCTGAGATGTGCAGCAGAACAGGGTACAGAGATTTACAAGGTTTTATGAGACTAAGAAGAAAGGTCAACCTTGCAGCTGGGTTTGAGGGAGGTTATCACAGTGCTAGAGCTTGGTTCATGCATTTCTACAGCACTGAAGGTTGGGGAAAAGCCATGAGAACATCTAATAGGGCTTAAGTGTGCTTTCTGAAGTACAGCTAAGAGCAGGAGATTTCATTTCCTTTCGTACAGGAGGAAGACAATCTTTACCTCTGGTTATCATTGCTTTCATAGTTAAGAAATTAAAACACAGCTATAGTATCCCACATGTAAAGGAAAGAAAAAGTGATGAAAAAAATGAGAAGAGAGAGGAGTAATGTTGGCTGAGCAGTTGACGAGGCATTTGTTCAGATTACATTCTGGTACGTCTGCTTTAACACATCATTATTAATGTGGTGACTTGCTCTGACATCTAGCAGGAACTCCACCAGTTCTTGCAAAGAAGAGAAAAGACAACACAATTAAAATCATTTCCTATCCAAGCAGTTACTAATTCCCACCAAAGACAAACCAAATCAAAGCAATACCTTAAGGCAAACTTCATCACTTTTTCTTGAAGAATTTATGTTGTGTTCACAAAATCATAAAATCTTTCTGCTGTTCCTGTGCATCCTGTAGACGCTGAAAACTTTTGACATTTCCCCTTTCTTTTCCCTCCATTTTCTTTGGTTCCTACTGCAACAGTCTCCTCTTTAACATGAATGCCTTGAACTCACCACCTTTATCTCATAGGCCTTTTCATCTCCCTCTAAGAGCTTTCCTTTCCCTCCAGCAACACAGAAAAAAACCCTACCCAAAAGTCATTATGATCTCTCATGAAAATAGAGTTACTTTGTTGTGATTTAAGTGTGGTGGGCAATTAAGAACCACAGAGCTGCTTACTCATTCCCTCTTCTGTGTTACAAGAATGAGAATGAAGGAGCAAAAGTCAGAAAATTCATGGAATGAGATAAAGGCAGTTCAGTAATTAAAAATGGAAACAATAACAAAACCTATAAAACCAAGTTATGTGAAAGGCAGTTCTCACCACCCACTCACTGATGCCAAATCAATCCTGGCAATGTCCAGTCAGTATGACATCAGATGGGACCCTTTGGGATGGGTCAGATGGGTCAGCTGAGGTCAGCTGTCCTGATTCCATCCCTTCCCAAATTCTTGTGCATACCCAGCCTTCCTCTGTCTGGGCAGTGTAAGGAGCAGAAAAGGCCTTGCTTTTTCATAAGCACTGTTCAGCGTCAACTGAAATATTTGTTACCAACTCTGTTTCCATCACAAATTTAAAACATAGCACCATACAAGCTAATTATGAAGAAAATCAATTCTACCCCAGCCAAAAAATAATGCAGCTGTATTCTTTCCATTGCAGCCATCAGGATCACCACTACCACCACAGAAAGTTCCGAGAAGAAGATGCAGACATGCCATTTACTACTGACTCCACCAATCTTCTCATTCAGCAGAATGGTCTGATGAGAAAAGAAGTGCACAAGCTCCACCTAAAAGACCCAGCATGTGGCCGCAGCCTCACCCAGCTGTATTGTTGACCGCAGACATTTTCTTCTTGGACCCCCTTCGAAGGCAGTGGCATCAACCCTTGAGTGCATCACAGTGCTACTTGGCAGTGCCCATATCTGCGGCCACATCTCATGCCATTCTATTTAGAAATGCCAGGATCTATTCCCATCCTGCATCTGTGGCCTCCAGATTGTCAGTTCACGCCATCAAAAATATATGGGTGGAAATCAAAGTGAAGACCTTTAGGCACAGCCAAAAGTTCTAGCCTTGTCTCTTGAAGAGGCAAAGAAATACACTTTTTTCAGTGGTGTTGAAGAAATGTTACCAGACCTGGGGAAGAAAGGGAATTTGGTTTTTAGAACATCTTTGTCACTTTCAGTATATGGGGAATTTTTGAATCTTACTCCCCATCTTATATTATTATCTCTTATTCTCCACCTTATTTATTTTAAAAAAAATGTATATTCAGCAGTTAACTGGAAAGAAACACACACATACAAAAAAACAAAAAAACCCAAAACCTAACACAGTTGAAGAGACACTAGATACTGACATGGAAGCTCTGGCTTTGGTCTGTCAATCAGTTCTACTCCTGAGCTGCTTTGTGCTGGCCAGAGGAGTTCTCTGAGCCTGCCATTATATGCTGTGTGTCCCAGCCTTCAATGATTCCCTTGTGGAAGAAGGAAGAGGGTCAAGGAGGCAGAGGACCCTTTTCCTGGGGATGGCTCCTCCGTGCCTTTTTGCTTGCCGGAAAGAAAGGCTGCCCATTGGGCACAGGGGCTGCCTTCTAGCTGCCATCCTGTGCCCTCCAGGGGTCCTACAGCCTCCTTTTTACGCCATGCTGAACACCACTCCCACCATCACGGTGGTCATCACAGAATCTTACTGGTGTCACAGTAGTCACTGCTGCCCCATCCCACACACTCAGCTCCAAGACCTCTGGTGGTAAACAATCACAGCTGATACCAAGAGAACCAGGAGCGCTGATTGCCCAGTTTTACATGGGAAGAGAGAGTTTGGGTTCCCAGAACCGAAGAGGTGGTGGAGACTCACAGAGCAGAACAAATGCAGGAGGAAAAGTACGTGTGCCCATAGAGCAATGGCCTGGCCTGGGACTACTGTTCTGCAGCCCATGGAGGTGGATGCACTCCAGATGAAGAACCAATGGAAGTGGATTGACCTCTGCTACAGCTGTCTAGGCATATCATTATGCCAGAGTGAGATTACAGCAGCAGCATTGAAGGTCCAGGTGCCCAGCCCCCTGTCTGCTCTGCAGCTTCTGCACCCAGAATTAACTGGGAGACCATTCATTAACATCCTGCGGGCTTGCATGCAGGATAGCCTCCTTTCCCATCCCCTGTCCTTGCCCCTTGTAAAGAGATAGCATGTCTTCTGCATGGATTCCCAAGGAAGCAGGCAAATGTGGACTCAGCTTGTTATTGGCTGCTTCACTGTATCTACAGGAGGTGCCCCTCAGAGAGCTGGTGTGGACCTTGAGCCCTAGAGGTGGGGTGTCTCAGCCTGAAGATGTGAATGCTACCTAACAGGTGCTCACAGGTGAAGCCAGACCTTCCGTGGTGGTGCACGAAGAGCAGCAGCAGATCAATGAAAAAAAAGAGAGCTGTTCCTTTGAAGCTAATGAAAACACTGTCCCCATAAGGGTGCCCAAACAGAAAAGGTGTCCAAAGAGGTTTCACATGCTGTCCTTGGAGGAATCTGAACCTAAAAGAACAAAACTGGATGTTCCCAGACATCGCTGTCCCCTTTGTGTCCCTCAGGGCCATCTTCTGGCAGATGTCTTGGCTGAAGGCCAAGAGCTGCTCCTTGGAAATCCACCTGCAGGCTCCTATTTTGGTGCTACTAATGATTCTTAAAACCAGATTAGAGAGACCTTCCTCCAAACAAGGGAACAAGAAGCCACAAATATGGTGGCTGGTGTTCATATGACCAGTGGTGTGCGGGTCATGAATGTGGATCTGACAGAGAGCAGCACTAGGCTCAGTCATGTCAGTTGCCTGGAGAACAACTCATTTACTGCCTTCTGAAAGCTCACGCTGTGTTGACATGCTTCTGCTCATGCAGATGAGATTCCTGAGTGCTGAAACCTTCACACAAACTCATCCCCTCTGGCAAAGATCTCTGCAGCCCTGCTGTTTGCTAATATTTAAGACATGAGCTTGATCACAGCGTCCTTACCCAGAGTTAATGCTGCAGCATTCTCTCCCTTTTATAACTTATCTTTTTCTGTTCTTGCAGGGGACTTTTTGAGCACGTTTTTCCTTGCAACAACTCATATATGGGATGTTTTTCAAATACTGTGTGTCATTTTAGTATCATAGAATCTGACTGAAATTTTCAATTTGACTCTCAAAAAGAGTTGGTAGTTGGCAGCTTCAGTAGAGAAGGCAGTGTCCTTTCACTTCTGTGCTGAGCCTTTCACAGCTCAGCTCCACTACTGTGATGCCAGGACACAGCCTCAGAAAGAATACTGAGCTACCTTTCACCTGGGAAAAAATTTGAATGAGACAAAAGATTCTGCTGGTAGCTGAGTGTAAGAACATGAAAGATGAAATTTTCAGCAGGATGAAGTACCTGTTTTGTGTATCAGCTAAATTAGCTTTCCACACTCAGATACTTTTAACCAAAGGCTGTGCTTTTTTTTAGAAATGCAGAGGTCAGAATTTGGCTTTTCAAATATATTGTTGCAAACTGAGAGTAGCCATCGATGATTAACAGAAGACCACAATCAGAATTCCTGAGATAGAAGGCCAGAAAGTCTGAGAAAGAGATTTGGCTGGCACTCTCACTAGAGGAACTTAGAATCAGCCATTTAAATATACAGGATAACCAAAATACTTATCTTCTTTTCTCTTCCATCCCTCGGGATGAATGTGCTTCTATTCCCTAGTTGCAAATGACAGATGCTTCTTGAAATTTGAAATCTGCGAAGCTGGAGATAAAAGAGAACAGCAGTGAAAAATACGGACACTTGCAGAGTCTCATGTCTTCAAGCTACTTTTCAAGGTGCCGTCCTGTGGAGGAGCTTGGTAGTAAGCAAAGACATCCATAGGGGTTGCTGACGCTTGCACATTAGGGTAGCTTAAAAGGATTATATGTAGCTTATATGAGGCTGCAGTGCAAAATTCACTGCATTCCAAGGGTAATGGAGTCAAGTTCAGTGAACAGGATTGTTATTCAGATCACATGCTTCTCCAGCACTGCTGTTCTGAGATCCACAAATTTAAGTCAGAGAAGGCTTCAAACAACACCAATTCCTGATTCAAGTTTTTTTCTTCCACATGTGATTGTGACAACTTCTAGGATGGCAGAGCTGGAGAGGATAACCAGTTCTTAAGCAATTTGTTGAAGAGTTTGTTGACTTTACCACATGGAAACACTCCTTTCTGTTCCTACAGCCAGCACTACTCAATAGAAACACTTGTGCATGATGGAGACTAGATAGCATACGTAGAGAAAGATCCTATGGTGGTCGGCCCAAGCTAGGTATCTGCATCTTTAAGCTTTCAGGCAATGCAGATGGGGAGTTGCAGAGCAGCAAGGAGGCAATGCTTCCTGTGTAAGCTGTTGATTGGCCACGATCCCAGCTTTTAACGTAACTCAGCACTGAGCTGGAGCTGTATCAGACCCAATGTTCTGAACAGACAGAAAAGCATAGCTGCAATTCCAAAGAATGTTCTCAAGCCTGTCTCTACAAGGACAGGCTGAGAGAGCTGGGGCTGTTCAGCCTGGAGAAGGCACTGGAAAGATCTGAGAACAGCCTTTCAGTGTCTAAAGGGGAGTCAATAAGGAAGGACAGAATCAGTGCATTATTTTGCACTAAGCACTACTGTGCAAGAGCATCTCCAGAAGCACGACTTTCCCAATTAACTCCTAATCAAAAACAAAAAACTAAACCGCTAATCTTTCAATTTCCAAACCTACTGCTAACTTAATGAAGATTGTATGATGGTGAGCTAATTGCTTATCACAGTGAATCCTCTAAGTGAGGAAGTTATTCGGTTACACTCCAACTCTCAAATAGGCAGCGAGACACTGATAATTCAGCACGAGCTGCCATGCATTTAATGACATTTTATGTAAGTACTTTTTCTTCTGCCTTAACAACATAAGGACATCCAGTTTTGTTTTAAGCCAACAACAAAGAAGTTTAAACATTCAGAATCTCCAAAGTTACACCACTGAAAGTTTTCATCGATGTTCCAGCAACAAAAGAAAACTATTCCGTACGGTGAGGTTTTTTTATTTGGAAATGGAATGCATAAAACAATGACTTGAACAGGAAAGTCTCAATCATTTTAAAATTAAAATGTTCTAATTTTATATTCTTTATGACTACTGTGTGGAATATTATGAGGTTACTGTCATCAGAAATGCAAGACAAAAGACCTATAAGCTCACAGTATGTAAAGGTGCAAGAGTGACTTTTCAACAGCTGCGTGCAAAAAATAAATGGTGAAACATGAGAAATACCCAAATATCGTATTCTGGACTTTCAGAAGCCACTTTAGAAGAATCAATTATTGACTGTTCTGAAATGGCACCAAAAAGGCAACGTATCATTTGCATTATTTGTATCAGGAAATTCATTCACGCCCCTGCATTTTTTACTACTGTTATGAAGTAAGAGTCCCAAATGAATTTGCTTAACAACAAAGAGCTTCTTCCAAACAAATCCAAAACGTACAAGACAGAACAACCACAACCTCAGATTTGCATAGACTTATGGATATTTAATGCCAACATCAACAGGTCTACAGTCCTCCTCATTTGCAATTAACAATGTAAAGATGTCTGAACATAAACATGAGGTAAATATTCACTTCAAGACTCCTTTCCATTGCCAGTAGTGCATAAGGATTTCAGGATAAGAAAGACTGTGCTCTGTGACAGAAGAATTTACGTGTGTTTCCATATCTTTCTGAGACTCGAGTATGCATAACACTTCTGCACTATCAGATATCTGGATAAAAGCTACTTCATAGAGCAGTTAAAGAGTACTGCAATCTGTGTTCTTTGAAGTTATTCAATTAATGTTTTCAGTCAGTGGCAAACAGCAGTTAAATAGCCTTGTACAAACAGGGTACTATTTACCACGGCAGCTGAAGAATGATTAGGGTTACTCTGTAGTTATTGGCCAAAGGAAAAGCAGAACTACAAAGTAGAATTCTGCCTTCTGGATATTTCTGTTTAAATTATTTCAAAGTAAGATGCTTATTCTTCACCAGGCTGGTTTTCTTCCCTTTTTCCAGGAAGTGCTCGGTATAGTAAGTGAGCAAAGCCATTCCACCTGAATGATGTGTTTAATCACATAAATACAATGGGGGTAGGAGAAACAGGAGAAGGATCAAGGAATTATTAAATTTGAAACACCAGGGAATTGGCCCTTTATGTCACTCAGATACCACATTACAAAGAATTAAGATGTTTTAAGAGACCTTCCTAGCACACAACAGTGATTTGCATTACATTAATACCTACTATGGCAACAAAAAAGGTTTGTCAACAATGCAGAAAGGTTTATATGAACTTGGATACATATTAAAAGAAATCATGTTACAGCTGTTTCACACCTTCATTCCATTTAAGACAACTGATACCCTCTGTCAATGTTGTTGGCTAAGAAAATGGCTAGAATTTGAATTTTAACACCACCATCTGTCTCATTTATTGCCAACAGATTTGAAGCTCCGAACTTCCTATGTCCACATATAAATTTAATACTAACTTCTAAAATTCCCATGATTTCTGTTATCAGACTAGGACGATTTGTAATTAGCATACAGTTGGATAATTACACATTTTCTTTTTGACAGCCTCCAGTTTGGCAGTAATGCTTGACTCTGCTGTAACACACTGGTTAGTTTTTTGACTTTTCACAGTGGCATGGCACCGCACTTCCACTTACTGAGTTGCCTTAAAAACACAGATCTGGATATTAATTACAGTGCTCTGGACACTTAAGGTTTTCACTGAAGAGGAGCTTAAATGCAGGAAGATTATTTAATGACATCTGTCAGACTGTGGACCTTGTGAGGACACACGAGGATCTTGAAATAGAAGGATATCAAAACTAGATTTTTGGCAATATAGAAGATGTATAGTCCATGTAGTTCTGTCATAAGCTCTAAAAATACTCTTATTAAATAAGTTTTTCTTCCTTAAGACCAGATAATACACGTAATCAGTAGAAGTCCAGGGTCAGAATCTTTAATTATTAATTATTCCCTATGAGCTTTTTTTTTTTGGCTTTTCTTCATAGGATTCTCCATATTCATTCACTCTGCTCTTATCCACAGGATAAAGCCTGGCAGGAAAAAAATAAAACTTGTTACCCACAGGTTACTTGTCTGCTGTCTGAAGGACATTTAATCAGTTCTCTACTATTAAATTTTAAAACAGAATTCCTTTCTCATCATATTTTCAGTTTCCATTTTTGGCCTAAAAATATGACAGACTTAAAAATTAGCTACAGAAACACCAAATACTAAGACTTATCAAATTGTATTTGATAATTGTTAAAAAATTGTTGAAATTGATAATTCAAATTGTAACAGGGGGGGACTCTTAAGAGACATCTTATCATTAAGAGACAGATTCAAAACCAGGGCGCAGCCCCTCTCAGAAGCTGTTGAGTTTTTAATTTCTAGAAAAAAAACTCACCTTGCAAGGAGACCTACTTTACTACTCTTAGTGTGAGCATATAAACCTAAAACTGAAATCTGCATTTACCATTTTTGGTATAACATAAACTTGGCTTAAAATTATTGTTTCTTTAGAGAAATATTTGTCCTTGGGAACTCTATCTTAGACTAGATAGTTAGAAAAAAATCTTCACTGTGATGGAACAGGTTTCCCAGTGAGGTTGTGGATGCTCCCTCCTTGGAATCCATCAAGGCCAGGCTGGATAAGGCTTTGAGCACGCTGGTTCCTGCGTATAGCAGCAGGGTTGGAACTGGATGATCTTAAATGTCCCTTCCAACCCAAACCATTCTGTGATTCTATGATTTAATGACTACAGCATATAGCCTTTCCAGATTGCTTTGTAGTTCTTACGCCAATGTGAAGTGCTGTAAAAACTCTTAGGAATACTGAAGAAAGGCCATACCATCTTTGGTAGAGATAGACCAGGAACACAACATCATCTCGAAAGCATGCCAGTCTATGAGATGTTGGCATAGTGATAATAAAAGCAAATATATCATCAATAAAGGTGTTGAATGCCTACAAATAAAAGAACAGAACACTTCAGTTAGCTGTCAAGAAACAAAATCAGACAAAACGAAGCAAGGAATTAATACAAAGCAATAGGAAACAGGCTTACCAGTGTTGTTCACAGATACACAGACTATTTCTTTTTTATAAAAACATTTAATGCTGAAAAACCACTGCAAACTTTGAAGTGCTTTTTTTAAATGAAGATCATACTGTTTACTGAATTACAGTTAAATTAAAAAGGATATAGGTCTCAACACAAACTGGCAATCTGCTCTTGCAGCTCAGAAGGCCAACCGTATCCTGGGATGCATTAAGAGAAATGTGATCAGCAGGTCAAGGGAAGTGATTCTGCTTCTCTGCTCTGCTGCCATGAGACCCCACCTGGAGTACTGTGTCCAGTTCTGGGGACCCCAACACAAGAAGGACACGGAGCTACTGGAGCAGGTCCAGAGGAGGGCCATGAAGATGACCAGGGGGCTGGAGCACCTTCCATACGATTAAAGGCTGAAAGAGCTGGGGCTGTTTAGCCTGGAGAAGGCCCCGTGGGGACCTCACAGTGACATTCCAGTATCTGAACAGCATCTAGAGGAAAGCTGGGGAGGGACCTTTTATGAAGGCATGTAGTGACAGGACAAGCAACATGGCTTTAAACTGGCAGACTAGGTATTAGGAAGAAATTCTTTACTGTGATGGTGGTAAGACACTGGAACAGGTTGTCCAGTGAGGTTGTGGATGCCCCCTCCCTGGAAGCATTGAAGGCCAGGTTGGACGAGGCTTTGAGCAACCTGTCCTAGAGGGAGGTGTCCCTGCCTATAGCAGCAGGATTGGAACTAGATGGTCTTTAAGGTCCCTTCCAACCCAAACCATGCCACGATACTGTTTGAGGTAAGTGAGAGTACTTTTGTATGAGAGGAAAAACATGTATTCAACTTCAGCAAAATTTTTAAAAGAAACTGACAAAAAAATGTATTCAAACACTTTACTCAAATGATTTAAGATTTACAAAATGTCATAGTCCACTTTCATTTTTTGTGGATAAATTGAAACTTTTGTAAGAACTTACTCATTTACTGCTCTTAAGAACATTAACTTGGCAGCCCTGGGGAGATTTTAAAACATTTTCAGTGCTTTCCTGGAAGCAAACATCCATCCCTTATCTGAGATGCAATTTTCTACACCATTTCTGCTCAGCTAGACATACTCTAGGCTGTTTCTGAAGCAATTATGAAATATTTATCACTTTCATCAGTGACAAAATTTAAATTCACAGACATTTGCTGGGAAAGCAACGCAGAGAGGCTTGAACACGCAAAGATGACATTATTTCGAGAGAGAAGGTAAAGGAAGTGAAGAGCAGGGCAACTCCTCTGCATCTGTTTCTGGTCTATAGAGAAGACTAGTCAATTCTTCACAGTATACCAGCTTTAGTACTCATAAGATGGTGCAATAAGCTCACTAAAAACATCCAGAAAACCAATTCAGCAAAGAATATTCACTAATGGGCTAGCAAACAATCTCCTTACAACGGCTTCTCCTTTCATTATCAGAAAGCTGTTATTCTGGCTTCACAGTGCATGAATCCATGTCACAAGAAGGGAAAAAAAGACTTGCTCTTGAAAATTAAACTACTGTTGGTATTATGAAACGAAGCACGAGAAGAACACTGAGGTGTTGGACAGGAAGAAGTTCTTATTAGTTCCAACAGGAAAGCTCCTTCTGGCAAGTCAAAACTAATCCATCAATCCAAAGTGTTCAAAGAATATGTATGGCACTTCTCAAGCCTGCACAAAGATCAGTCAAGGAAAAAGAAACACCAAAACTTGGCCAGTTAGAAAACAAGGCCTTTCCAAGTTAACTCCCAAGTGAGTGATCCTATGATGATGAAAGGAAGAAAAAGTTTCATCCTCCCATGGGCATTTAGGCAGTCCTCAAAAATAACGGAAACTGAATACATCAAGGCAACTCATATAATAGTATTTAGTCTAGCTAGTTTTCTTTTGGGATTACTTCATTTGAAGGTATGCCTCATGAAAGTATAAAATGTAAAACTACAGAAAGCAAAAATTTAGGAATGTTTGCATTTTTGCCAAAGTCACCCTTAGCAAAAAAATATATATATATATTTAAGTTTTAAAAGAAAAAAGTGCTCTCTTATTTCCAAAAAAAAAAAACCAACAACAAAACGAACAATAACAGAAGAGACCTTGGACTATTTTTTTTGCAGGAGCACAGAAGAGAGCAAGCAACTTTAAATACCCACTAGGAAATAGCCCAAGAAGTTGAACATAGCTGAAAACACTCTTTTCTATGTATAGCCACGCTTCACTGTGGTAGTTTCTGGCATCTCTTAACAGCAGCCCCGTAAATGCTCTTTAAGAAAAGGCATTTCAGAAGCAAAATTCTGCTATGAAGGTTACCTTCAATACTGCCCTTGCATCCTGCTGTCCTTCAACTGCTCACATCTCTTTGCAGTTATAAATTTTGCCAAAATTGTGAAATTCCTTCCCTGCGCCTTTTATTTCTCTCTATTAAAAACATTCTGATTTACCTACTATGGGTTTGAAAAATTAGGACCTTATTTTTATTTTTGGACTGATTACTGTATTGATAACTATTTAGTTACTATGCTGTTATTATCTATACTCCAATCTGTTTCTCCCAGATGGCTCAATACTCCTTCAACACATAAAATATCAGAAATCTGGGCTGTTGCTGTGGGCTCACAGATATGGAAAAGTTATAACAGGCATTCTGTTTTAAGACTACATTTCTTTTATCACACTATCTTTTCAGAACTGAACAGAGTATCTTGAGCAGCTTTTAATACTTCCTTTTGAAGCACTTAAGTTCAGGAGAATTGAAATACATTGGCCCAAAGGGCAAACAAAGCAGACTTGGAAACTCAATAGCGGGTGCTGCTTGTCCTCCCTGTCAATGCAAGGAATATACCTGGGCACAGACATCTGGATGGATGAATACAATATCAACCCCTCAGACACACACGGAGGTGCTTGTGGGTGTGTAGGTATCAAAGTGTCAGTAAGCTGACTTATTTTTAATAAACTCGCTTCCCCTGCCCCAAGGCCTCACGTTGTGCCTTGCCACAGTGCTGCATCATTTCCTACAGTCTGGGTGGTGGGGACAACGCACCACAGCCTAGCACACATTTGTCACTGCACTTTCCCAGAAGCTGGGAAGTACCACACAAGCAGAAAACAATCTGTACTCTACTTCTGTCTCTGGTATCTCCCACAACTTGCTAAAATGTGGCCTCTCAGTGCTCTTATAATATTGAGAATTACACTTTGTTAATGTAATCTCTTTTTTGCTTTATTGAAGTATTAAATTGAACATTAGATCACTTGCAAGGCCAACATTTGTACATACCTAAGACAGGTGACAGTAAAAAAGCGAAATTACCCACACCCTAATTTGGATGAGATTCTCTTTATAGGAAAGTTGTTATGAGAAATGGATTTATTTTTCCTTGAAGAACGATTGCAAACAAATTTGTTTTTACAGGCAGTTTAGTTCTTGAAACAAAAAGAAAAGCACTCACAGCCTTAAGCTACATAATACTTAGTTGTTTTTCTCAGAAAATTGTTCTCAAAATGACAGAACCAGTCTTTAAATTAAAGCTTTACTTACTTTGTATGTGAAAGCCTTCCAGGGTAAGTGTGCAACAGATTTCATCTAGGATGAAAAGAACGTATCATTTGTATTAAAGCCTGGAAGAAGACACTACAGCAGTTGCCTTTTATTGCTTTTCAGTCTCACCTTGTAATTTACAAACAGCTGGGGCAGCATAAACAGGAAACCAAAAGCATACACTCCTGAAGATAAAATACAGAAAACTTAACAGACAAAGGCAGAATAGAAGTATCCTTTCACAATTAGAGAATTACAGATTTTCCTAATGAGAAAATACATTTAATCCTTCTGTTTCAATTGTAGTTGATTCTTCTCCCTTTCTTACTGCAATAATTCTGGAACCTATGTTCAAGTTATTGTTCCATGCAGATGCAAGTAATATTGGTGATTTTTTGAGTCTTTGCCTCCAATGGAAGAAGCATGAATAATAAAAAAATAAGAAGGGACTCACCATTGACAAAGCTGTTAATCAGCCAGGAGTACCAGCTATAAACAAACAAGACAATCCAGTTACTTTCTCACCTCAACTAAAAACGTGAACCTGTCATACAACACCTACACAGCAGGACTCTGACAACTCTGAGAAGTGGATCTGTTGAGAACTGCTTTATACACAAACCGAACACCTTACACCTGCCTTGGAGTAGAAGGGCTCCAGAGATGCTGCTGACCATTACGCAGCTGATGCTTCACATCCAGTAATTCTGGAGAGCTTTATTAAGTACTCGTATACCTTTGGAGATTGTTCTAAGATTTCTGCACCCCACCTGGCAATGCTGCACACTGAGTCCTGTCAGTATTTCTAACACTGTCTTCTCAATGTTAAGGAGGCACTTGACAAGGCACTGTAAGAAGTTCACAGATTACAGACCACAAATACTGTTCGATGCAAACCCCTAAAAGTAAGCACTTATAAAAGATAATGAGAAAACACAAGAAATCTACACTTTTCTCTCCTTAAATCTAACAATCCCTCCCTACATACGTTCAATGGAGCAAACCCTTAGCTCCAGCATTAGTAACGTTACAGATGGCTTAGATGGTACAAATTCCATACTTCTGCTTGTAATAGTAGATAGCAGAGAGCTGTTCTATCTGCTGCAGGTAGAGAGTGAGTGCCAGAATTTTTATATGCCATATATTTGTTAACTCATGAGACAAGAACCTTCTGAAGAAGCTATTTTCTAATAGAGAGAAATGGCCCTAAGTTTTGGTACAAGAGTTACAGAACACGTAGACAGCAACAGAAGATTCTTCTCCTGTTATTTTAAGGCTGTACTTGTTCTCCTCCACATCACTTCTGGGCCTAGAAACTATGAAAACAGCCTACACAGCCATCACCAAGCATGTGTTTGCAGATTTTTTTCCTAGAGCAAAGTCCCATGGCTATCTATTTGTCTGCTTTTCTCAGTCAAATATGAACTAGCTGTATTGTTTTCAGGGAAGGCGGACTGGAGTTTCACCTTTTCCTGAAATACAGACCCTTCAGCTCTTGTTGATGTCTCACAGTAAGTCTGTGGTTTGAGGGAGTACAGGCTCCTTTCTCAAAAACACTTCTGCTTGTTTGTCATCCTACCTGCCACATTTCTCAAGGGAGAAATCCCTTGGTCAAAGCAAATAATCTGAGGACAGTTTTTGCTTCTCTTGATTACTGAACTCAACCACAGTAACCTCTTATCTCTCCCTGTCATCTTATCTGCTCTCTGAACATCAAAGAGAAGCTTTCTTCCTCCTCTTGTGATTGACAGCTTAATCTTGTATGCAAGTTATTGAGTACTACAGTAATATCAGATTACTTGTGAAAAAACACAGCTTGAAATAAGCCATAGCTTACAGGGTGTTAAAAAATGGCTACACTTTCCAGCCTTAAATTCCATACAAGTCTACACTCCCTAGCTTGTAAGTCACATAAACAGAACTGATTTCTATATCCCATCATCTCCAATTAATCAATACAGAAAAAACAGGGGATGTTTCAACCTTTTATGAGATCCTTTATAGATTGACAGTACCTTTTGTATTTGACATTCAGCAAGGAGTAAGCTGCACCTCCAATACACAGTGGATAGAGTAAATATGACAAGTATTTCATAGCCTGAAGGACAAAGAAAATAGTTTATTAGTTCACATTTTATATACAGCAGACTTTTCATGGCATCATCTCGAAGACAGCCACATCTTTTTTTTCCTGAACATCTTTTCCTATTTCTAAATGTCTACTATTATTTCCAGAATGCTTCAGTTCAAGAGATCCTGAAAATTCCAGTGCACAGTTGAGACCACCAAAAACCTCAGTACATAAGCAGTGTGGGCCAGTTTGAGAGCTGCTCTCCACTTAACACCACTGTTGCTACCTATGATCAATCATTCTACTGGCATAAGTAACAAGTACAAATACTGATTTATGTAAGGAATACACACAAAGAGTAACTTTTCTTCAGATATGTTGCTTGCCACTCTGCTTCTCAAAAAAATGTTTCAACCAGATTCCAGCTTCAAACACAGACGTAATTCAAGATTTCTGGCCTGTTACAGATGTACTGATATCTGCACGTGACCCATAGATTAATGTCATAACTTCTAAATCTTTCCATTAAAGAAAGCAGATGGTGTTCCTTAAATCTGATGAGATTTATCTGAGGCCTGATGAGCTTTACAGTCACAAGAGGACAAGTTTCTGGAAAGGTGCTTTCAATCACTCATGACTTGTTGGTGCAGACATATTAATTGCTAGACAAAATTTTGTGACTAGTTTCATCTAGTTTGACATCCTTAGTACAGATGACATTTTCTTCAAACACTGTAATCCAGCTAACAAAGAACTCTTTTGCTGTTTCTTTTCATAAATCATTAGAATGAATCTTCACTATCTGATCATTTGCATGATGACGATCCCCTTAACAAGTATGAGAAGATGAAAAATACACTTGTAGGAATAAAACCAGCAAAAGAGCAGACCACATTTATAGACTTCATCGATCAGAAGTTAAGGATTCCCTCTTACCTGGGTATCATATTCCTCAGTTTTCTTTTCAGAATCGTTGGATGCGCCAAACTGCAATACATATAAAATATATAATCAAGACAGAACTGGAAGAAAAGGCTGACTCCCTAAATAGAGAATGAAACTGCAAGCTCACTTGCTTATACAGTCAGCAAGGTAACAGTTCAAAGACCTTATCAGTTCTTGCGTACAACAGTCATACAGATGTCCTGCTCAGTCTGCTGCACAGCAGCAGGGTAACCAAAAGGTTTAATGTTTTCCTTCATATTTTACACTCAACATCCAGGACTTTTTTGCTTAGGAAATACAGCTGAAACAGTTCACAAAGCAAAAGCAGAGTCAACATGACACAGCATCTGGCAGTTAGAGGAAGTGATTGTGAAAAACAATGACCATTTCACATGAAGGCATCACTTATGGATCACCCTCAATTCCATGTCTGTCTATTCGTTCACTAAAAATTTTCTCAAGATTAAAGGCTAAATTCTTCTATAATTAGTGGCAGCATTATTTTTAAAGCAGCATTTTCATAAGAATTACAAATGGTCCAACAATTCTACTGTTGGAAATACTGTTCAGCAGCCTCTAGGCAAAAGATCAACGTTCGGCAAGTGACAAGACAATTGGCAAAGTGCAGCTACTTTGCAAATACTGCCACTTTAACAGAAAAATATGTGATAAACTGGATTTTCTTTTCTGCGAGTTGTTGTTTTGAGCATGTGGATGTTTTTAAATGTCAATATGAGTACTAATCAATTTCTGCTTCCAGACCAACATAAGATTACTCTTAACAAGACAGATAGGCAATTCAACCAGCTGTGTTCCTGTAGTCTTACAAAAATGTCAAAGTCTCATTAAAAGAAACACATTTCTTCAAACGTTGTTAAAGGAACAAAGCCACAATCTTCTTAAGTAAAGACTTCCAACAGAACAAAAGCCCATCCAGTTCATCCTATGAAGTAAACAATATTAAATAACTGTTTCTCACCAACAAAAGGAACTATTTAAATGTAGGCTATCCTTTAATCAAAGGTGTCTTTTCCCCAAATTTCACCAGACAATGAAAGATTTGAAAGAGACTACATTCATGTCAATAAAATGGAAATATTACCTGCATTTATTTTAACCCCTGCTGACACTGCAAGTCCTGCAAACAGCTTTTGGTCTTACAGTTCTTACCCAGAGGACCTATAAAACACTTGTCTTTTTCCCAGAGCATGACACAACTTCCATTAGTTCTACAATAGAGAAGTTATACCTACGGCTTCATGAAAAATTCAGTTCCTTAGTTTAAATCAAAATGCCAGTTAAGTTTAAATTAAAATGCCAGTTAAGTAAAGTTGCCTACTTTTCAACACAGTAGGCAAGAGCACAGTCCACCTGCTAAGATTCAGCACGTATGGGGAATTCTGAGGCTTCTCACATCATAAATACATACAAATTGCTGCTGTTTCTACAGAACTGACCAAAGAAATTCTTACATTTGAACCTATTTATTCTGCTATTTCATTTCAGTTACCCATAAGAGAGGATCTTCACATCACAGAAAACCACAAGTCACAGTATCCTGCAGTTACTGTTAAGAAGGTAAAAAGCTCAAGAGTGCAAACCACTGAAGTGTTGATGTCTATTGTACCTGAATTTTGGGTCGTATGCCTTGCCACTTGATTGTCATTTTCAAAGCCTTCTTCACTTTCCAGAGCTGTTATTAACAAAAACAAAATTTGCACATAAAGAATTACCCACAGGAATTTTTAATGCAAGGTTCAGATGATCAGAATCAAGATCCTCGAATATCTATTTTAAGCACTCACTGCATAAAGCTGTAATAGTCTGACTTCAACATACTGTCTGAATGCTGATACAAACCAAACGGTGTGTTCCTCGACAAGCACAACACTGAGAAACTGTACTACTAAGTCCCCATATCAGTTGAGGTACTGTAAGTGAAGTAACAGAGTCCTTTCAGGACATCTGGACTGCAGTGCCTCCATGGAGTCAGCTGCTCAGAGCCATTGTGAACCTCAGAGCTCCAGCAGCCACCTGTTAAGCAAGTTTTTACATAGCACCACTGTTCAAAGTTTTCACAAAAGCTTAATTAGTTTTATACATGAAGGTAAAATCTTAAGGATCGCACTGTGACTTTGCATTCATATCTGCAACTACAACAGACGTGTAGTCAAAAATTCCACATGGGAATCCCAAATTTATTTTTATATACTGAGAAATCATTAGATCTGCAAACAACACTAGGTAGAGAGATTCTTCCTTCCTATTAGGGCTAATTTTGTGCTTCACTGCACCTAAGCGGGCTCCTAAGGAGTACCTGCAGCCCATTGGCCTGGTGAGCAGTCATCAGTCCCTCCCTCCTTCCCCAAGCACCTCAGTCACAGCCAGGGAGAAAACTGCAGTCCTGAGGGCAGTGTGTGATGGGCCACAGCCAGCTCTTTGCCAAATGTGTCTGTGAAAGTTTGCTGACGTGGTCATACATGCCTGCTCACCAGTGATGCGTATCAGTGATGTGACAGGAAGGAGGCTCAGCACAGCTCTGTGCTTGGCTTCTACAATATGTGCTGACACATCCCAGAGAACACCTATGCTCCCAGTTTAGTTATTTAATAAAGGGACACAGCAGTGCTTTTCCAGTAAGACTTTAGCAACCCTCTTCTACAATAAGCTACAGAATACTCTGCTAAGCAATACTGGAAAACTCCAGACACAGATGACAGATGTTGCAGAGAATACTGCTACCTGGTTCTAGAGCTTTACCAACTCACCTCAATCACAGCACCAATGCCTGCTGGGATCAGTACCAGTAAACTCGTTTGCTCATCCAAAAGGAAAAGAAATATTACAACAGTACTAAAGCACCGCCAAAGCACTAGGTGGAAAAAAAAAAACAAACCACAAAAGGCTTATTAATATTTACATAAACAGCTGAGATGAAGGAAGACTGTTGGCTCATTTATTTAATTCTGTCCTAAGCTGTTTAAGCATGAACTATATACATCTTGATAGTTCAAACAGTCCTAGAAACAGCCAATGATCTACAGACCCCACAACAATCTTGTGGAGCAGCTGGCTTATGGTTTATGGTTTAGTAGCTTGTGGTACTAATAGGAATAGGAGAGTGGTTGGACCAGATGATCTTGCAGGTCGTTTCCAACCTTGTGATTCTGTGATTCTGGCTGCCCATGGTTTGGATGGGTGCACGCTCTGCTGGGTGAAACACTGGCTGGATGGCCAGGCCCTAAGAGTTGTGGTCAATGGAGTTAAATCCAGTTGGCAGCCAGTCACGAGTGGTGTCCCCCAGGGTTTGGTACTGGGGCTGCTTCTATTTAACATCTTTTTTAATGATCTCGATGAGGGGATTGAGTGCACCCTCAGGAAGTTTGTGGATGACACCAAGTTGGGAGGGAGTGTGGATCTGATAGAGGGGAGAAAGGCACTACAGAGGGACCTGGATAGATGGGCCAAGGTAAACTGTATGAGCTTCAATAGGGCCAGGTGTCGGGTCCTGCATTTTGGTCACAAGAATCCCAGGCAAGCCTACAGGCTTGGGGAGGAGTGGCTGGAAAGCTGCCTGATGGAAAGGGACCTTGGGGTACTGACAGACGGTCAGCTATATATGAGCCAGCAGTGAGCCCACATGGCCAAGAAGGCCAATGGCATCCTGGCTTGTATCAGTGATGAGCAGACTAGGGAAGTCATCCTGTCCCTGTACTCAGCACTGTTGAGGCCTCACCTCGAGCACTGTGTTCAGTTTTGGGCACCTCAGTACAGAATGGTGCTGGAGCAGGTCCAAAGAAGGGCAACAAGGCTGGTGAAGAGCTTGGAGAAAATGCCCTGTGAGGAGATACTAAAGGAACTGGGGCTGTTTAGTCTGGGGAAAAGGAGGCTGAGAGGAGACCTTACTGCTTTCTTCCAGTATCTGAAAGGTGCTTACAGCAAGAGCGGGGTTGGTCTCTTCTCACTGGTGACAGGATGAGGGGAAATGGCCTCAAGTTGTGCCAGGGTAAGTTTGGGGTGGATATCAGGAAAACCTCCTTTACAGAAAGGGTTGTTAAGCACTGGAATAGGCTCCTCAGGAAGGTGGTTGAGTCACCATCCCTGGATGTGTTCAAAAACCTTTTTGGCGTGGTGCTCAGGGACATGATTTAGTGGGGGGTCGTTAGAGTTAGGGTAGCATGGTTAGGTTGTGGTTGGACCTGATGATCTTTAAGGTCTTTTCCAACCTGAACAATTCTATGACACAGTCAGAATAAAAAGACAACTAAGGAAAAAAACCTTTTAAATGAAATCTTCATCACACAAGATGGAAGGAAAACCAACAATTCAACACTATATTAATATTATGAACTAAGTTCCTGACATTTGAAAGGCTGTGAGGTAATGACAGTTCTTGAACCTCGTACAACTGATTTCACGCTTGCAAATAGTAAGAACTACATTTTAGGTTTATTTCTCAGGTTTTGCAACATCCTGAAGGCATCTAAACATCTATCAAGCAAGTCTCTGATTAGACTAAGCAGGGACAGAAAAGGGGAAGAGTTACAGCGCACTCAGACACCAACAATCACGCTGTGCCTTTTCGGGGTAATTGCCTGTCACACTTTTCCCTTAGGAAAAGAAAGAGATACAAACAGAAAGGTAACTAAGGTTTAATAAAGGGACAATAGAACCATGAGTTAGTTACTGGAGAATGAAAACTGGTATTTCGATAGTAAGATTAGAAAATCTTTTGTAACTCAGTCTTTCCAGTTTGTCTTAGCTATATAACTGGCAATTAAAACTTAAAATGAAAATTCTCTGCGCCACTTTGGATTTTTATTGACATTTTTGTCTGCAAATACCAAATGTAGTGTAAGTTTTGCCTTATAAAAAGTACTCTAGGAAGACAATAAGCAGATTCTCCACATAAAAATCATGCTGCTGTTTATCCCGATTTTGAATGCCTTATTTTTTCTTTGTATTGATACTGCTGACATGTTTTCATCAGTCTGCAAACACGACACCATTAGGGATAATCTCAGAGGCCAGATAGCTTCAGGTTTACCAGTTCTGTTTATAATCACAATGGATAATCTATTAGAAAAGCAGCCAGTAATTATTAATGCCATAAGCAAGGCTGAGGAGCATTAAATCTCAAGTGTCTGTGGCTGCATGCTACCTTCATCTGCTCTGGGAAGCCTTGACGTGATGTCAGACCACTGTTTCTCTTACCCTTCCTACATCCTATTCAGTTCAACCCCCATCATACCAGCAAAGTTAGAACCAGCCTGCTAGCTATTTTGTTATGCAAAAAAACAACTAGTTTTGCCATCCTGGATAAATCTACAAAGTTTCAATTTGGAGTAAGAATAAAAGCACACAGTATATATTATACAACACACATTTCACTTTGCATGCTGGGCAATACCTGCTTTTGTAGACATTCCAATCATGCTTCTCTTTTTCTTCCAAAAACTGATGTCATTTTTAAATGCAAGGAAATCAAAGAGAAGCTGCAAATAGCAAGAAGGACACTCATTTTCTTAGCACAGGCACTAATTAAAGACTGCAAGCTGAACAATTAAAAATGCATTAAGATCATCTGTGAACTAAAAATTAAAACAAATAAAAGCTAAAGAGAAAAAAAACGTTTTAAAAGCCCAGGCTCCAAATGCAGTGTGAAATAGCAGGAGGAACAGCAGGTACTGTTTCTACTCTAACACTGCACAATGCTGCATCCCATGAAGAAAGTTAGTGACCCAGTACAGGATAACACATGGCACAGGACAGAGAGCTGAATACCTGCAAGAACTGCTCAGCTCTTTGACAGATCAGGGAAAATCATGCTGAATTCAGTAAGCTCTTTGTACCAGACTGATAGTTGAGGCTTGGATAGCACCAAAGTTTCAACAAAATCCTACCATGCTGCAAATTAGGTTCTCTCTCTATTTCAGCAGTAAGGATTTTACAGTAAGCCAGTAAGCAGTCAGGCCAGGTTGGATGGAGCTGTGGGCAGCCTGATCTAGTATCATATATGGAGGTCAGTAGCCGTGCATGCGGCAGAGGGGTTGGAGCTTGACGATCCTTGAGGTCCCTCCCAACCCAAGCCATTCTATGATGATTCTATGATTTGGCCTAAACTTTAGGGATTTTTTAGCATTAAATTTATGAACAACAAATATTTTCTTCAGTTTTCTTAGTACCTTTACTCAGTACATCTTTCAGTCTTTTCCTCACACATTCACTGTCTTAAAAAATAAGAAGCACACATTCAAGAAATTCTTATAGTACACAAAAGAAAAAATACCAGAATATCTAACCCCAGCCTACTGACATCTTACTGTCTGATAAACAGAATGAAAAATTAAAGAGTGATATGGTTGAGAAATCTATGACTTTCAAACCCTATTAATTTTATGTAATGCAAGTATAAAAGAAACATAACATGCTCAACAAGTTCTCTCTCCCAGAAGACAGGAATTGTATTGCACCTAACTGTAGACATCAAAGATGTTCAAAGTAGAACAGTGAGATCTAAAAGCACTGTCCACCAAAACAAAGATTTACATTTATACCATGTCACACCCAATACTGATGGAGAGAAACAGAACAAGAAATAACTACGCCTAGAACTACAAGCTCTGCAATTTACACACATCTTTCAAGGCTGATCTGGATTTCTGCAGGGGTTAGTAGCCAGAGACTCAAACTCTATCAGTTTGAGTCTACATAATACCGTACTGGTATTACTACTACTGTAGCTATGCCACTGCAGTGATAGCCTTGGGACAACTCAACTTAGCAGAAAGCCTGAGCCATTGTTGACAGGTAATTAATTCTTGGATCTCTACTTGAACTCCAACTTAAAAAAAGTAATAATAACTTTAAAGGTTTTATATTTCGGTCAAGATTATTATTTAAGGCCTAGTTACTGTTTCCAAGAACAGTTCTCTCTAAATAAAAGAGCTGAAGTGCAAACATCTCCCCCCCTTTTTTCATTATATTCTATAATACCTGAAATCCAAAGTTATTCCACTTACATGGAATGCTGCTACAAAGAAGGTCAAAGCCAGAAAGTACAGGTTAGTGTCAACAAAAATTCCTTTCACTTCATCTGCATCCTTTTCTGAAAATCCTAAGAGAAAGAAGTAGTAGACAGTTAACTGCTGTTATGCTAGAGACTCCTTTGAAAGGCTTATTTCACCATCATATATTTAGGTAAGGAAATATAAACCCAAAACAAGATGGTAGCTTTATTGGTAAAACCTGAATCTACACATTTTTTGGCTAGTTATTAAGCTAGCCTTAAACAGAGCCCATCAGTTACAAGCAGACAGATGTGCCTTTAACATATTGCACAACTACAGAGCATAAGCTGAACAACTGAGACACGAATGGCAAGACGCAGGAGGTCCTTCTGGCACAAGTAGGAAGAATAAGGATTCTTCAACTCTGCCTCTGAACTCATAATCTAAACAAGAACAGCGAGTTTCACAGTACAAACAAAAAACAAGAAAAGGAGTACACTGTGGAAGGCAACAGAGGTCAGCAAGAAACATAACAATACGTGTAGCATCAGATCTTTTGATGGCCCTCGTAGAATTAACGCAGAAGCTTGTCCTTGATAAAGGAAAAAGAAAAAGCATCCTCCAAAAACCACAAGCTGTAAGCCAAGAACGTACTCTCCACTGACTTTTGAAATCAGAAAAGGACGAATGCTTTCTACTTTTTTTATATACTGGACAACCATTATTTCAAAGAGAGCTGCCTGTGATAAATATGGTTGCCAGAATGAAGGACTGCATTTGGCAAATGACAGCTACAGCTTTGAACTTCTTCAGTCAGCATAAAGATACCTTCTTGATGAAGCAGTCTCAGGCCCCATGATTAAAGTCTAAACTTCTCAGAAAAACTGAGCACTCTCAGCAGTTCTCATAATATGGATCATCAAATCCTTTGGCAAATAAGAGCCATTCTGCCTCATTTCACAAACTGAGGCTAACATGATCTGGAAACTGGCAGTTCAAAGTTGTAACAAAGTTAGATCCTCACAAGCTACAGAGCTTGTCTATTAATTTAGACTTTCGTACAGTCCAGAAAAAGCAGGAATGAGACACACAGAGCGTGCTAATGTTCAAGCTTCTAAATCATATTTGCCTTTCACTTCTCAGTTTCTCTGTATTACCCTATAAATTCATAACTGCAGTACTTGACCTGAGTCAAAGTAAGAGGCAAGTCAGTTCTGAAGTAGCAGTAGCAGTTTAATCAGAAGTTTAATCAGAACCATGATTTTTTCCTGATTCTCAGCTCAAACCCAATGTCTTTCTGCTATGCTTGCCTGTGTTTTGCCGTGGGTATATGGTTGAGTGACCAGCTATACACAGCTTGTATAAGAACTGATCTACCTTCTCCACTCCATGGATGACAGAGGAAAACTGATCAAAATGCTCTCAATTGCAGCCACTTACTTTCGCAATAGGACTATCCAAACAACATTGAAAGTTGTTTCACTTCTGTCCTCCATCCCTGTATCACGTGTCAGCATTTTGTTTCCACCTTGCCTTATTACAGTAAAGCAATGTTAAGATTTATAGCACCAAGTCTTTTTATGAGTTATCCAGAAAACGGTGCCTCCTTTGTACTTGAAGGAAAGAAGACTGTTGCTTTTTTCTTGTTTATTTGGTTTTCACCTAGAGTCATTAAAAATAAGAACATACCAAACTGCTGGAGGGAGTACACAGCATCCTGCATGTGGATCCAAAATCGAAGTTTTCCAAGAGAGATTTTGTCATATGACACTGTAAGAGGTAGCTCTGTCGTTGAACGATTTATGACCTGCATTTCAAAACAGAAACAGCTTCTTTTTTAACAGAAGAATTGCACCAATCACATTCACTTTTTTGAAACTAAAGAAACATTATACCATATTATGATTTAATCACATAATTTTAAGTCTGATGTCTTAAAGGCTTGAAATCTTTGTGAGTGGCTTTTTTGGTTTGTTTTGGTTTTGTGTGTTTTGGTTTGGTTTGGTTTTTTTTCCCCAAGAAATGCTAAATGATCAGTTTGTTTTGTTCAAGTTCTTACAGAAACCTCATTGTTACTGTATACAAAAGCCCTTGAGAAGTTTACATGAAGTTCCCTCTGCTGGTCTCAGTTGAAGTGAAAACAGTGTATTTAAAGAAATTTTCCATTCTGACACTTCTTCTATGAAAGTAGACAAGAAGGTCATGCTAAGCTACACGACACTCACACATACAAAAACCATATTCTGAAGGACATAGCCAGACCTTTACTAAACTGAGGATGTTTTTGAGATAAATGAAGGCAATGGTGGCAAAGCAAGATGCTGCTGCCTGTTCAGAAAGGTGAAAACAGCACAGCTAAAGCTAAGTAAGAGACTCTACCTGTAAAGCATAGCATATGAGGTGCTGCAAATAAGTTCAGTTAATTCTCCGGTCTCATCAGCATTTCAATTATGAGAGATAAGTAGGGCCTGCTAAAGACCCTTTTTCTTTTTGAAAAAAGTCTTACACTGACATAGCTCTTTCTCCATGACAACCGTCTCTCAAAAAGGTTTAAAACAAAATAAAATTGTCCTTAGAAATAACAGAATTCTCCACAGCTATTTAGGCACAAGTTCAGGCAACATGTTTTAAATTTTCAGGGAGAGCTTAAAGGCTACAGCCAGGCAGGCCCTCTGAGTGCCAGACCTATTAATCTCAGCTTCTTCTTACTCCTCAATCATAATCCCCATCTCAGAACTGTTACTCTACACTTTCTACAGTAATACTTAGCTCTCACTTATCAGAGGTGAATGGGTTTCTTCCGATCTTGATGTTGCAGAAAATGCTTTTAGGGTCCCCAGATATCAAGGTCAGATGTGGGTTGAGAATTATGTTGGCTCTCCCATGCACTCTTTCCTCCAGTAGTCTCACTGCCCTCTCAAGGCTTTTCAAAGAGAGCAGTAGAAGACATGTACGCAAGGGAGAGAAAGGAAAGCTGGGAGAGGTTTTACAAATCCAGCAGAGATCTGCAAGGGATATCCAAACAGGATGAAAATCAATGGGTTACAGCTGAAGGCTGAGGATGCTAGAAAGATTCTACTGAATGCTGTATGTTGATCCTCCAGGCTTCTCCTTTTAAAGGGATGTCTATAATCTCTCCGTTCTCATTCCAGCTTCTTATTAAAGTTTACATCAACATTTCTGGGAGAAAAGGAAAAGAATTTTTACCTGTTCAAGACAGACAGGAAACAAAAATTTTGCAAATACATGGGCAAGTAAGATGCAGCAAGCACCATCTGGAGTAACAGACAAAGCACTACTAAAGAGTAAGGAATGATGCAGAGAGAAAATCAGACTGCCATAAAGATAGAGGCAGAATTTCCTGAACACTAAAATCAAATTAAACAGCAGTTCAGTAGGATGAACTCCTTCTTAATGAACAACTAGAAGTCTACAAGTACTAACTCAGTTTAGTGATCTCAATCACTTTAAGGCAGCACATTGCAATTGCACTTACTGTGATATAGATGACAACTGTGGCCATGTTATTAACATGACAATGCTGAGGTTGTTTGTAAACAGGGTACACAACCAGTTAGAAGCTCATATGAACATACCAACCTTAACAATGAGCTGTGTTAAGAAACTCAAAACAAATGACAGTGACTGCTGATAAAGACATTACAAGTGTACCTAAAGAAATACTGGACAGAATTACCTGCTACCACAATCTGTAACTGAAATACTCTGGGGTTTATTTTCTCAAATAAGCCTGCAACAGGCATCCTTAAATAATATTCTCCCAACATTCAGCAGAAAAATTCTTTGTCTAAGCTAAACTTCATGATTTGGAATGAGAATCTAGAAGGCCTATGGAAAGCTTTCATCTACCAAGACTCCTACCTAGAAAATGCTGAATATTACATTATTGTTTAACAAGAAACCAGCATTATACATTATTGTTTAATAAGAGACCAGCAGTAGCTGGTCTCTTATCTCCACGTTACTCCAGTACCATCAACATTCAGTATGCTCATTTTTCTAGAAGAAAAATAGAAGCACTCTGGGACACAAACACAACTTCATCAACCAGCTTAGGGAGTCATGTGGTTGCTCTCACCACAGCTGATGCTGCAGTTTTCCCCTCATCCTTCCAAAAGGCAGCAACAACGGAACGCAACCATCTTTTGGCAGAATGGAAGAACGTATTTGGCAAATACTTCTGCAAGGATGGGGAGATTCAAAACCCAAATTCAGACTCTCAGCTGACCATTAAGTCAAACAACAGTCACTGATAGAATCCTTTAGTAATAGATTTTCATTACAGTAAAAAACTTATGAAGAAAATTTTAATTACAACAATATTTAAGATTACTATTAAATGTAATTAAAGGCATTCTATTACTCACCATCAAATCTTTCACTCTGTTGCTTAGCTGATCAATAAATAATATTGGAAGGTAATGCACTGTCTTCCCCAACTGAACCCTAGGATGTTTAAACATGGATTTTATAATTGTGGTGACCTAAAAAACTTTTCTATTCAAGTTAGCACTCAATCAACACTTTCAGATCTACCCATACAGGTATTTCCCATCATCTTTCCAAGCACATTAGTCTCCAGCACACACCAAGAAGCAACTGCTAGCCTGGTCTCCCATTGAGAGAAGTCCGTAAAAGTAGTATGCATTCCAGTTTATTCTTTTCAGTTTAGTTTTACTTTTTTGTAGAAAGAATAAGCAAAAAAGAATGAAAGAGAAATTGAATCAGCTGTGATGATGCTGAAGCTGTCGCATGAACAAGGATAAAGGAACTTTAAAAGTCTGTCAAAAGAGAAACGTGCTGACCGTATATTTGCATCCTTTGTCTCAAGTATTCCTCTCCTGCTGCAACAACTCTCCAGCATCTCCCCAACCCCTCTACACCCTCAGTGACATCTACCAGATCAGTAACAGCAGATGCTCTACTCAGCATGGGACTAAGTAGAGTAATGCCTTGCTGGTATGCACCTTAAAAGGCTGGATACTATCAGCAGGATTGCACAAGGAGCATTAAATCTCTCTCTTCCTGAACAGAAGCACTTGCTGGGACTGCTTTATCATCTCTCAAATCTGCACAAAGCTAGTAGTAGTTTAACATCCTTTGAGGTCTCTATAAAATTAACCAGTAGAAAACTGCTTTGTCAGTAACTCAGAGAACTGTTTGGCCTAGTGCCCCAAAAGGCACAAATTCCTGAAGTCCTTCATTAGGGAGGCAGTTGTTGCATACACTGTGATGTACTCAGAGTGGAAGTCACATAACTGAACTTTTTAAAGTCCGAAAATAGAATTTCAGTAGTTCACAAAGAAGTCTCTACCTATGTTGATAAAGACTGTGTTCTAAATACTCAAGAGTAACAATAATACGAAGTATTAACTTCAGCGTCAGAAACAGATTCTCTAAATGAAGAAAGTTCAATTTCTACAAAATAACTACAATTAAAGCTACTGCTAGTAGAATTGAAGCAGGCTATTTCATTTCCAAACTATTTCCTGTATCATACAACAATAAATCAACACTGACTTATATCTAGACATGACCAGAAATGATTCATTAACTCCTTCCTGTTTTGGGTCTGCCTTATGACTTGCTTGGTTTATCTATTCTGGTTGGGAAGCTATTTCAGAATCCCAGTGTCTGCTGACTAAGCAGCTCCTTCTGGATTTAAGAGGATACTTGTGGAGAAAGGCATCAACATACGGCAGCACCAGCCAACACAGCACTGTTGATATGGTTAACACTGCAAGCAATTTAAGTGAGCTGCGAGCAGAGCTACTGCCCATCTAAAAGCTCACTTTTTAGTATTTTCTTGAAAAAAGTGACATAATGTATGAAAAAACACTGACAAAATAGAATAAAGCAAGCCACAGAGAGGAAAAAAGAAGATGGGATGCAGGAGATCAGCTGTGCTACTTAAGCACTCACTGTTTACACAGCTAATCTGCATGTGAAGGATAACTGTAAAGGTCAAGAGACAAATGCTTTAGTGACCAGAAGTATTTCAGATTTGAGAACAAGAGGGTACGAAGCCCGCTACAGCATTTTACTTTTATCTCTGTAGTTCTGTTTTGTGTTACCATGGTAACACCCATACAAAAAGATATTTTAAATCCTTAACTCCCTAGGATCAAGATATTACCAATAAGGTTTTCAAGTACATAGTATCTCACTGTTGTCACTGCTGAAATGCAGGCATTAAAGAGTGCCTATTCTTGTCTCTTCAGCTCAAATTTAAGCAAAAAATACTGAAAGATAACTTTCACAGAAATGCGAATTAAATTTATATTAACAATCCTAGCAAAATTAAGTCATTAACTTACATTTTCATGTAACGGTGAACATCAGCAGGGAGGGATGATCCATCAAACACAAAATCTTCCACCATGACATTCAAGGTTAACCTTGATCTCCAGTGAGAAACAGGCTCATCTAGAGCACTGGTCTGTCTTTCTGCTTCAATCTGCTTTAAAAACACAATAAACAATAAACATACATACTTACTGCTTAACCATGCAGAATTCTGAACAGGATAATACTCTAAAGCACAGACAACTATGGAGTTGTAAGCTGTACCACAGAATAGATGTTAAGAAACTTGATTTTAACCATACCAAGTATTTTGCTTAACTACGACAGAATGATTGTAAAGATCCACCAGAATTTGACACTGAAAAACTTCAGTGCTCATTCACAACCCAGTTCACTGAGAGTGAATATCCCTCCAATTTATTTTAATGCCATGGGCATCTGCATGTATTGAAAACAGTCACTCAAACGTGAAGATAGCACAGTATTCAGATGTTACTTCCAAACAGACAAAAGGATGCTCAACTATACTCATCTTGGGGAGTAAAGAGATCAGATCACTTGGTTTGAACTTCTGAGCCTCCAAATACTGTATAAAGCTGTGCTGAAGCAGGCTAAGACTTGAGCTTTCAGATCTCCAGGGTACTCTATTTGCTTTTCCTGGGATGAACACCATCTACTGTGACTTTTTAATGCTGGACTCCAGCTTCATTTCCTTTTCGATTTTATTCTAATAGGGTTTAGGAACAGGACTAACAGCTACCTCTGTATTTCAGATTCCAAAGGATTCTCTAACTCCCCTTGAATACGAGGTACAACACTGTAAGTATTTCAGTACATAACACCATTTTTTTCCCTCTGATGAGTAATTATAGTAGTATCCCTTAGCAAATACTGTGTTATTCTCTTGAAATGAAAGAACAGCTTATGAGAACATCCTATAGGAAAACAAGCAGTACGTTTTGGTCACTCAGCAATGTCAAAGTACGTATCGCTATTTTGCAAAAGCAAATTACTTCACAGGAATCTGATTCACTATCCAAAGCAGCAGAATTCTGTTACAGAAGAATACACTATTTCTACCAAAAGCAATGAACCCTTAAAAAATTAATATTAACTAGGGAAATATTTTAATAGCAGCCAGTGTAACAGTGGGCTCTACATTTGCTGGGCTAAATGGCCTACCTTTAGTGTATGAGAGGACATATGAGAAGAATGGAGGGAGGCTGTTTGCCCCTTTTTTTTTTTTTTAAACGTCCCCACCATTTATAGATGCAAGCATAGCAGATGCTAACACTACAAGTGTCTACAAAAGAAATGCATTTTCTTTCCCCACTTGTCCTCCTACAGGTGGCAAATTCACCTACCTGCGTGGTTGACTCTCCAGTGAGCAAATTAACCTCTTCTGGTTTAGGGACCATGTACGTGGTCAGAGGGCTCACTATATGCACCTGCTTACCATCATGCCAAGGCAAAACGCCCGCATGATGAAGAAAGATATATGCATATAATGTGCCATTATTTCGAGTTTTCTTTGGTACAGAGACATTCACTGTCCTAAAATACAAAATAAGGACATTATGAGATGAGACGTTGAAATATTAAGTTGTTACAGATAGGGATCACTGAAAATGTTACAATATTCTGAAAGGAAGCAAGACAATGCACACCTCATTAACATGCCCTAAAGAGCCATAGCTGGACGGGATCAATTCAGATTCTTATGCTCCAGTATGTTACCACAGTGCCTGCTTTACTGTGTTTTACTATTACCTCAAGTCACATTGATCTTTGTCCAGCATGCCCCTCCTTACCCTAGACAACAGGCCCACATTATCAGTATCAATGTTTTCCCCTGCCACTATGTTGTATTGTCAAAATTATGCTAGGATTTGTAGAGAAAAACCTTCCAGGTGCTGAGTGTGTTCAGAGATTGTAGGCATGATTTTTAAAAAAATCAGTAAAAAACCAAAGCCAAGCACTTTACCTTCTCAGCTACAGCGTGTTGAACACAGAGCTATGTGGAGCCTCAAGCACCATCAGTTCACTCTCCTTGAGTTTGCCAAGGAAGCATCCTTACCACTTTGCTTTTTTCCCCTCTGGATGCTTTCACTGGTACAGCAAGACCACGTTAGTAAAACAGTTCTATTTTAAAATCTGCCATAGATTAATATGACCTAAATCACAGAAGTTCATATTTTTTTATTATTAAAAAGACAGAATGACAAAGAGCTGAAGCAAATCTTTGTCAAGAGAGTGAAAAACAAAACCACCGCTTTAAATAACAAAATTGAAGCAGCAAATATAAAGCACAAAAACAGTTCTAATCATATAAGCCTCTTTACAATACAAGAGTGCACTCAAAAATTTATCTAAGGACAAGATCTTAGTGCTAACATCGCTTCAGAAGATCTTGAAACCCTGAAGCACCAGAAAAGTTTTACTTCTATTATTACTAGCACTGAAACAGTTATACAGAAGCTTGTTTTTATAGCACAAGGAAAGATAACACTGTATGACTTCCAGGTTCCATTCAGAGTCTGAAAGCACAGCTGTTTAGAAAAAAAATCATGTAGGTGATAGACTATGTACATGTTATAAAGTCCCAAGCGTTTCCAGGCACACTGACATAGGATTTTCACAATGAGAAGCCGTTTTTACTACCAGTACTATCAGTTTGCTACTGCAAAACATTTGTTTACGTAGCTAAAAACAGTACGGTGATGTAAATTTAATGTTGAAATGATACAGCACAACTAGTAAGGTATTTAGAGTGGGATCTGAAAACTGCAGACAATTCAGTACAGTGTCCGAGGTCTGTAAAATCTATATGAGAGAAACAAGCACTTCTGTATTTGCTAGCAAAGCTTTGTTTAGAGAGGCTTTCCTTCTTGCGACCGTGAGGTGTTCAATATGGAGCTTCTGGAGTGGGTCCAGAGGAGGGCCTATGATGATCAAAGGGCTGCAGCACCTCTGCTATGAAGACAGACTGAGAGAGCTGAGGCTGTTTAGCCCAGAGAAGCAGAGACCTGCTACTGACCTTCCAATACTTAAAGGAAGCTTACATAAAGGAAGAATGGTTTTAAACTGAAAGAGGGAAGACTTAGATTAGATGTCAAGGGGAAATTTTTTACTGAGGGGGTGCTGAAGTACAGGAACAGGTTGCCCAGAGAAGCTGTGGTGCCCCATCCCTAGAGCTACTCAAGGCCAGGTTGGATGCGGCTCTGGGCAGCCTGAGCTGGTGGAGGGGCGGCCCTGCCCACAGCACAGGGTTGGAACTGGATGATCTTTGAGGTCTCTTTCAACCCAAGCCATTGTATGATGAATGTAATAAACCTAACAGTCCTCTTATTGACGCTACGTGAACTCAGTGTACCAAACCTGCAAGGCAGGACTGTGATGTCATTCATGAAACATCTTAGGAACTTCTAATTAAAGAAAAAAACATACTTTTAAATACCTTTTTTTTTCTCTTAACCTATAGCAGCACCTAGTCCTCAGCTCCAAAGCTGATGTTCATTTCACATCTTCCCTGCCTCAGCACTGCTTCTAGTTTGCACTTTTGCACTTTATGAATACAAGTGCAGACCAAACAGACCATAGAGTATGCAAGAATAGCTTCAATCCAAAACCAAAGAATACAAGAAGAACTCTATTCTTCTAAGACTGCCATCATGAACAGTCAAACCACTTATTTCATACGCATTCCCGTACACGTATTATTCAGGCAACAAACTGCAAAAAACAGGTCACGCTTCTAAGACTTACCTTTCAAATTTTGACTCAATATCAAAATCCTCCACGTTCAAAACCAGATCTATATTACTCTCAGCACCGATGTTTGACCGCGTGGTAGTATAAACACTCAGCTGAAACGGCAAAGACAGCAAAGGGGAATGACGGCACAGAAGCATCAGCTCACCCACCGGCACTCTCAGCGCGGCGATCCGTAGTAACGCAACCCCACTACTTCTCCGAGCGTCCGAGCACTGCCGGAGCGCTCCTCACCTCCCGCTCGCCCCTGACACCGCATCGCTCGGCGTGGGGCCCGGCCCGGTCCCGCCGCTCACCTGCAACTTGGGCCGCCGCGCCAGGTAGGGCCAGACGCAGGCGGCCGTGCCGCCCTCCAGACAAGGCCGCGTGTAGACGATGCCGTACATGACCCAGCACGTGTGCGCCACGTAGACGGCGAACACCCCCACCGCCAGACTGGTGAACGAGCTGCGGCTCAGCATGACGGCCACCCCCACGGCCGCCGCCGCCCGCGCATCCCCCCCTCTCCGCTCAGAGCTTCCCCGCCCGGCTCGCCGTCACTTCCGGCGGAAGCGGCCGCTGCACTTCCGGTCGCGCCCCGTTGCCTAGCAACTGAAGTGGGGTGGGGCTGGAAGCATTGTGATTCTAGGAGCCGTGAGGCGCGGTCTCAGCAGAGTGAAAGGGGAGGCTGAAGGGGCCGTTGTGACGTGGCACTGTGCGCTCACCTGGGGAGCTGTGCGCTGACCGCAGGGCACTTCGGGAGTTAATATGGGAGAACGCGAAAGAACCCTGGCACAACTTGAGGCCACTCCCTCTAGCCCTATCGCTGTTTACACGGGAGAGAGTAACAGGAGAAGGAAGATGTGGGTGGGAAATAAGAGTGCCACAGCTCACGTTCCTACAAAAACAGCTGCAAGCGCTGGCTGCAGCCCCCAAGTCCAAGCAGCTCACCCCTGAACCAAGAGGTCGAGCAGCAGGACAGCCTCTTCTCCCAGGCAACAAACAGGACCTGAGGAAATGGCCACAAGTTGTACCAGAGGAGCTTCAGGTTAGACGTAAGGAAGAGCGTTTCTCTCAGAGGAGCCAGGCACTATAAGGGCCTGCCTAGGGAGATGGTGGAGTCCCTGGCAGAGTCCAAGAGGAGTCTGGATGAGGAGCTATGAGATACGGCTTGGTGGCTTGTGGTAGCAATAGTAATGAGAGGACAGCTGGACTAGATGATCATGTAGGCCGTTTCTATGATTCTATGCACAGGAGCAAGAACCTGGAGCAGAGGAAAGCAGCGCTAGAACCGGGTGTTGTCTGGTGTGCAGCAGGGCAAGGGAGGCAGAGGTGTCAGGGAGCCTTCACCCTAAAGAGGCCTTGCACGCATCTTGTGCGTGTTTTGAGAAGAATGACAATCCCTTCCATTCTGTAATTAGCGTTTCCCATTCCTGCAGCATGCTCTGGAACTAATTTTAAAAATCATTATATAGTCTACATACAGATGATTAGAATCAATACATCATTTGCGTTTTAGAGCAGAAGATAAAGGAAAATGTATTAAGTTTAGAAATGGCTCAGGTGATGAAGATTTTCTTTAAGTACACGTGCTCCACTGCTGCATGACTGGCAGGAATTCACTGAAAGAAAAAATAAATTAGATTTTTTAATACAACATTAAAATATTTGATCCTTTTTCTCAGTCAGGCATTTGCTGTCATCCACAGCAGTTTACTCTTTCATGCAAACCACTGCATTACTAAGCTGACTCAAAACAGTCATTACTCAAAACCTGCATACACATCAATAAATTGAAATGTGACTAATTTTAAGAACTATCAACAAGTCTCCACCTGAAATCTTCACCTTATGAAGAATGTGTCATTACCGTTAAACTTCACCACTGTTTTATTCATTCTTAAAAAATGTTATATTAATTCGCCGTCTGTCTGCTGGATATCTCTGTAACTTTTCCCTTCTGCTAGGCACTTCTCACGTGTGCAATAAATGAAGTGTCACATCATGTATTGACTGTTTCCTGGGTAATTCAAATTAGCTACTTTTGTTTAATTAAGATACACTTGTTCTCCAGGCCTATAGAGCCCCTTTTCTTTTTTTTTTTTTCCCATCTTTCAGTGTTCTTATTTAAGGACACATGATAGAATTGGATTCAATGTACCTGTCATCTACAAGGTGAAGCAGAGTTAGAGGGGAAAACAACCAAAGACACACACAAAAAAACCCACCAGCGAAACCAAGTAACACACATCCAACTCTACAGAATGACCAACCCACCCACCACACCAAAAATCCTTGAGCCCCTGTATTTCGTGTCTGGTGTCAGGTAAACACCAGTCTCCTGCACACACACACACAGCCACATCAGTCATTGCATACATCAATAACGTGCACCTGAGCATGTATGAACTTGGTTTTATTCACACCTATGACTGCGTCCTTTATTATAAACCTTGTTGTGTGTCACAAACATGCGTAAGAAAAAATAATGCAAAGGAAACAGAACATTTTCTCCTTCATTTTTAATTTGGCTTCATGATGAAAATTCCATTTACAAGCCAGTAATAAGGAAAAGGTCCAGTCGGGCAGAACGAGCCATGATTGTACACTGCACATCAACACTTGGAGTGTATCATTTGGTTCCCTTCCAGTAAATCACAGGACTTACAGCACAGGTGAAGCTCCTACGTCATTGCTGTTTCGCTCAGTTAGTTCATCACACACCACAGTCCGTTTCAACCTACCAGACAACTAGCAAGAAAAAAAGAACGCTCAAGTTGAGGTATTTCCTTTAAGAACTTACTGATAGCGGTATTTCAGAGGTAATGTTAAACCATATAGTTTTAAGCATTGAAAAATGTACAAAACCAAGTTCGTTTTTAGAAAATATCATCCCTAGTCTTCCATGCATATTAATAAAAAATATAAAAATCAAATTTGTCGCACTGAAGCTATACTTCACATCCTGCAAAAAGTATCTGCATTTCTGAACTCACAAACCACAATCGTGTTCAGTACACTACTTGCTTTTGCTTCTCAGCTACAAAGTACAGTCAGTTCAGTGCAAAGACAGTCTATATACACAAACCTTCGGAGCCACAGGAGGGAAATGTACAGCACAAAAACGCAGTCAGGTTATTATTGTTACTGAGTAGCACTTTATATCGTTACAGATTTACACTGCATATCCAAGGCCTATAAGAAAAAGCTTGCAGCCAATATGCACATTGAAACAGAGCAAGTCTGCTTGAGCAGCCTTGAAGTCAGCAGAAGTTGTACCACTGATGGAACAAGCACCTTCTACCTTGCAAGCGAGTTCCTACAACACAAAACTTCCAGCTCTATCAGCACGGGTTTTCAACTAAAGGCATCCTCTTCATGGCAGTGTGTAACTTGAATTCAGTAACGTTAAGAGAAAATGGGATCATTTAAAAACTTTTTTTTTTTTTTTTTTTTTTTAACTTTTGCATTTAAATTCTCAAGTGTGTTCAGAAACATAGCAATACTTTAAAATGTGTCCTCAATGCAAGTCCAGCAATAATTCAGAGATGAAGAACTTCATTTTCTGAATTATTTCTCAGCTTGTTGCTACTGAATTTTATTCTTCCAAATGACGACAACAGAAAAAAGATGAACTTGTAGCTACGATCCAATTAGAAACATCTTGCACACCTGTGTTGGGATAGACGTTGGGAATTACAAAAGGGCTTAGAAAGTGGTCCCACTGAACAGATGCCAGATATTTTCAATACAATGCTGGGACATTGAAGTCATATAGCACAGAATAAAAACTTAGCAATGCTTAGTCTTGGTCCTCCTCCAGGATACAAAATCTATCACTTCTAAAGAGATTTACTTCAGACTTCTATTGCTAACATTAGTGGTTTATGCAGAGCTCTTAAAGCCCGTAGAGCAATTACAGAAAACAATATAAACAAATCACTAACACAAACTATATAGACAAGCAGCTGCAGTTGATTTGCTTTTTGTCTAAGTATATACAACTGCTAAGGAGAGATGTTTACTTTAAGGGATCATAATCCACCTTCTTAAAAATACAATTTCTTTTAGATGCTTACTTAAAAAACTGCTTTTGTAGTCTAAGGAAGTACAATAGTGGCTAAACTAAATTTCCTTCCAGAAACATAACAAATTTTAGCTTAAACTTTACTATAAAAGAAAACATAGGACAAAAATATATACTCAGGGCATACAAGATTTTACAAGTTTATTTCTTTAGCATTTCAACTACAAAATTGTCTTCATGCTGAGTAGCAAATAAAAGACATGTATTTGGATTCCCCCCATATGCATTCAAAGAATTAAACTACTGGATGAATTTCATTTTCAGTACCATGGTAGGATGAAAAGCGTCAGAGTTTCAGTTCTTTTCAGTATCCATGAGGAGAACTGGTTTACTGACATTTCTATACATACTGCATTCTGAACTTGGAATTAATCAGGCACACGCTAAGAGCGACAAAGTCAGAAGTCAATCCACATGAAGATGTCACTGTATTTTATTTCTGAATCTAATTCCTTAATGTTCATAGAAACACTAAGCATCTCAAACACAAACTTGCTTTCACCTGGACACATCTGCAGTGGTTAAAGTGTGAGAAAAGAAAAGGCAGACACGAGTTAAAGCAGTACAAGGGGCCTTAGTTTGGGGTAGTGTTACAAGAATACAGCTTCAATGTTCACCTGTGCCTTACTGGCCAGTAAAAGCAGTCTGTGAATGTCTGTTAAGATTAAGAGCAGTGAGGTCTCCCTCAGACTGCAGCCAACCTACAAAGAATGAGACAGCACAATTGACATCTAGAGATACAGAGACATAAATTCACCAGCTCAAGAGATGGAAAATATCCTTCTTTACTGTGGGAAAGGCCAACTGTACAGTGAGAGCTTTCCTGCTATGCCATACTTAATGACTTTACTACTTTCTGCTTCTGAAGCAGAAGTTCAGCCTGATTTTCCTAGAATGTATTCTTCGGCCCTGGAACGGCACTCTCAAGTAACACCTACTGATAATATCAAAATAGAATATTACAGAAGTCATTATGACTTGCTTCTTTTTTAGTCAAAATAAAAAAAGTGAAGCTTAATGCTACATCCAAGATACTGTACAACACCCTTCTCAAGATCTCCAAGCTAACCTCAAGTGAGCTGGGCTGTTCATACAGCCCCATACAAACATCTGCTCAGAAACAAGCAGCATAACAAATACATTGTTTAAAAAAAAAAAAAAAAGAAAAAGCTCTTACTCTCTCCAAATTAATAGAGCCAACACCCTCCGCACCCCCAAATTAATTGAAAGGAATAACTTTCATGCAACCTGTCCTGAAGTGATTCTGCTGTTTTATCTCCACTGTTAGAGACCTCTTCACCAGTTACACCAGTTAGCTTGCACAGGAAAACTATACTATGCCACTTTGCAAAAGAACACAGAATGAGCAGCCTCTGCCATTATGTAAATAGCAAAATTACTTTGCCAAAAGAGCCTGCAAGGCAATCTAGACAGTCAGCTGTTTCAAAAGGTCTCACTGTTTTTCACAGGAATGGTGAACCCTCCATTGAAAAAAGTCTTTTAAACCTGCTTTCTCAATATCACCCACTTTTATTTAGTCCCACTGCATATAATGAAGCACATCATAACATCTGAGGGCAAAATAAGCTATTTTCTACAAAACACCACACTCTCCCACTTATAAAACATAATAACATCTTGAAATAAACCTGAGTGGTTTCCTAGAGAAAGGAGCTGTCTTAACTTGACCATATGAGATGAAATACTTACAAATGCAAATCCAGGCATGCTCTCTTTGTGGCTGTATTCTCTGCATTTAAACTTCAGCATTAGATCACTTATGCCCATTTGGATCAGAGTGTTAGTGACTAACTTGTATACCTAGTTCACTGCCTTAGATATAGCACAGAATGACTGATCTTGTTCCTCTGAGGAGGTGCTGGAGGATTTTGCCTTTAAGGATGTCTTTCAAGGTTCCCATCACAGAGTACTTTTTTTCTGGCCTTCATTTAAAAAAAGAAAAGAAAAAAAAAAAAAGGAAGAATCACTTAAATATTGCTGGCTGTGCTGCTAGTGACTTGGACATTGCTTAGAAGAGGCTGCGGTACCTTCAGGACATCATGCTTTGACTGAGGAATGGCTGATTTAATTGCCAGCTGTATGAACATGTCCTGAAAAGCAAAATTACCCAAATGCCTATTTCAGTCTTCTGCTCATCTATGAGCCAGACCTTGAGGCTTCATTTGACTGCGGGATTGAACAAAGGCACAGATTATTAATTCTCACGTTCGTTTTCAAACTGTTGGACCTACTCTTCCTATTTTTATTTTAGGAAGGAGAACTAGCCATACAAGCTGAAGTTCAGACACCTGAAAATTAAAAAATCATCTGCAGGGCTTTGTTCACAGAGAACTTCTGTGTTTCACTGAGTCTAGGAGCCAAAGTTAAATTTCGCTAATGTGAACATAGCCAACATATTTGTAACATCTGGCCTTAATTACAGAACACTCCTGAAAGTGCTGCTAGAAAAAAAAACAGAGGTTTCAGATCAAGCAGAATGCAGTAGTTGAACGTAAAGGAAAATTAATCTGACTTGATCAGGTTTTTTTTGTTTGTTTTTAAATCCAAAATACATTTCCTTCCTAGTTCAAGAGCCAAATATATGCAAAGCTGTGCTTTTATAGTTTCTGACATCATAAGATGTACCAGCAGATGCTACTCAGGTCTGCAGCTTTTATTCTTTAAGTCCTTTCTCTATTTTTTTTTTATATATTTTTTTTCAATCAAAATACCGGTTTTGGAGGGTCAGTGAGCAGAATTAACATGAAAAGCCATACTTACCACATGAAAAAATTATATAGGAAGTTTTGTTCAGTGATAAAACACAGCCTGACAGAGGAATGCAGAAATTAAATAAAAACATCTTCAGAAAATGTATCAAATTCTGTAAGTGTTAAAGTGCAATAATCCCCTTCCCAGAAAAAACTTCATGAATAAAAACATTTTCCAAGCATCCCAACGTTTTAACAAGCTAACAGGTCTATGCAGTTTGCTTGAAAATATTAATAAACAGCTATGTACAAAACAACTATTTACTTCCTGTGGCTTTCTCTCTACAGAGATTGCATCACTTCCTTAATGCACACATCTCCTTTTCAAGTAAGCTTCATGACCTTCACATCAGGATTAGCAAACAGGCAGGGATCTGGTTACTTTTTTATCATAGTAAGAGGATTCTAGCTACATTGAAACATACATTGAAATACATAGTGTAAAATGGGTGCAAAATTAGGTCTACAAATAATTTCTCCTTTAGGCTCAGAATTTGCCTATAGTACCTTTTAACTGTATCTACTTACCACACTGCACTCATGAAAAATCTGCAATAGAACTCTGCCTTTCCATGGTAGAGACAGAGGCTTTGTAGCTCCTAAACTTTTGTTTCTATTTATACTTGTGTTTTTTTCTTTTCTTTTTAAATTATAATTGAAACAAACAAGTGAAGCAACGAAAAACAAAACACTTCTTAGATATCTTGGATTTCATTTTTTTCTGTGCTAAGTACATTCAAAGCACACAATATATTTGTGCAGCTATATCAGAATAACAAAGCCTTGACTGAGCATCTCTCATAGCATGCATAGAAATTTAGTCTGATGCAAGAGCTCTGCTGGCAAGGGATGGCAGTATTTCACAAAAGCAGCAAAATGCACATCAGACAAGTACCATGTCTTCACACCTCTGCTTTTTTTTTTTTTTTTAAATGAAGGATCACTTATGAAATTGTTATAAAATACACTGATGTATGTTTCCCTGACAATTTAAGGTTTGTAAAATCTGTAACACTTTAGTTGAAAGCACTTACATGTTATTGTCTGTTGAATGGGAAAGGAACCTTTCACTTCTACCCTTGTAGTTCAGCAAGCTACTGAGAGTGTCACGACCCAGCTGGCTCCACAGTTGGGCACCTTTTATGTGGAACTACTAAAACATTTAATAGGTGAATTTGATGGACAAATTGCAGTGAACAGTGTTGCAGCAATGCAATGCCCTGCAGATCTCAACCCACGAAGTCTGAGTTTATCCCTTACACTAACATGGATTTTCTGTCACTACAAGGCAGTCTAGCATTATACCTTGAATACTCTAGACACTAAAATCCCCTGGATACTCATTTTTTTAATTGACATTATCTGAAGTCTTAATGATGTTTTCATGCAGACTGACCAGGACTTCATGTCTTATTCATCTTATTTCTCTACCTAGATCAATCTCACAAAAGCAGGAACAAATGCAAGTCGTTACAGAAGCTGGTTGCTTGCTCACCAAGATGCTGTTCACCAGGTTTTTTCAACAGCAGCTCTGGATAGAGCTCATTGATGCAGTTCTCAGCGCATCTTCACCATCCTGTGCCTTATTTGTTGGCATCTATCACACGCTGCAGCACCCTTTCAACCCAAACACTCTGCAACAGCTTGGCTGCACTCATATGCAGTTATTTAACAGTTGTGATGAATGTAATATCTCTCTCACCAGAGAGAGACAAAGTTAACTCTTTGCCTTTTTAGAACCCCAAGCACCATACATAGAAGGCAGACGTGCTCATATTTACGCAGCTTTGGTCAGCTTGCTTTGTTGTTTTTTTCCAGATGTAGAAGGAGTAATTTTTTTTTTCCCCTGAGGCTTTTCTCACTAAAGCTGTCCATGGGATACTAAGCTTTTCTCCTTTTCAGAAAAGTGTGTCACAGAACCCTGTCTCACCCCCTGCACTTTGAAATTCTCCAGTTCCCAATCTCACATAACAAACTGTCTTAGAGACAGCCAGCTTGAGCCAAGCACTGTTAAAATCCTACAGAGGAGATGTGATATGCTCAGACTCTCCAGCTCATCTACCTTGCCTTAAATACTGACTAAAATACACAACATATAATTACAGAAAATAGTTCCCAGGAGATCTATCCCTACAACCTTCAGGTTATAATCAACAAAATCAACAATGCCTTTTCTTTCTGTCCTGTTTTCAAAGCTTCCAGTGAAGGAAGGCTCCTCATTCCACCCAGAATACCCACTCCACATCTTAACTAGAAGCACTAGAAGTAAAAACAGACAAAAGCATCAGGCAAAAGCAGACTTCCTTCTGCTGAAATCCCACCCTTCAAATCTAGTTTTGCATTAACATGTGGAAATCAACTCTCAGTGACAGTTTTCCAGTTACGAAATCCTCATATTCTAGTGCAGCCTGCAAAATTAGTCACATAAATGATTTGAAAATAGACGTAGTTTTTATTTAGAAGAAGAGCTGCCATCACAGTTCTCCTTCCTAGTCCTTCAAGCCTTTGGCTCATTTCCTCATCAGTGGAGCTATGTGGCTTTGCACTAATTTTAATTTCGGAGACCTTCAATGATAATTAAGGCATCTGGCTTTACAAAAGGAAATATAAGAAATGTTAGTACTAAATGTTTCTTTTTTCTTCCACCAATTCTAAACTTCTAATTCTAAATTTTAGACTTCATGTATATTATACACAGTATATCTAATATTGCTATAGATATTTAACTGGCATTCCTTGTTCCGTGCCTTGTTGCTAGATCCTGGAGTAACTGCAATCTTTTCAAATTTGTGTTCATACAATTAAGTTTTTATAGTATGTTCCATGATAAGTCATGTGTATGTAAGATGCAGTATCTGTATGTATGTATCTGTATGTATATAAGAAAAGACTTGCCTCAAAAGAAACCCTGATTCCTGATAAATATGATTGTGTAAACATCTGCCATGTAAATATTGGGTGGATATGAGTTGACTGTAAGACAAAAGCACAGTTTTATCATCTGTTTGCAAACAGCATGTGGCATGTCAGTTTGGGAAAAAATCGTGTTTAAAAGCATCTGGAAGGAGTCTTTCCTTTTCATTCTACCATGGAACAGACTGAAAGAAAAGAAATGTTGTCATTCAACGATAAAAAAAAACAGAAGTAATCCTCGAGTTTTTGCATGACTGTTTCTGAACTGTTCACTGGAACTAAAACAAAAGGGGCCAAAATGTGCTTGCCTTGCTCAGTGGCATAATCCCACTGAAAACTAGACTGACTATGCAAATATGAACAGCAAAATCTGGCCCCAAATAAACATCCCCATAACTAGGGAAAACACTAATCACCAAAGTGCACCGAACACCATAGTAACTACAGTTTCTTTATACATGCACAATTTGTGCAACACTTTGTACATGAAACTAGCCAGTGGAATATAAATAAGAGTGCTGCTTCCTTTTAAATATGAACATTAATAATGAAGCACATTCACATTTTTGCCTTTCAAAGTCCTTTTGGAAAAAACAAAAAAACAAACCTTCCCCAAGTAACCTGAAACATATCGTTAAATATAGCACACATGAATCAAAGAACAGTATTAAGGTAGAAGAACTTCCACACACAAAATTGGTATTTGCTATATAATTGGAGTGACTTATGAAAATTCCAAGAAAAGATAATCCTCTCACCAGGAGAGGAAGATAACAGTTGTAGTGTTAGTTCCATTTCTTCTGCAGGGGCTTGTTTTTATCTTCAGCATTTTCAGGGCTGAAGTCAGTACAGATACCATTTGGAGCAGAAAGAGATGAGGTCTCCAATCCACTCTCAGCTACCATCTGATCAGGATAGAGATAGTCTTCTGCAAAGTGTGGCTGCAATTCAGCAAATCTGTAGAAGTCATCTAGAAAAAAATGTTACACAGAATCAGTTCTCTGAAATAGAAGGACACTAAATTTGTGTACTTACAGGATAAAAATCACATGATGTCTTCAGAGAAAATAGCAGCAGTTAACATAACACTATTTCCATGGCACTCAGGTTCTCAGCAGTTTACCACGTCCCCAGAACTAAGATGCCACAAAGGGTTATCTTAAAACATTTCAAAGCTGAACTTAGCTTGCATGGTGAAGGGAAAAAACAGGCTCAGATTTGCATTAAAATGTATGAGGACATGCCCTGACATAGCATCTCACTGTTCACTGGGGGAAGGGAGGAAGCCCTCCAGCTGAGGAACAAAGAACAGCATGAGCAGTCACTTCTTGAAATCTGGAAAGTCTCTTGCAAGCATGCCCTTTAAAATACTTTGCCTTGTTAATTCTCTTCAACCCAAATGCAGCTATAATTGCTGCCTCCCACTTCCAAGATCTTAGCATTCCAAAGCTCTTAATATTTTAGAGAACGATATCATGAGATGACGATGCGTTCAGTTCTCAATTAAAATATCTATAATTCCATAATTTCAGGGTTTGTATTTTTATAAAACGATAGAAAGAGCAAGACTCACTCTCTCTGGAAGTAGAGGTGACTCCTTACTGCCAAGAATTTTTGTATTAAAAGCCCAGCATCGAAGCCTTGTCAGTGTGCCTTCATGACCGTTTGTTCAGACATCATTTAAACAAAAGATACCGTAGAGGAGCCAAGTCACAAGAAGCTATTTTATAATGTAAACTGACACTGGAGGAAGCCGGATATGAACACTGTCACTAAGTCACCCTGTCACCTACAGCATGTGGCAGGCAGCCCACTCGAATTCACTGTTGTTACTGGAAGAGCTTGTGACCACACAACACTGTGAGCTGCTTCCAGCACAGAGCAGATGGCAACTGAAGTCACCCTTAGGAGGAACGAAACTCAGTTTCCCCTGTGCCACAGGGTTGCTGTGGCAGAAAAAAACCTGTTATAGCTTTCTCTCTCCACCATCCTTGTGAGTGGAGTAAACTATCTATACTTAGCATTAAGTTCACACTGCACAAACTTCAAATCAAAGGTTTTTCTCCTGCCTTTATGATACAACCCCACTACTAACATTCCTGATGCAAGCTGTACGTTCACAAAATTCCTTTAGTTCCACTCCCTTCACCAACTCCTCACACTCTTGCAGAGAATACAAACATTTTCCTTCTCGTACATTGTCGGGACAAGGCCTTCAGGAGTATAACTTCCAAGCTTTCTCCCTCTTCTTCTTTGCTATTCATGTGCAACAGATCACATGTAAAGATGAGCATTCTCAAGCAAGGAAAGACATCAAATATCTATAGAAAAGGACTTTCAAGACAGAAATACAATACCAAAGTTTACCTTCATCTGTCAATTCTTTACCACAATAGGACGTTTATTCTTACTAATAAACTTTCGGATAAGATAGAAACTCTGTGCAACGTTTCCCAGCATTTTTCCCAGAAAAAGGCCCAAGCAAAATTTTGAGTGATATACACACCATCCCACTCTGCGTAGCCTCACAGTGGACTACTCTTGAACACAAGAAAAAAAAAAAGCTCTGACTCTCACTAAATGCTCCAGTGGTCACTGTTGTGGCTCAGTCGTCTAGATTTTCTTGTGATGTAAACATACTGTGATCTCTCAGGGGCACTGCAGATTTAAGAGCAACTGGGTACTGTCAAAGAATGACATTAAATACGAATTCCTTGATAACTCGCACAGACTGGTTTAAGTACACTTGTTTCAAAGTTAGCTTTTCCTCAGATAATTAGATATGCCAAAATTAGAGTTCTGCTGAGATAAGATGCTTAGATTCTCTGCTGTTATTTTTGGTGATGGGTGGGGAAGAAAAGTTGAGTCACCATTTCAATGAGCTGGGAGACAGGGAGCGACAGGCAGCAAAAGGGCAATAACAGGATATATGTGGAAATGCTGGGGAGATGACAGATGAGAAGTACAGAGAGAAAAGGGGTAGTACAGTGGGAATCAAGGAGGCACCAGATAAGAGAAGAAAGGGGAGATAAAGCAATGATAGTAATTTCAGTAAGTCTAAATAGTGCTGTAGTTGAAGTATTGCATACATCTCATATTTCAAACATAGGAAATACTAATGTAGAAACTGATTTACTAATATTGATGTTCTAATTAACATTTTTACGAATCAAATCCGCATGAATCATCTTGATGAAAAACCATTAGAACAGGGCCATATCATAAGCACTTCTATTTGAGATATGTGCTACACCTGCTATCAACAACTTATACTTGAATGATGCAACTAAATTTAGAACTTTGCTGTGTAAGAGGTGAAGAATCTGAAGTAATACACAAGTACTTTGAGACTCTCAGCATAATCTATTCACCCAGATCTCCCAATGTGGAAAAAAAAAAAAACAAAAACCAAAAACTTTCTTGCCTCCATATCACCTGCATTACAGATTATATATTCAGCAGCCTGTTCAATACCTCCTCACTTCCTCTGTATGAATGACTGACTTTCAAACAGGCTGAAAAATGATTGGAGAAGAAAATCTTATGCTTTCCTATATACTGAGAGGACAGAAATAATGAGGAACGTTTAAAAGACAAACACAATAGGACAGAGCTAACATTATTTTCTTAAACGTACATATTCACATGTATTGAAGTCACAGAAGATGCTAGAAGAGCCAGCATAGGCATTACCTGACAATGTAGAAGGAAAAAAACTTTGAAAATGTAAAGATAACACTGTATAAAAAGATGGAACTCAAATTTCTTTATTTTATTTTTTTAAATCTAAGTTTACTTTGTCTGGAATGCTTTTAGGATTATAAAACCGAGGCCACTAAAAAGACAAAGTCAAATTAAAATGTAACAGGTTTGTATATCAACTCAAATTCAGGCAACTTTAATATTATCACAGTTCAGATCCACTTTACATACTTACCATATGTAATCTTTCCTTTTTCTTCTTCATCTACAGCCCTAAAAAGATGTGTAACATTAATCTGCGACACACCCATAGCAGTCTTCAGAATATGAGCTAAATCTTCTTCTGTTATAGTACCATTTTCTGATTGGTATAGCTGTAAAACAAAACAGTAAGCTAAGTCATTCCAAAGCCGAATACTGTCTCCTATGAACACTGTAGTTCACCCATGTACATTTTCAAAGTAAAGTTTATTATATCCAGGAAAAGAATATGTTTATGTGACTGAACACTAGAATTTCAGTGATATTTTAGAGACAAGACAGTTTAACACTAAAATGTTTTCTAGATACACAACTATGATAAGGACCAGTTCATTGAGTTAGGCTTCCAAACTCCAAGCCAGCCTGTGGAAGCAGAAGATACACTTGGCTGGCCTAAGAATAAACCATTTCCCACTTGCTCAAATAAAAAACTCAAGAATCCGTTTATTAACGTTGAAATGATTAGATACCCACCTTGGCTATAGATAGCTACATCTAACTGGAGCTGTAGTAATCAGAACAATGCCACTGCAGTGATGAACCTATACTTTTTTGAAAATATTTCCTCAATTATTTAGAGAAGAATAATGTTTCTTCTCAAGTCCTGAAGCAGTTTGCTCACAGACAAAAACTCTACTACAGACAAATGGTAGTTAAAAATTAACGTTCCTATCCTCATTCTATCTTTTACATGTACAGTGCTCTGCCATGAAAAAAATAACCTGAGTATTTCATAGCATCTGTACCAAACTTCATTACATTTTTAGAAATATCTCATTTTGCTTGTTCAGTACAAACAAAAGCTTAAGACATCCTTGTCTAATTTTGAAGCATGACATGGCTGCAAATACTGAGCTATGTTAAAGAATGCTTTAGAAACTTTTAGTTTCTTTACAGCCATTAGGAACATGAAATCTTCATCAAGACAGCACACCACAATGGGATAAAAAACATTGAAGTTATGTGGAAAACAACATTCATACTCAAGTCAAGACTCTTGCCTTTTCCTCCCTACCATCCAATTTGCATGCTGTTTCACAAGCAGGAAGGACAAGACAAAAGTTGTTTAATTGCTGTGTTTTCCTAGATCAATTAATCAGAAGGTGATACTCGATAAAGCCCAGAAGTGCCACATTGGCAAGATTTACACCACTCTTTCACTTTCTTAACTAGAAATGGTGGATGCCCAGCACTTACACTGGATCGATGCTCTTGGAATTGATTGCCATAATCCCTAATTCTGCTTTTAATTGCCTACCACTTTAGATCTCTGGTGACTCAATAACCCCTATTTTTCAGCTTCTTCCATCATACACTAAACAGTCCCACTCTGAATATTTGCTCAGCTATCTCGTAAAATGCTTCACTCTTATCCCTAGGAATAAATGACAACCAAACATGACTGAAATAATGTCCAAAAGCCACATTCAAGTTTACACAAGTAAACACGGAGTATTCAAGCTTGTTCATTTTAGTAAGAGGACACAGATCACCAAACATCAAGTGATGCCACTACGTAAATGAAATACAATAAGCAAAGGCAGAGATCTGCTTTTGCCTCACAAGTAGCATTAAGTTATCCCCTCTGACAGCTGTGTAGGAAATAAATATTGTTGCAACTTCATCTTTTGTCATATTTGTTCAACACTGGCAAAAGGGTGATAGATAGACTAAGCATTCATAGGAGCTTTCATTTCTTTAGCAAAACACAGTTAAGTATAGAAAAAATTTGCTGAAGAACCTGAGAACAGTTACACTCAGAAAATAAGACTGCGGTGTAATACTGATACAATTGTAAGTTCTGCAGTCCATGCATTCACCAGTGATCAATTGTTAACTTTTTCCTGCTTTGGTAGCACTGAAGACACAGGTTCCCATAAGAGCAAGGCAATCAGAAAAGATAATCTAAATGCAGCAAAGCTTGAAATAGCAATATTAAAGAAATCAGTTAAAAAGTAAGAAGTTTCAGTATCAGACAAACCCACTGGGATGGCAAACATTAAGCACTGCTTCTGTTGGTTTCCCTAAAAGCTTGCATTAACTATCACTGCTGATGTGCAAACAAACCACTCAGGCTAGAACAAGATCAGGAAGACTTCTGAGAAGTCTAAAAGGTAGGCAAATAATTCAGAACATGAAGAAATGAAGGACTGAAAAAGAAACATTGCAAAGATTAAGAGGGAAAAATGAATCTTATCAAGAAGCTAAAGAGGAGGGGGAGCTCTCTCTATTAACACGTAGAACTGCAAGTTTTGATGATTTTTTTCTTAATTTGACAAAAAAGATTTGATTGAAAGATTTTACAAGCAGTAAGCATAACTCATTAGCCATTAGTTTCGAGTAATCAATACAAAAGACTTTGGCTCTAGTGTACTGAAAGACTTTACGAGCTCCACGTAACAATGCCACTCTACAGACTCCCCTCATTTTACTAAACAAAGTTGCAGTTTGCTCCCTCTGAATACATACTCCTTATCCTCCTTTCTATTAATGCTAATTACATTTCAAATCAAGTATTTAAAAGGCGTTTGGAAAAAAGTTTCTGATAAAAATTTAATGGAAGCAATAATCATTTCTAAAAGCAAATTTTAAGTAAACTACATATAGCAAGAGAATACCACTTACCTGAAATGCCAGTTGGATTGTTTCCAGAGTTTTAGATGGCTTACAGACAACTGACAGAGCAATGACAAATTCTCGAACGTCAATTATGCCATCTTCATTCTGTGAAAGAAATTCTCTAGATATGACAACTTGTCTCAGAACTTCCAAAAATATCAGCTAACAACAATTAATATGCAGAATATTCAGCAAGATACATTGTTATATGTAATTCATTGCAAAAACTGGGGTTGTATGAGCTTCAAAGGTGCTTTTCAAAGTTCCACTTGGAAGTTCTATTCAAATATTCATGAAAGACAGGGCCACTATTGTTAGGCTTTACTTACATATCTAACGTGCTTACATTTACTTACATGGGTTAAAACTAAAATTAGAGAACCAGAGGTCAAACTAGTCTGATTTAAGTCGTGAATACATTATATCTGTTCTTTGGCCTAGGATACCACTGTGGACACATCCATCCACCTCCTGGTGCAAACAGCATCTCATGATTTAAAAGATAACGATCATTTTTCCCAACTAATTGCCAGAGAGAAAGAAAAACTGGCTCATTTGCCAGTTTCTCAGTCCTTCAAGCTTTCAGGCATCTTGGAAAAAAAGATTTTTTTTTTTATTTTTTATTTTTTATTTTTTTAATACAACCAACATCCATCACATACAGATGCAACAAGCAGTAGTAATGGTTTGGCCTGAACCTTTTTTTTTTTTTGTTTTAATCTAGAAACAAAAACAGTTTTGTCCAACTGATACTCTTTTTACTTTCTACTTGAATGACAGTTTCATTTGATGATGGATGTTACTATCTTGCTGAAAGGGAAATGCAGTAGGCAAATACTGCAGTGAAATGTCTACAGCTTATAGCTCTCTACAGCTATCTGAAAGGAGGTTGTGGTGAGGGTCAGCCTCTTATCCCATATCTCTAGTGATAGGACTAGAGGGAATGGCTTCAATTTGCACCAGGAAAGGTTCAGGTTGGATATTAGGAAAAGTTTCTTCTCTGAAAGAGTGGTCAGATGCTGGAATGGGCTGCCCAGGGAGGTGGTTGACTCATCATCCCTGGAGATTTCAAGAAACTTTTAGATGTTGTATTAAGGGACGTGGTTTAGTGGGGAAATATTGGTGGTAGATGTACAGCTGGACTAGATTATCGTAAAGGTCTTTTCCAACTTTGGTGATGCTATGACTGTAAAGTGCTTAGCACTGCCCTGAATTAGACTTCAGTGAATTCAACAAGAAAATTATGCTAGAACAGAGTTTATCATAAGTAACACAATTTTTAAATATACTTATTGTTTCTTACCTCATCAAAAAGGGCAAACATGTTTTCTAATGTGTGCGAAACTGGAAATTCCAAATATGCTGAAAATTCTTTAAGATCAGCCTTCTCCTTTTTCATTTTCATAGCACGCATAGCATATTTATTAAGATCATCCTCAAGCGTTTCTGGTTTCAGCCTAGAAAGCACATTATTTTTGTACATTTTAAAAGTAAACCTAACTTCAGAATACAGATATCAATATGCTGAATGAAGCAATGATAATGGTATAAAGCACTACAAAATCCAGAAGCAGGATTCCAAGCAGCTTTATTCTGTAATAGTGGATTCCTAACATCTTGAAGCTGCCATTAGTTCATGAACTATGTTAGAAATTACTGGAACTTTTTAGGAATTCTGATTATAAACTTATGTTAACTTCCTTGATTATAAGCCATATGTCCAAGCAGCCCAACACATGCAAGCAAAACAAGAGTCTAGAACTAACTAGTATCAAATACTAAGCATAGAGAAGTAGGTAGGATTTAGGTCACCTGAGCACAGCCGCATTGACAGTAACATAAACCAATTACGATTCCGAATTTACTGATGTCACTGAACAGGAAAGACTTGGTGCATCTTGTCTAAAAGGAATCTGGGATTACATAATGGTGATTATACTGTTAATCCTGTTTGTCAGTCCTCATTCAGTCTGCAGTTCAGCGCCATTATGAGGCTACCCATCAAACAAGGCTATAGCAATTAATACTGATACAGAAATTACCTCATTCCTTCTGATTTCAAAACCAGATTTTGACCAATGACAGAACAGGTTTCAACTAAGGCAAATATTCCCTGCAAGGATTTGTTGGCTTGTTTTCTGTTGTTTTTTGCTTGTTTGTTTTTGCTAAATCAAACTTCTTGGTTTTGTTTTGTTAAAAATAAATTTCACAATCAAAATAATAAATATTAGAGGTGCTGCATATACGTGGAGAAAATAAATTCCCTGCCTAATAAAACATCAACCAAATTGTCACCAGTGAGTTTATTTGAACTGGTGTAGTAACACAGGCACTCAAAGTTCTCAATCTAAAGACAAAAAAGCCAATAAGAATACTTTTCTGCAGTGAACTGTTCTGCTGCTTGCTCCTGCAGACACCTGGAGGCAATTATTTATGCAAGATCACAGTTGTCTCCATACTGCAGCTGGACCTTCTCAGCAGCCTCTTCTCATTGATGAGACTTGGATCAAATATTTAAATAGTACCAAAATACCTAAGCTTTGGAAAATAACTAATGGCACTCAGAGTAAGAAGAATATCTGGTATACAAGCTTCACATCTTGAAGGCCTGAACAATTCTTCCCAAAGCCTATACTTTTAAACAAGTACAGAACTACTATACTATGCTATCTGTCATTACCTAGCCTAACTTGCAAAAACTGTAATAACAACTCCAAGCACTGTATTTCTGAATTATAAGACTTAGCTATGCACCAATTCTTTCAAAGCCCACAGCCCCTACAAAAATTCACATGCTCCCTCCACATTTGAAGGAAAGCACTTCTCATAAGTTTTGCTTGTAGGCAGTATAAAGAGAGCAAACATTCATTTTCCATTATCTAAAAAAGGAGCAGGTACAAATATCAAACGAATTCACGAAGGACCAGAGATACATACAGATCTCAGCTTCTAACATGCAGCATTACATGTAAAACCAGTCCATAGATAATACATCTTCACTGTAGTAGCCGAAATGGATTTTAACTGCAGAACAAGCCCAGCTGGCATATGAATACTCCCTTGAGATAATCCATCTCTGACACAGAATATGCAATCTAACATCTGTCTCTAAACCAGAGAGATTTGATTTGGAATAAAGTCACACAAAATTCACCTTCTGGAAATGAGTAAACACTTGTTTGGTGACGAGTATTAGAGACTCATTGGGATCTCCTGTTCACCAGTCAACCTTTCAGTAGCCTGAAAAGCTGAAGTTACAAGAGTAAAATCTTGTATTGAAAGTAGTTGTGATTTGCCACTAATCTATTAGATGTTTTGTGGTTTGAGATTATAAATACAAAAAACTTGTGAGCCAATCTCAAAAACAGTGTGTGGAGCAGAGAGGCAAAACTTTTGCTTCAGCTTGAGTGTGAATACATTGTATTTCCTGGAATCCAAGGTGGTACATTCCCTCTATCCCTGTCAGAATCAAAAGGTAACTGGCGTATTGGATCCCCATGACAAATAATGCTGAATTCTTTGAAAGCCAAGTGTTCCAAATCCTACAACAGACTGTAGTTTCAAACTGAAATTGTTTTGGATGTCTCGATTCCTTTACATTTTTTACTTTTTTTACAGAAACATAGAATATCTTGAGTTTGGAGGAGCCCATACAGATCACTGAGCCAAACTCCTGGCTCTACACTGAACTACCCAAATATAAAACCATACGTCTGAGCCCATCGTCTAGATGTCTCGAACTCCAGCAGCTTGGAGTTGTGACCACTGCCCTGGAGAGCCCATTCCAGTGCCCACCCACCCTCTCAGTAAAGAGCCTTTTATCCTAGTGAAAGCTATAAAACCTAAAAGGCCAACAGTGAATGTCTCTGCTCATGAAACCATGTGTTTGCAGGACCTAGGCTTTATGGGACACAACATTATTTGCTAGTGTGGTATTTTGCTTCATTTTGTAAGCCTTTCTAACGGAAAGAGCTGCTTCAGGATGAACACTGAACATTTAATCCTCCACAGAAGAGCTGACAAGGAAAACCAGATCCCTGAAGGTAGGATACTTTCAGCACAATTACCACTGTTCTTACATGAGTGAAATGTCTCATCTCTTCAAAGTCAGTTTTAGTTGCATTTGATCATCTGAAAACAGACTCTTTCCTCAAATGCTGGAAACCCGCCAAAAAGCTTCTAAGTGTCTCATAGAGCTGGAAACCTCATAAGAACTGCTGGATGTTGTAGCTAACTACTGTAAACTGCAAGTTCAGAGAAACATGCCCTGAGCCAAATAAGCAGCAAATTCAGTTTTCTGTCTACTGATGAACTTCCGTGCAACTTCTTGTTGTTTTAGTGAAAGAATACTCAACAGCTGCAAAATTGACCTGAATTGATCTCATGAGGCAGGGTGTACTGTAGTTGGTATTCGCTACATTAAGCCTAATCTCCAGTCACCTTCTGTAATGGACAGCTTTGTTTTGACCATGAATGCAGATGAAGAACATCCTCCAGAGATTTTTTCTTACTAAATATGACCTCTGCAGCAGCCCTAAGACACGACCGTGTTAGCTGTAAGGTGCTACTACTTCTTGAATTACAAAGCACTACTTACAGTCTGGACCACAGTTTCACATACACATGGACCAGCAGAAGACTGCATCAGGGGCTGTTGAATGAGGGTAGATGGGTACCACATCTAACAAATAATCTCTCCTCACAGCTCTTACAAGGCTACATGAGCACTGTCTATTTAGGATCCTTGTGGCTGACTGGACAGTATAATATTGAGGTTCAAAATGGAACTACTGTTTAATTCATTTCATTCTTACTGAAATACTGCGGTTTTGAAGCCACAGCAGAACCGATTCAGGTTCTAAAATAAGGATGACTATCAGAAAACTTACTTGGGCCTGGGAGTATGTAAGAAGGTAAACTTCAGGCTTGCTAATGCTGTAGAACATTCTTCTGGGGTAGGCAATTATTATATGCAACAGACATCTCTAGTGCTCATTACAAGGATCTAAGAGAGCAACAGTGATCAGCCCCAGAAAAGCAGAGCAGATTGTTAAGGAACCAAAAAAGAATTAAGAAAATAGATTAATTACTACCCATTGTTAAAGATAAAACTTCCTAGACTAAAATAGAATAATCCCACCAAGAAAGCTCAGAAATCCAAAGGGAATTTTTTGCAATCTGACATGAAAAAGAAGATCTGGTACAAACTATACCTTTTAAAATAAATGACAATTAGCCATTCTGTCTTCAGTGAAAACCACCAAGAGCCTCTGCATCTGAGTATTAAATGTATACACCAAGTCAACAATCTGCCCAAAGGGCCTTTTGCTATACATATACCAGCAACATAGGATACACATTCACCATATTATGATACCATATTTTGTTGTGTTTTTTTTTTTTTTTTTTTGTATTTGATATACTTATTTCTTTTTGATGCATGAAGTACAAGTCCACTGTCAAACTGGAAAGAAATTTTTTTGTAAAATATATTTATTCTGGTTTTTTATTAAAAAAAAAAAAAAAAAAAAAAAAAAAAGTAGATGAATATCTTAGTTTCTAAAGGATATTTGCCAAAATGGCAGCAAGTAGATAAGAAAAATCAGGGAGTAAAAAACAGGGACTAAAGCAGAAAGATGCAAGACACCTCCAACCTTGCAACACTAATTCATAGCTGGGATTCTAAGTGAAAAATTGGCAAAAACAAACAAAAACCAACAACCAAAAAGCAATTATGAATAATGTAATAAAGTAATGAATTTTAACGAATTGGAGAGCAGGTGAGATAAAAGAGAGAAGAGGTATTAGAAGAAATCAGTGCAGAAAAAAAATTGTAACTCAACAGATAGTGTCATAAAACACCTACCCAGATTAAGGATAATTGATCTCTGTATAGTTTTTTGAAGATGCAAACATCCTGAATCACCAGAATCAGTTGAACAAACTGTCAGATTACACCAAGACCTGACTTTGTAAGCCTAACAAACAGAACAGTAACAACAAGAAATTTCTACCTTGCATTGCAATGTGTACTACATCCGGCCGCTTTGAAGATGGGATAGATCTTTCCAACATTTTAAGAAAAGAAGATAATTGCAGCAGAAAAAATTAGAAACTTATCTGACCCAAAATGGAAAACTCATTAAGGAGCTACTGATGGCCAGCAAATCAAGGTTCTGTTAGAAATCAGAACAACTAAAGCTAGAATGTCCTTCTAGTTCACAGGCAAAGTAAACGTGGAAATCAGAATAAGCAGAAATTTGAGACATTATGAAGAGCTTAGGGATCTCCCTGCTGGTGACCGCATTAAAGCAGCTCAAAACAAATTATCTTGTTTAAAAAAATGGAGATAAGAATTATAATAAACTAGCATCTTTTGCAGAAGAAAATGTATGAAGAGCTCTGTAAGGCACAGAAGTCGAACAAACTTCCATGTCTAGAACATATTAATTGATCCAATCAAAGTACAAACAGGAAATAATTTTTAAAAATAGGGCAATTAATTATGAATCATCAAATGAAATTAACTGAAATCATCAAATGATGTTGAACATTTACAATGTCTGAAACCTATAGTAAAAATTTTATATATATTTTAGGAATCTGTTCACTGGTCAAACACCAGTCAGTCATCAGGCTCAACAGAAGCATAACTGCTTGAAGAGAAATGAGCCTAGAATTTGAGAAGACAATACTGATTAATTGATCTCCTTGATAAAACAGTCGTTTTAGCACAGAGTTCAAAATGAAGCTGCTGAGTTTCAGCCAGCTGTGTCCTAGCAACTGTGTAGCTGTGTTAAAATTGCTCAAGCTCTTCATTAAATGTAGTGTGGGGCTTCATTGCTCTGGCTACATGTCTTCTGGATCACAATTGGATCACTACCTGGAGCACAAGCTGAGCAAATCTTACAAGTATGTAAATCATAATGATTCCTATAGATATATCATATGAACAAACAGTTCTCCAGTGCAGCAAACTCAGATGTAACAAGATTACAAAGTAATAAAAATAGTAGTCTGAGTTCATCTTTAAAGTCTTGCATTTAAAATTCTTACCTAGAAGAGACGTTCTTGTTCAAAATAAAGTAATGAGACTGGATGCAAAATCCATTGGATAAAATTTACAGTTGGAGTTATTAAGGGATGTGACTAGATGATCTTAATGCCTTGCTGGCCTCAAAACCTTTGAATAAGCTGCAAATGAGTGCATTTTCATCAATCATGCATTAGAATTGAAATCATATTACAAGCATCATCCAGTTTCATCCATGGTAATAGCCTTATTTACTGGCACACACCCAAATCAAGACAGAATGATAGCTCACCAATGCATAATTGCTCAAGTCTGTTAGCGAACTTTTAGATTTTGAGGAACATCATTCTCAAATGTACATAACCATTTTAGAGGCCAAATAAATACTCCACAATGTTTAATTCGAGGAAACTGTTTTAAACTGAGCAGACAAAAGCTGGACAATATTACAAGAGGATTAAAGTGAATCCTGGGATTATCAACTGCATCATAAGTGAAGAGGTTTTTTGTTTTGTTTTGTTTTTTAACTGAAAATTCAAAGTTCTTGGACTGAAGCAAGAATCTTTCTGGTTCTATTTAGAAGTGTCTACTGTCCTACTGGAATTCTTTTCAGATGGAGAAATATTATGTCAGTAACCTGTATGCATGATGTATGCTGTCCCGCATCCCTTTGTCTACAATACATCTTTGCCTCTTTTTTTTTTTTTTAATCCTGTTTATGAGCAAGCTGAAAGATGAAGGAAAAAGTGAAATGAAATAAAGTATGTTATGGAAACATAACTATGCTCTGTATTTTAACTTACAGAGACAAAAAAGGAAAAATGTGTTTACATGTTACAATTGTTCATAGGCTGAAAATGCAAGTTTGGATTCTCGTTGCTTAATAGGAGGAGAGGGGAAACAAAGCAGAAAAACTGGAATAACAGCAAGTTCTAATATTTGGTTTATCTGTTTGTTTGGTTTTTTTTCCACTGTTTGCTGAAGTTTTTCAGGAAAGGTAAAGCCAGAGAGAACTGATGTCGTAAGAGAAGAGATGAGCCAAACTGCTTAAAATAAGGTATTTCATTGTAAAGTACATTTAACAGTAACCCACCCAATAGACCAATGCCTTCTTGTGCTTCTTGGGAAAGAGTAAATCTTCTGCCCCCTCTGTTACAACATCAACCCAAGTCACAAGATTGTATTATGGCAGCACCATTCTCATTTATAGATGTCATGGGAAAGGGCAATTGGCTCTTAGCTGTATCAGATATTGCAAGCCCCACAGTATTTCTGATCCTCTCTGGGATGTCTTGAGACATTTACTTCTAATACAGTATTGGTTTAATCTTTATATTAGTTTCCCTGACTGTAATATGACAGAATTCCACATGTAGCCATAAATGCAGTGTACTAGAAGAGAATGTATTTTCATATGAGGAAAATCATACATAAACATGTAACAAAAATGCACCTTATATACAAACATTGTATATGCTCACCCAAGGCTTCTCACAAGCTTTGCAAATTCTAGAAGACACGTGTCTGAAGGCAGACGAAGTTGTCCTTCAGCCAAAGCTAGCTGACAGTCTTCAAATGTATAGTCTGTCACTGGAACTCCCAGCGCTCTTAAATTAAACCAAAGAAACAGTAAGCAAGTTAGCCTATGAAAACTGGGCAGAATATTGTTTTGTTTTGCATGGCAAGAAGTTCTGCAACAATGAGAAAAGCTCGTACAAAAAGAATGAAATCTTGTACTCTACACATTTCTTGACTATTTTCATTCTTTTCAACTTCAGTTTTTTTCTACCTCATCACTAACCACTTATTCGTTTGTGAAGTTAATATACATTAACGGCAAGACTGTTACAAAAGTCCAAAACATGCCACCAGTCATTTTGTCTGTCATGACAATCCTGCGTTTCATTCTGCACTTTATTATAGCAATTTAATCTGTAATAGTATTTGCTTCTTATGCAACAGCCAATTACTTTCTGTTAAATAGACACTTCTTCAGAACCTCATACAAGCTCTTTGAATGCCAATGTAATTATTATATGAGGTAAATCTTTTATCCACTGATTAACTCTCAAAATTCAGGCATTCTAGTACAGTAGCAAGACATACACTTTAATATTGAAGTTACTGATCATTGTTTCCCTTTTTACTGAAAGTCAAATATTCAGCAAGAGAACCTCACCGATATTCAAACTCAGAAATAGTATGTTAAAAAATAGGTTTTTTAAATAAGTTACTTATGAATAAACTGAAGACATACGCTGTAGTGATTTTGGATCAACAGCCATTCCCTTGCAAGAAAAATCAATAGGAAGGGAACAAAAGGAAAAAGCCAACCAAACCAAGAAGACAGAGGTGTATGGGAAAAGCATGTTAACAAATACTGCAGACTGTTAAAGGCTAGAATGTTTCAAGTGGATGATCCTAAATAATTAAATGTTGTTCATTCAAATTTTTCATTTATTTGTTCCTGTTTCATCATTCTACTGTTTCTTTGATCAGTGTGCTGGTGATATGTGCAAACTGGTCATTCCATTATGGCAATTTACTAAGAGATTTTTATGATACTGTATTTCATGCCACGCATAAGCCTGTAGTCAGCATACAAATGAATATTATGTAAAATCCAGAATAACTCCCTCATACTGAGGGAGTCAATTTCCAAACTGAATTAGAGATCAAGTACTGCAGGTCTTGTCAATAGCTACTATTATACGGTATTGAATATAGCATGGTATTAGACAATATGAAGTCACTAGTATTATACAATATGAAATAAAGTTTATACAGAAGAAGAAAACTGGAGTAATGAAAGAAGGAGAACTTATTTTGCTGGTTTAGATTACTTGCTGTTCCCTTAGATAATGCTGTGTGTGTACTAGATCACCTTTTTTTCAAAGACTCCTCTGTCAACTGTCAGGTAGAAAGCTGAACTTCTTGGGCCAAAAGGATACAATGAAACTCACAAGCAGTACTGCCCAGAGATGCTTACAAAAAGGAATGTGGTAATAATAAAGGTCTTGTCCAGCTAGGCACGTTACAGCAAATTTCATCAGATCTTAAGGCAACAATAGGTACAGCACACAACAGGGACACAGGAACTTCCAGGCAATCAGTAGAATTATAGGGCAAATGCACAGAAAAGGGGAAGCTAATTACAAATAAGAAAACATCTGTGCTTGTGAGATACCACATCAGGGAACCAGCAAAGACAATTATAAAAAAAAAAACTGTTTGAACAAAAAGAAAAAAAAGCAGCACGATTCAGATGAAAGGCAGCAATTAGAAGAAACTTTACTTTTGCTTAAAAAAGGATTTATGAAAAAACAGAAGATGGCAGACAAGTTAAAACATAGCCGTAAGTTGCAACCAAAGCAAGAAGCCGTAGCTCGTTAAATATAAACGTTGGGAATTTTTCAAATATAAGGACTGCTCTGAAAGTAATGCCTCCTATTTTATTTTGTTGACTCATGATGTCAGAGGCAGATGTTGGTGGTATGGCAGTAGAAATTAATCTTCCTGCCAATATCCCATTACATTTTGTTGCTGTGTGACAGATGGCAGCAGAGGGGCAGTGTGACCAAATGGCATCTGACATGGAAGTGTAGATGAAGCAAAAGTGTGTCAATGAACTCCACTGTGAGGAAAAAAATGGCACCCACTGACATTCATCAATGCTTGCAGAATGCTTATGAAGACCAAACAGTGGATGTGAGCACAGTGAGTGGTACATCCTCCCCCCTACTCTCTCCTGATCAGGCCTCACCAGGAGTACTGTATCCAGTTCAGGGCTCCACAGTACAAAAAAGACAAGGATCTCCTGGAGATAGTACAGCAGAGGGCCACAAAGATGATAAAGGGGCTGGAACATCTCCCTTGTGAGAAAAGGCTGAGCAAACTGGGTGTGTTTAGCCTTGAGAAAAGATGACCCAGAGGGGATCTTATTAATGTTTATAAATAAGTGTGGGAGACAAAGGGACATGGCCAATCTCTTTTCAGTGATCTGTGAGGACAAGACAAGGGGAAACAGCCGTAAACTGGAGCACATTCCACACGAATATGTGACAGAACTCTTCACAATGAGCTTGACGGAGCATTGAAACAGGCTGCCCAGGGAGGCTGTGGAGTCTCCTTCTCTGGGGGTACTGAAGACCCATCTGGACGTCTACCTGTGTGGCCTGCTGTAAGGAGCCTGCTTTGGCAGGGGGGTTGGACTCAATCTCTAAGGGTCTCTTCCAACCCTTACAGTTCTGTGGTTCTGTGATTTCTGCTGGGGAGATGGCAGGTCACTTACACTGGCAGGCTCCTGTTCATTGCTGGTGAAAATTCACAGCAAACAATAGTGACTATGTTGAAGAAACTGAGAATTCGCTTTATCAAATAGTGTCATTGTGCTCTGTGAATCTGTTTTAGTTTCCATAGACATAAATAGGAGGCAACATTTCAGAGCAACCTCAAAAGGAGGAAGATTGAGAAAGATCAGGCTACTCAAACTCCACGGTAGGCAAAGAAAGGCCTGACTGACTGGCATCCCACAACCAACACCAGATTTAAATACTATCCCCTAAATAATGCACCCCAAAAATATTCAAGGAGCCTTTCCAAAGAGGAAGAACAAGCTTGTGAGAGAACAAATCCCAAACAAAAGCAGAGAACATCTCAGGCTCAGCCAAACTGAAAGGAAGAAGAAAAGTTATAGCTGAGTGCACCTCCTTACAGGAGGAGCAGTATTTTGACCAGACTCAATGCTATTAGTACAAAAAATTGCTACTACAGTTAATGCCTGCATGGGTTCCCGCTGTCAAACATGCTTTGCCCTTCTCAAGTTTGATTGCATCTTCTCTTGCTCATCTGTTGGCAGTGTAGAAAAGCCTTCGGACTTCCAGAAAATGCAAAATGAACCATAACAGTATGTATGTGTACATTCAAACTTCCAGCATTACAAATATCAAAAGCAAAGTAGAGAAAGAAACAACTTTTGTTCACAATAAATTCTGTTATAGGATCAACCAAAGCCAGATAAGTTGGAGCTCAAGGGGCTCTTGAGCTCAGAAGCTAAATCACAAGCTGCGTAGGGCTAAGAGTTTAACACAAAAGCATTTTGATTTCAACTCAGTATTGAAGAAGCTAAAGCTGCTTTCGAAACCAAAGAAAAACACAGTCAGAGACGTTACCTGTACAAGCTGAGGCCTAGAATGCAGAAAATGCAGACATATGCATTCATATTTATATTCAATTAAAAAGTTTGAGAAATTAGCTCCTGAAAAATAGCAGGAATAAGTGCTTTCAGAATAACAACCTAGATTGGTTAACTTCTGGTCATAATATGCACAGCAATGAGATGATCACGGTCCATGAAAAAGAAACCCATGAGATCATACTCAAATAGGTGGTGGTATATGGCAGCAGCAAAGATGAATGATACAGATTGGGTGGGAGTGCATGTGTGTCTTTTTGAATGCATCTTCAAAAGGACAATTCTTGTTGTCCTGGTTGAGAAGGAATACAGTGAAGACATGTACCTGCTCAGGCTCCACAGCAATTAAAAAATGGCATTTCCCTTTGTCATTAGTAGGCTGTTTAAGGGCCATACAAATGGCATTGCCCTTGAATCTAAAGCACAAGAGGACAGTTACACTATTTTTAACAGGTCTACAATAATCCACAGTATCTTGGTTTACTCCCACCTGTATTGTAAATACAGAACTTGGATATTCAAACATGCATTTTCCTTCCATATCAACAAAGAACACACAGCTCTTTCTTCACCTCAAAACAAGCCATAATCACTATCTTCTGTTCTAACAGTGCCCCTTTTAGACACCACTTCTCACTGTTACCCCAAATGCCTACTCTTCAGAAGCGAGAGGGAAAAACAAAAGGAAGAGGAAAATAACCTCTCTGTATAATCATAGAAGGGAAGGCTTTCCATATGCAGTTTGTTGTAAGCTTCCACAGCCTTTCAAAATTTCTCCTTATACCACACAATTTCTATCATCTTCTGATTGGAATAGAGTTCATAATGAAGGCTTTGTAACTGTGTTCTTTACCCAAAGCCTGAAGACATCACTTTATATTGGACCAGCCAATCTTAATATAAACTACAGAAGTCCCTGAGGCTACTGCAACTCAAAGATAGCTTGATTCACGCCGATCCTTTTTCTTTTATGAGAAAGGTTCTTTGTATACAACAGATAGGGAATTGTTGCATTATAGTATAGGCTCAGCATCCTTAAAGAAACTCACAAAGTTGTGTTCTGCTTATAAACCAGAGAATTACCAGTTACTGTCTACAAATTGGCTTTTGGTTGGAAACTGTAACTTCTCTTCTGAATTTTAACAAGAGATTAAGATTTTACAAGTTCTTTCAAAAGTAGTACAAAACTTCTTAAATCCTTCAAGAGTTATTAATAACCATAAGGGTTCTCTGCAAATACTAAAAAGAACATCTGCTGACTAGTGGAAGATTCACTGCAAGGACACAAAACAAACGTAACATTTTTTGAACTGTTAAATGTGAGGGTAATGAAAAACAGCAGAAGAGAACTAAGGTCAGTGCATTCAATATTATTTTTATCCTACTCTATAGTTAAGTGTTCTCAGTGTCCTCACATCAGTACAATGCAAGCAATTAATTGAACTTGAATGCTAGTGTTCTATTTCTAAAATAGAAGCAGTTTTCCTATGTGTTACTATTTGGCTACAAGGCTAACAATGAGTACATCGAACTATGCTTAACTTCAATTAAAAAAGCCAGAGCTGAAAAAGGAACCTCAATAGCAGAAGATTCAGTTATATTAACTTTCATACAATTCAACTGTACCTTCCACTACAAAGGACTTAAATACCCACGGCAGCAAAATAACAGGCTTGTTATATGAAAGCATGTTAAAAAAAATAAAACAACTATTATAGTTACTGCTATATTTGTGAGTCCCTGCCTTCCCCATACAGGAAAATTAAATAACTGCTACATAGTTTGTATGCACTACTGTGGAATACAAGCTGCTTTGCAAGCGGACATATACACTAACATGATTTATTACATATTAAAAGATACTTACTCTGCCATTACACGTCTGACGTTACTGGCATATAACACTGGATTTTTTCTTTCTTCTTCTGAAGGAATATACACAGGAAGAAACTGCATACAGAAAACTGAATTATACCAAGAATGCTTAACATTTTAGATAATCTGTATTACAGCACTGTGATGAGAAATGTGTACAGTTTGTTTCTATTTACACAATCATATTAGTAAAATAACTATAAAAGAGTAAAAAAAGGAACATTAAAATGCTTAGAGATGCATCATATTCCAGAGATTCATTTCTTTCTTACTTCATGGAACCCAAATAGAGTTTTATCTTCCTTTAATTCAGTGGGAACAGGAAGTTTTAAATATCATTAGAAAGTATTTGCATTTTCTCATGTTAGCCTCTTACATTCAAATTAATATTCCTTTTCTGTTCAGCTCTTTGCAGATAACCAAGAAACATCTGCTATGTGAACTTTGTTCTGTAGCTTAAATGTTGAGAACCCCAATTCTCAGGATACCAGCTATTTACTGTTCTCATTGCATATTTTGTAATCATATATCACTGTTCAGTGTACAACTCAGAAACATTTTCATCTTCTGTTGTCAGAGGTTTTGAAAGTTTCTCCTCCAAACTGGACACTGGATATATTAGTACTCAACTAATAGAAAAACAATAAGTAAATGAAGATGGTCACAGAAAATCAGAGTGAAACTGCTCAACACCAGTGATGTAAGGGGAAGTTTTCAGAATGGGATGATCTGTGTTAAAAGTAGCTCCAGCATGTGCCTATGAATCTAAGTGTTCATTAATTATGACATAAACTCCAATATCGTTGCCTACCTCACCTACAAAAAACCCTCAGAATATTCCAGTTCCATGGAGCAATTAGTTTCTCCAGATATGAGGAAAAAGAAGGGATCATTCCAATTCCTCCATACCCTGCATCAAGGCAATGCTTTGGTAGCGCAGTCCTGTGAGAGAATTTGTACTATGAACAAAGTGTTCATAGTTATGTGGAAAGCTTCTGAAATAAAAAACAACTTCAATAAGCATAGCTATATTTGATATACCAATCTATGAGCAGTACACAACTGGAGATGTGATCCAGGAATTGCGTATTGGTCTTTAAAAAAAATAGAAGTACTGGAATAAATACGAATTTTGTCATTTAAGTAAATCACTCTCAATAACTGACGTTAGTTATGGTCAGCAGTACCCAAAATGCTGCCTTTAGATGCTTATCTGCTTCTTAGACATGTTCAAAGATAAACAAATCCTGAATTTATTTGGGATTTTCCTACAGTTCTCTCTGTATGTACCACTGCAAATGAAAACATGCTACTTCTATCCTCTAGATTTACTGATACATAAATGAGTCTGATGCAGTATGATATACAGATAGACAAAGCATGTGAAGCTAAGAAAGACAGAAAGACTGCTCCTTTAAATTCTAAGTCCAACTCTATTCATTTTATTTGGAGTTGTAAATTGCTATTCATCCAAACACATTGTAATTCATCCAAACACAGAACAAGTTTGAATATGAAGCAGTTTCAGAGATGTTCTACATGCCTGTGCCTAGACAGAAACAGCATAAACATTTTGGCATCAGTAACAAAACTAACAGAAGAATTGTCAGCTGCTGCAGACTGGGATGGATATGCGAATGTCGGAGCCAATAGGCCAGGAAAACAAACTAACACAAGCCAAAGTAAACTACATGTGCTGATGATCACATAATCTCTTGAAGAAAAAAAAAGAAAAGTATGTGATTGTTGTGGGGTGCAAAATATGCCTAGCTTCTTATGAAATCTACGTGGATGCCTGCTTCCAAATAAGCGTGCTGGATGTATTTTACATGTAACTTGACATACCACAACATTCATTTTGTACAGAGAAGTGCAGATCAGGAAACCTCAGTACTTGGTTACTTGGCAACAAGGCCTTAGTAGCTATTATTTAATAATAAATGCACTGAAATTGTATTGTCTTGGTGTACACCTCCCTGAATTACTGGAGATTCAGCAGCAATTCTAGTATCAACGTTGGCTTGTATTTGCCAATGTTGATGGAACAAAGTAGGAACAAAAGCCAAATAACTTCGGAGACAAGGAAAAACCATGACTGTGGTCACAGAACAACTCATTGTTCCATTACATTCCTCAATCTGCAGCACTTCCTTTACAAAACCAGATTCAACATGTAGCTCATGAAGTACTCTGCCTCACACTTGCAAACAGCCTTCCAAAAAACTCTGTTCCTTCATCCTCTGCCAGTTCCTACTCTAGTACAGTATATTTTGCTATTAAAGAGCAGAACTTGTCCTTGTGCAAGTTCTGTCAGTTAAAGAACTCAGGGACTGCTGGCACCTGCTATCTCAAAAAAAAAAAAAAAAAAAATCAAGAAAGCTCTGCAGTGTGTGAAAGGACTCAATTTTCTTGCCTAGGGCAGAAAATCACGTTCCTGAGATAAAATAAAAGCCTGCTGATCAGCTGGCTTGTCCTATATTTTCATTAAGGCAGTAGCTCCCTATTATAACTTACTAAAAAACAAAATATTATTCTTAAGCTACACATCTGAAAGTAGTGTAAGTAATATAAATTTTTACACAGGGTAAGTGATCTTAGCAATGGAATTTCTCAAATACTAAGATTACTTGAAAAATCTGATACAAGTCAATCAGGATAAAAAGTGTTATAGTCAGTCATAATAGGAAAGAGAATCCAGTTGTCACATTATTAAAGGGAAGCAGTAGGACCCTGGCAGAGTACCTTAACAACAAGAATATCTTCCCTATGAATATGATTTTATCTGCTATGGATTATCAAAATGCAATAGTGAGTAGTTCTGCTGTTAAAACAGTTTCAGGTGACTACTAACCATTTTATACATCAGCAGTTCCTATTACCTTAAATGCAATTTGACACTTTTTTTTAATCAAAACAAACCAAAACAAACCACTTTCTTCTTTTTGACATGACAGACCATTATTTTCTAAGATTTTTTTAAGCTGTTAACAACTAAAAAATTCAATTAAAATGATAATGCAAATCACAAGTCTCTCTAACAGATATAGTGATAACAGACAAAATTTCAATGGTTAAATACAATTAGTAGGATATATTGCATATTACCACAGCAATAGTTCTTCCTACTTATTTACCCTGCCATCAGATCCATCAAAGATGAATACCTTTTAATGGCTTTCACATTTCCACTACAATAGTCTTTGCCCTTGGGACTGGTGTTTTCCACAAAACAACATTACAAATATACATAAACTTAAGTTTTGTATTCCTTGATTTCACATTTGGAACAGGGTAAGAAAGCCTAAGGAAAAAAACTATTAGCCAGACATTAAAATAACTTATCTAACCTATAAAAACCACTTACAATGATTTTCTTTTCTCTAAAAGATAGCCCTTAGTTTGTATGCCAGTGTACACATATTTAGGTATCTAACACGCACAGCTGATTCGTTGGCTGGAACAGCAATCAAGCCATTACAAGAGAAAACTGTTATTCACAGAAGACTCTTTAAACATAATCAGAAATATACCAACTCATTTTAAATAAAGGGAAGAAATAGTGGCCTAAGCTAAAGGGAAAACTATATTGCATTATTCAATTTTAGGTTACATTTTCAGATACAGATACCATTACAAAAGTGGTATTTTAACTTTTTTTTTTTTAATACTCTAAACCAACCATGTTAGAAAAGTTAGAATGCAAACTTCTACTGCAGATTGAAGTACAATATGATGCTGAGTAACAAGTCGGTGTTTTTTCTTTTTCTGTTTTTTTTTTTTTCTGGTTTTTTTTTTTTTTTTTTTAATACTGACCTCAATTTCCACAGAATTGTGAAACTGACACAAAGTAAGCCACAGAATTTCTAACCTAAAAGAGAAAAAAGGAAAAGGACAGAGAAAAAGTTTAAACATAGTGAAAGTGTAGTACATTACGCTCCAGAGCCTTCAAATAACATTCTTGCTTCTTTATGTTCAGATACAAAATTAACAGATAAGTTCTTAGAGTATTTCAAGACATTACATTTTGTAAGATGGAACAAAAGCATTTTATATTGAAATTACATCTTATAAAAAACTTAAAAGCACAGAAACAATGTATTAAGTACCAATCTACACAATAATATAAATTACATATGCATAATAAAAAAAGAAAGCTAGGCTTTTTCAGAAAGATGTTGCATTCAGAACTGATTCAGCAGGATTTATTACGATCATTATATTTTTATCTTCATATTTGTCTATAATCAAATGATGTCTCAAAAAAAAAAATTGTTAATGAAATGCAGTAGATGTGTTTCAATAGCCTAAGACACAAGATATCGCTCTCCAAGGTTGAGTTGATTCCAGCAGGATTCAAATACAGGAAAGGATTTAGTGAACCTAGGTTAAGGAGCAGCATCACTTGGCACATTTTATACAGTATCTGGGTAACTGACAGTAGTCAATCATTAAGCTAGGAGGACTGATCAAAATCCTCTTTGGCAGACAAAGTGCACTTTATATATTACTAAGAGTACTACTCATTTTGCCATACACTTATTCAAGATTGTAACATGTTTTTTGCCTTAGTGTTAGAATTGTTTAGGCTGGACAAGAAAAGGCTCTTGGGAGACCTCCTTGTGGCCATTCAATATGCCGGGCAGGTTGTCAAGGCTTTCAGCAACCTGATCTAGTGAAAGGTGCCCATGGCTGGGGGTTGGACTAGATGATCTCTAAGGTCCTTTCCAACCTACTTTATCATTCTGTGATTCTAATCTTAAATTATAAACATGAATTTAAAAGTTGATATAAGCTATATCTAACTCAAGACTAAAAGAAAATTTAAGTTGCATGCCACTGCCAAACTGCCTTTGTTTTCATGGAGGAGGCAAGTTAATCTGCTTTGAATAATATCAAACTACTGAAAACATGACTTTCTAAAATGTACAATTTCCAGGAAACATTTTCAGTTACTTTTATGGATTACATCAACTTTGAATATCCTGCCAATCTTTTGTAAACTGAACTCTCCTGAAAAAAGCAACGTTTCCAGATTAAGTTTTGGCTAATACTACAACAGAGGAGAGCAGACATTTGCTTGAGAAAGTGAAGAACACAGCAGCCTTCACAGTATTTTTTTGCTACAACATCAGAAACATAGTTTAAGTCACTCAAGAGAATTAATCCTAATTAAGTAAAGCTGTAGTTTGAAATTGACTGAATGAACTTGAATAACTTCACAAGCTGCTTTAGAATTTTATTTAAGATTCATTTAATTCAACTTTGTTAGAAGAGTTCAACATTTTAGAATGAGGGTACTGTACATGCTACAGTGATTTGAGGCAACACATTTACAAGTTCCTTCCTTCTCTTCTTCCTACATGCTCCCAACTCCTCAGATAAGACACTAAGCTGGAAGGTTATTTATGTTTCTCCACTCTGATTGAGCTAATTTGCTAGATGGCCCACACTGCAAATGTGAGGGAAGAGGTAGGAATTGACAAGCAAAGACAAGAAATGTCTGCATGCAGTAAATATGCTGCCATACTTGCCTACTTTAGACACTACTGTGGATTCATTTACTTTCAATGTAAAGATTCAACTGAACATTAAACCTTTGAAGTGATAGATAATTTCCTCAAGGTCTCCAAATCTGTGTGTCTTTAATTAGACTTGGTTTAACCCATTTAAAGGTGCAAAATTGATTGAAAAAAAATACCAAATTGAGTCTTGTCTAGTCCCAATGGCTTCCTCATTATTATTAAAGTTGTAGGATCTCATATAAGGCATTCAAAACAATAGTTCCAAAGAAGATGGTTAACGGCAAACTACTAATCACAAAATCAAATTCCCCTCAATTTAAGGTTGAAAATTTCTGGTTTTGATTCCAACTCTTTTTTTTTTTTTTTTTTTTTTTTTTTTTAAATGAACTCTAACGTGGAAAGAGTGTCTGTATGTATGTATACATGTTTTTAAAAGAAGACAAACTCCTCCCTGTTATATCTTACATTACATTAATTTGCTAAGGAACTTCTAAAATAACATTTTGTTTTAAATAAGTCAAAGTTACAATCAGTCAAGACAACAGAAATGGTATTTCCACATTATGTAAATGGGATGAGTGCCTTCACAGGACTAGACCAATTTCAAATAAAAGCCATACAGAGAATTCAAACTGATCTGCAGACAATAAAATATGCAAAGCAGAACAAAAAAAATGAAATAAACCTCCTAAAAATCTATCCTGCAAACTATCAGAAACTTAGCATCAGAAGTCCATCATTTATAACTGGATTCTTCTAACTGAATATTACCATACCTATGGAATATTATATAAAAGACAAAATCCCACACCACAATGCAGCATCCAGCGATTACTACTTGACTACATATTCCTACAAATCACGTCAATAAAGCCAAATTAAGGAAAGCAATAATGATTCAAGCAATAAAATATAACCACTTACGCTCCTGGACCTTGCCATGTCCATGTGATCGTGTCCTAAGAAAAGGAAGCATAGCAGTTAATTATTGCACTTTAAACTTGTGACATTATGGATAGTTTAGCTGATGACATATGACTGAGATTTTCATGGAAAATTCAATACTCTCTTTCTAATAGTTCTTAGTCCCAATAAGAGTAAGCCAGTGATGCCAAGAATCAACCGCTCTTACGAAGCTAGGAAATACTCAGTAACTCAAGTCTTAAACACATAAAAATCTGTATTTATAAAACATCTAAAGATCCAGTGATTCATCAAAAGCTTCTAATATTGGAAAATAAAGTTATGGTAACAAAAGCCGGTTTTACTTGAGATACTTACTCCATGTGCTTTTTCCTGACCAATCTAGCAGGATAGGCTGTTCCTTAAGTGTCCCAACATAGTAGCTGGATCTCCCAGCAACAGGTATGAACTCTATGGTACTTCCAAAGTGTTTGGAACCTGTACAGATGTCTGAAAGAAAGTCTTCTCAACTAAGAAGAATTACTAGGACAAGTAAGACCTTATGTCTTACCTCAAAAGAGCATTTTTCCCACTTTTCTCAGTAAGGGCATGCATCACAGAATCACAGAATGTCAGAGATTGGAAGGGACCTCAAAAGATCATTTAATACAATTCCCCTGCCAGAGCAGGAACACCTAGATTAGGCATACATCCAAGCAGGATTTGAATGTCTCCAGGGAAGGAGAACCCACAACCACTCCAGGCAGCCTGTTCTAGTTTGTTACCCTCACCATGAAGAAGGTTCTTCCTAGTAGTTATGTGGAACCTCCTATGTTCCAGCTTGAAGCACCCATTGCCCATTGTCCTATCATTGGATGTCAATGCAAAGAGCCTGGCTCCATCTTCTTCACACTCACCTTTTACATATTTATAAACAGTAGTGAGGTCACCCCTCAGTCTCCTCCAAGCTAAAGAGACCCAGCTCCCTCAGTCTTTCCTCTTAAAGGAGATGCTCCACTCCCTTGTCTTTGCGGCTCTGCACTGGACTTTCTCATGCAGTTCTCTGTCCTTCTTGAACTGAGGGGCCCAGAACTGGACACATTGCTCCAGATGCAGTCTCACCAGGGCAGAGTAGAGGAGGAGGAGAACCTCTCTCAACCTACTAACCACACCCCTTCTAATACACCCCAGGATGCCATTGGCCTTCTTGGCCACAAGGGCACAGTGCTGGCTCACGGTCATCCTGATGCCCACTGGGAATATATGTCTGTCTGATCCAAGAACTAAAAGCTACAAGACATCTAAACTCATCAATCTGCTGTCAAGCAAGACCAGAAGCATTTTTAGCTGGCTGAGACAACAAGTTCACAACTCCAAATCCCAAAGCCCTGTGGGAATGTTTTTTGGAATGCAGAACTATAACCACGCTCAAAAGTGAACAAGTACAGGGTGATGTGTAACCTTTGACTTCCAACCTTTTTGCTACTCAGAAATTACTGCCAACTACCACTGGCATCTAGCTTTTTTACTGCATTAAGAAGGTCTTGAAAGAAATAAAGATTATACCTTCATGGTATAATCCAAAACAAAACATCTAAACAAAAACAAAATATGGGTGTAAAACCCTAACAGGGCAAAGAACAGCGAAAGAAATTAACAATATGCAAGTAATAAAAGAAAACAGAGAGCTGGAAAGGAGTACTGACAAGTAAGTAGATTACAGTAGAGATCACAGTAATATTAACTAAGATTAAGAAGTATCATATGAAAAAAAACTGCAATGCCTGGAGACATGATTTTCAGGCAAAAGCCTGAAAACAAGTTTCAAGTTATTGTTCCAATTAACTGGGGGGAAAAAAAGTACAAGTCACTAAAGAAAGTTAAGAGGACTCAGGAAATTCAGTTTCACAAAAGAGAAGGAAAAAATATTTTTATCAACCTAAGAAAAAATGTTCTACTTTAGTTCTGTACTACCACACAAACATATTTTGAAGAGTTTAGGTGATTGTATGGGCCATGATTCTTGAAAAAGAAAGTTAAACCCTTTTTAATCACAATTTTAAGCAAAAAATCCATCTCGAGTGAAAGCAGCACTGAGAAATGCAACAGCCTGGAATAACATCAATATTTCATGAAAGGAAAGACAAATTCTTGGCAGTCCTTCAGTAATTATAAAAATCAAACAAGATATGAAAAAGTGTTCCATCTTCAGCAATTAGCACAGGTGCATGAAAGCAGACTTCTCCATGCAGTGATCTTGTTTAACAGCAAAGCTATAGACATAAAAACTCCACAAAATCCTTCTGGCATTTTTGATATTTCTGATATTACTGCAATCAAGCACTTTATGGACTCATTTTTTTCCCCCACAAAGTTTCCATTTGTAAACTCAGACCACTGGAGTGTAGAGGGTTGATGTTCTCTCTCATCAGATACTAGATTTACCATGTGGAACACCACACTACATATGCTTAAAAAATCCTTTACTGTGAGTGGTGAGACACTGGAACAGGTTGCCCAGAGATGCCCTCTCCCTGGAAGCAATCAAAGCCAAGGATGGGATGGGACTTTGAGCAACCTAGTCTAGAGGGAGGTGTCCCTGACTATAGGTGGGCTGGAACTACATGATCTTAAAGATCCCTTCCAACCCAAACCATTCTATGATTTTATGATGATTCTAAGTCAGCTCCCTAAACTACAGCAATGCAGAGGAATATAAAAGAAGATAAAAAACACAAGCCTCTGTGAGTTTGTTCAGGCAAAAGATCACTAGAATTTTTTTCAGAATCCAGCCACTGACAAATTTGAAGTCCCATATTTAATCAACAATGTTGTGAGAAATTACCAATGTGAATGCCACAGTAGACAGGCATGCTTTTTCTCACTGACAGTGTTAAGATGAAGCAGGAATAAGAAATGCTCAGTACTGGAAAAGTGAATCATGTTCTTCACGAAAGAGAACTGCTTTACAGTAGGCTCCTGCCTACAATATTTTTATGATAAAAAGAATAAGTCAAAGACTAGAAGTGGTATTTTCCATATCTGGCTTACATATTTTTAATATTTATCACAGCTACCAGTTTATTCTGGTACTCACTCATGCACTACACTGGCACAGTACACACTTCAATAACACTGAAAGTACATTTTGAAACTTTTCTATTTATATAATTGATCCTTTGAATTAAGTGGAAAAATATCCTTCACATTATTTATATTTGATATAAGAAAATACTGAGAATTATATCAGGCAGCAACTATAAAATTCAGCATTGTAGCAGAATGAGAATGAGCATGTTAAATTACACCCACACAGCCCTGGTACAGTGATGCTGCAGAGATGATGTCAAACCTTACATCAAATAGCACAGTTAACTTCAGAGGAAGCTTGGACATCAAAATATATTTAAAATGGCTCTGATATTTAGAAAAGCAGATAGCCCCCCATAATTACCAGCACTCCGACAGAAAATTCAAAAAAAGGAAGAGCTACATTCACAATGAAGGGAATTATTGTAAAAATGAATTGCAAAAACACTGCGTTGATAAGGATGAGAATAACACAGTATTTCCTTTACTTAAAATACAGTTAATAGTGTACATGAACTATTAACTAATGGGCTAGGAAAACAGAAGTAAGCTTAAAATTAAGCCTTAATTTTAAGCCTTAATTTCTTTCTGATCTTACATCAAGAGGAGCAACAAACTAAAATACTATTATTCCTAAATAAACAATGGCAAAGAACCAGAGACATCATCTGCTGCAAACAGTCACAAGGCCTTACAAAGATGTTGAAGGGCAACCTTGACAGAAAATAATCTATTTCTAGTTGGCATAAATTCATAATTCTTTTGCTATAAGAGAACTGATTTTCTTTCCTCCCCCCCCACCACATTTCAGTCTCTTCCAGTACTTTACCTAGTTCTTGAATGCACAGAGTACAAGGAAATAAGCACGTAAGAGTACACAAACCAGCGACATTCACCCACAGCTCTGATCTACAAAAGCCTCCCCAGTCTGTCAGGTGCACTCAATTCCAAGACTGTTCTCATCCCTATTTTGAGAAATCTGAGCTCTGAAGGCAGAACAGAACAGCTAGTTCAAGCTAAAAGCAGCAGAGAAAAACTGCATGCAATGCCTAACTACAGTTCACTGGCTAAGAAAAGATTTTAATGATAAACTCCTTTGTAAACATATAATTACAATATGCAGTTGTCAGACAAGATGACAAAGTAGCCAGAGACAATTAAAATTTGCTAGAAATGCAGCGCTAGCCCACAAAACAAAGTATTCTCTCCCTACTCCATTCTTCTTTCCTGCTACTCAACTCTTAACTGCATCCTAGTCAGAAATCTCATATTCATATACCATGAAATCATCCTCTTCCTTTCCCTCCTCATTCAAACTTGTTACAACTCTTCTGCAGATCCCAAGCAAATCTGAATTTAAATAGTGACAGTAATTATCCTCTTGCCTCAATTCTCAATGGAAGAGATCTTAGGAGGTTAAATTACTCAGCAAGGCACCAAAACCTCAGCAGTGCTTTACAGTAATTACAAGTAGTAAGAACAAGTAAAGCTGCACACACATACAGGCCACCTCTTTTGGCTATCTATATGAATATTTATAGGTTTAAGACATTTTACAACAACATTAAAAATTAGGAATGAGCTCAGAAAATTCACACTGATCTATTTTATTATAAGAAGTTTACAGTTACAGTTAATAGAGCATTAGGAACATTTAATATTCATTTACAAACACTGCATATTATGTACTACAGACAATAAGGACATTTTAGTACAATAATATATTTTTGAAGATACTTGCTAATTAATGTCTGATAGCCTTGTATGGTTTGATATTGTTATAACCAATATAAAAAAATAGGAGTAAAAAGTATATTAAGTATGATGTAAGGCATATACCTTACATTTGAAATTGATAGAAAATTTTAAAACTATGGAGAAAATCTTTTTCCTGGAAATAATTATGTAATGAAATGTCATGGACAGCTTGCTACAATGCACTTTACCTCACCTGAGCATAATAGGCTACTGTATTTGTCACAGCACCCTAACAAAGTTCCCTTGGAAGCATCACCTAATTAACTAAGGTATGAAGAACGATCTGATTCTTGCAGTAGGACAAGAAAGTATCTACAACAAGAGTGGTGAAATGAAAAAAAAGAATCCTTCTTGATCTTGAAGGTAGATCACAAGAGCTTTATCTTTCTTTGCCCTTACTTCACAAACACTTGTAACAACTGTTAAATTTAGATATTGTAATTAACACTTCACATTTTACCTTAACCTGATCTTATACTGAAAGGCTATTTCAAACACTCTAGCATCTAGCACTCTTCAACCAAATGCAAAGTAAATGTGAAGCACAGACAAGGAGCCACCTTATAAAAATGCCCCAAACAATTTATAAAAAGATCCCTAACTTATTTTTTCTATTATCATTTAGCTAGTTGTATTAATTTGTATCTAACATCTCCACAGGCAGAAGGTGCAGAAACATCTTCCAACAATCAATGAAGAAAACACTCTAGCATACAGAGCAATAACAGAAAACACAACAAAGATGCTAGACAAAAAATGATTTACGTCTTGTCAAATATACAATACTTTTTGCAACATCCTAAATAACATTTAAAGCACTCGTTTAATGGAGCAACCTAATTAAAGAAAAAGCATGTAAATTTTCAGTTATTTACACTGCTAGAGGCTTACAGAATGTATACTTAGCAAATAGGCATCTATAAATACTTTCCAAATTTATAAACCTAATTGTCTGACCTAAAAAGTTACAGAAGTACCTGTGAACTTCGAAGTAAAAGCACTAGATTTCCAGATACACTGCAAGCTGAACTTACCAGTTTGTTTGGGTAACGTAAAACCACTGGCTGTACAGGAACTCCAGGAATAAATGCTCCTAGAAGGTACATATGACACACAATTAATTTATAGCAGATTGAGGTACAGTAGACTTTTTTGCAGTAAAGAAAGGATTACATGATTAATGGTCAGATAGATATGCATAGGAATTAGATGATAGAGAAAAAATAAGGTAAAGTAGGCTCAAAGTAATTTTTAAAAAGCACTGCAGAGTGATATCCATGTTTTCAAATATAGTAGTTAAAATGTTTGCTTGTATTTTCTACATTATCCTCCATTTACATAAATTGCCATGCCACAATTCAAAGCTTGGTACCAAACTTGATAAATGAAATAAACATGGGTACAGAACAAACAGTTAAGTCAGAACAATTCCCATGATCAACATCATCTTCTGGTGAAGAATCTGAGCTTTCTAATGTAAAAAGCTATCTACACTTAGCTGAGCAACACCCATTTAAAGCAAGTGCATCATTTATGAAATAACAGGATAAGTTTATTTTTTCCTCACCTTAGTTCACCTCAGAGAGGCCTGTTTGTTTATTGTACAATATAACAGAATGTACTGAATTAGAGCTACTGTACGGAAGTGCCGCTTCATGTTAACAATATGGTTCTTTTTCTTGCGAAAACAGTTTGATTTTAAGAGATATCTCTCGTTCTGGTCTAGTATTACACGTGGAGGTTGGTAGCCCTGCCTGTGGCAGGGGAATGGACATTCACGATCCTTGAGGCCCCCTCCAACCCAGGCCATTCCGTGATTCAAATAATGTTTTGCATGCAATGTACTAAATGCTGTCTAATATTCCAATTAAAATTGAGAACAGAATGATGTTCTGTACTGTACTGATCGCGTACTGTATGCTTCACATTTCATTTATTTTTCACATTTTATTTATTTTAAAATGGATAATTACATGGGTGTAAAAAAAAATTGTTAATGGAATATAAACATCTTTAACAAAGGCTACTTTTGAATGGTATCCTGCAAAGATACAGTACTTGGCCCACTTATGCTTCCTATTCTCTCTGTCTCCAAGAAACACAGCTTAAGCAACTTTAGAAAGAACCAGAAGATGACAAAACCTAAGAGGTATGTGACAACACTACCATTTATACAAAGTTAGATAGCTTTCCCTCTAAAACTAGCTTGCATAAACACAAACAAAACTGTATAATTAGTATAATGAATGTAGGGCATGAGAGCAGAACAGGTAAAGGCACCCTCAAAGCAGTTATTCAAATGGAGACCTGAAGTTACTTGATATAACTGAGATGTCTTGAGAAAAGATTTGGTGGAGGATGGAAGTCGCAGCAGGAAAAGTGAAACAGTCAAGAGGCAGACAGAGCAGCATGTACCAGACCAGAGAAGAAGACAGTGGATTTGAGGCAAAAAGTATATGATACCCGGTGGCTGGAATGTCTATGGAACAGAAGGGAAGAAGGGAATTGAGGCTTTAATGAAGAATTTAGATAGACTTTCAAAGCATGGTTGGGATTTAGAGAAGAGGAAAAGATTGAGAGGAGTGGAAGAAAGAGCAAAAGAAGTAGAAGTGGACATTCTTCTAACCATCACTCATTCATCTAAAAGGTAAAAGTTAAGAGGGGATAAGGAAAAGTTTTGTAAAAGTTTCGTTAGGATATAATAATGAGTTTCCTTCAGCCAAATTAATCAGAGCACAGAATCACAATGCTGATTCATTATATTCCAATACAGATATCCAAGTTGCAAGCAACAAAAAATAAGACACAATAAGAAGGGAATACAATGAATTAGGCAGAAAACTAGGAAGAGGCAAACACATTCACAGCTGATTTGCTCACTACAGCCTATTCACTTTTATCTTCCTACTTACACCACAAAGGCAAGTTTCTAACAAACACCGGTAGATCATCGCAATGTTAATAATCCTATTATAACTGCAGTTCACACCTCTGGTAGTGGTCATTGTTATGTATTTGTAAGACAACAGGGTTCTACTAATTGTAAACTGCCTAGAATGCACATATTTAATACAAAATCTCGCATTAAAAAAGCAGTCTCTGCAACAGTGCTATACTGGTAGGATTCTTGGGCTGTCTTCACCAGAACACAACTCAACAACAAACACTACACAGAACCAAATGCCACAGCAGTCTGAAATGGATACCAGCTGATACCACTATGTTCTATCTAAATGCAGCAAGACTCAAGGGGCATAAATTCAAACACAAACACTAAGTAAGAAACCTCCAGCTCTCAGGAATCACAGAAGGCAAAAAAAAAAATCTGAATTATCCAAATAAATGTTTTGCATAACAGCAAAAGCATAATTCTTCCACAGTATCTGGAAATTTCTGCCCACTCTATTACAAGATTTATAACTCAATTTCTGCAACAGCAAACAAATTACAATGCAAGTGGCATTTCAGAAACTGAAGATACAAGAACATTCTGTAGAGAACAGAGAAATGAGCATCATACCTACCAGGCTTGAATGTAATTAGACAGGATCGGTTTGTGCATGTGCCCTCTGGGAATATCATTATCTTGAAGTAAAAGAAAAAAGTTGACTTAAGAAATATTTGAATGGGGATTCATTTATAAACACATCTTTTTGAAAGACATGTTAACTGACTACAATAGAGAAGTTTGCCTTCATTCAAAGTTTTACCTTTGATTCTACCAGAGCATTAACAGGGACTAGGAAAACTTGTGCATTAGACAGAATTTTCATAAACGTTTTTTGTGTTTGTAAAGTATACTCTGTCCCACAACAAAACAAAATTCCTGCACCCAGTCTTCTTACAGGCTAGGAAAAGGAAGATTGGTGTCTATTTAATACATTTATGATTTGGCTTGCATACAGATATCGGAATGATAGAGGCTTAAAATATCTGAACAGAATTCTAACAAGAAGAAAAATGTTCAAGTTGAAACAAATTCAGAGGAAGATATTAAATTGTGAAAAAAAAATGAAACTTGTTTTAAAAAAATACCTTGGCAAAAAGCCATGAACTGCTGAAACTCTGCTGAGACACTTAAAGGAAATAAATACACATCATAAAGGGACAAACCACTGGACGGGAACTATCATTAATGGTTTTACTGCCTACACTTGTACTAGTTTTATAGATGGTCTAGAAATCACTTCAGCTTTGCAGTTCAGTTTCTTCATATTTCAAATATATTGGTGAAAGTGATGCAGTAACAGCTATGCACCACCTTTCTGTCATTGTTTATGTCTTTATAGTCCAATATGTATACCTAACCATTGTGGAAGTAACCACGCCATTAAAGAAAGCTATCTTGCTATCTTAATCTAAAAAATTCACAAGAAGAATGCTTCACATTTTCAAAGTAATCACATGCTTCTATAAACTGTAGACCTTAGGTAGTTATGCCTTCTTCCTCATTACTGTCTTCCAAAGCACGTTACAAGCAGTCACGTTCATGATGAATAAAAAAAAACAGACAATTTAAAAGCGTTCTCACTACGTGGCCCAACAGAGGCATATTCTAGCTATTGAAACATTTGAAATGCTTGGACTATCTTGGCCAATATTCTATCTCCAATAATGACAATATGCTATGTCACAATATGAAAAGCAACAACACATGATACTCCCCAGCTATTTTACCAAGCATATGATTATTTTTTCTTCAGAGGACTTCCAAAACCTGACATGGATTGTCCACTTGGCAGCACCTGATAAAACTCTCTTCCCAGGAACTTACCCAGACTCCCTTTGAAAAATACTACAATGAAAAGTTACTGTAACAGTTGTTCTGTATAGATTAGAAAGTTATCTTTGATATTCCACAGAAGGGGGAAGTCCACCCCCAAGAAAACACCTAAAGCATCCTGCATATCCAAAAGCATGACAATGTCAAATGTCACCTGACACACAGCAGTACTGTACAGTACCTGAGGCCATTTACCAGACTGAGCACGTCTCTTTATCTCTTCAACAGTTTTCCTGCGAGAATCCTGGTCTGACCGAGATACAAACACTGGTCGGATATATTTGATTAGAGCTAAAAAGAAAGAAAAACAAAAACAAGCATAATAGCTTTTTTTTTTTTTCCCCAACTTCCTTCAAAAAAGATTCACACACACACCAACAGTCCTCTAGAGAATTTCTGACACAAGAATATAACTACTTTATATATATATATATATATATATATATATATATATATATATATATAT